>NC_138770.1:596770445-597151151 GCF_965119305.1 Pelophylax lessonae | reverse complement strand
GATTGTGTCACTGATGCATGCATTGTCACAGCTCACCATCCTTGTGGTCTCCTCAAATGGTGACAGTACAGTGCATGCATCCTTTATCAGCAGCCATTGGCGTGGGGAAAAAAAGCAGAGCCAGCCAAATGGAGCACTGGCTGTGTATGACCACCTAAAATGGCTACAGGCTTTTCTGGCCTGCTTTAGCAAATCTCCCAACCCTGTGTACCTATTTAGGAAATGCTGCACCACCAAATTGAGCACATGTGCCAGGCAGTGCACATGTGTCAACTTGCCCTGTCTAAGGGTAGACAAAAGTTTTTTTGCAATTATCGCACACCGCCATTCTTGGCTCAAGCTGGCATGAACCACCTTTGGGCCTACCCCTGCAGAGCTTCAATAATCTCTGCTCTGGTGTGGTTCCTGTCCCCTAAACACACCAACTGAAGCACTGCATGGCATCTTTTAGCCTGACCCATTGATGAGCCCCTTGAACCCTTAGGGGTACTCGTGGTTCTTAGGACAATTCAGCAGAGGAGGGCATGGAAGAGAGGTGGAGGAGGGGGTAGAGCTGACAAATCTCACATATCACCACTAACTGTATGGAGACATGGCAGAACAACAAGCTGCAGTGCTGAGCCCTGTCCTGCATCCTTCCAAATTGCAAGCAGAGTTACCCAGTGTGCTGTGAACTAAAAATATTGTCCCTGACCATGCTTGCTGTACCATGTGTTAGCAGTAACGTGGCTGATTGCCTTGCCCAATGATACCACAACATTGCCTTCTGCGTCATGGTACAGAGCTAGAATGGCCTTACGTGAAAAAAAGAACCCACTGGGAACCTGCCATTGTTCAAATTCATGGAAGGGGGCAGAATCCACTAGACAGAAAGGCAGAAGTTGTAAAGTCAGCAGCTTTGACAAGCTTGCATTTAGACATTGGGCATGTGGGTGGCAGTGACTGTATTTTTTTGCTGCATCAGATGGGGCAGATAAATTTGCCGGCTATAGTCTACAGCTGGTGGTGTGCTACTGGCAGATGTGCTGCAAAGACCTGGGACACCCTGCTCTATACCATCAACCCTGTCAGTGGAGGTTGCTGAAAGGTCATGAGGTATAGCGGGGGTAGACTGAGATGAGTAAGGAGGAGGAACAGAATTGCGCCCCTTTTGTGTGGCTTTCAGGTGCTCTTGCCAATGGGCTGATTGGTGGGGGGTTAAATGCCTTTTCAGGCA
Organism: Pelophylax lessonae; assembly: GCF_965119305.1. Classification (NCBI taxonomy): domain Eukaryota; kingdom Metazoa; phylum Chordata; class Amphibia; order Anura; family Ranidae; genus Pelophylax; species Pelophylax lessonae. The sequence goes on along the minus strand of NC_138770.1, from coordinate 597,149,935 downwards.
TGTTGCACCCAAATGGCTGGTATTTTTCAACGCTTGATGTGCTTTAGACAAAGTTTGCAAATTTCAACAGTGCGATCAGCTGCACATGTGCTAAAAAGGCCCAGACAGCTGAGCTGTAGCAAGGGCGCCAGGAGATAACAGCTCCACAATGTAATGAAATAGGGTGGCTGCTCTCTACTCTTCCATGATGGCAGCCTCGTTGGGGTTGTTCCTCACCCTCACTTTCCTCCTCTGCTCTATCTGGCACCCAAGTCACGTCAATGACCTGATCATCATCATCTCCTCTATCCTCTTTACCACTGGAGACAACTTGGCAATACGCTGCAGCTGGGAGAACATTACTGCCAATGTGTGTATTAGTGTTTTCCTCTCTCTGTAGGCTCATGTTCCTACCTTCCTCAACCTCAGAACCAACATCTGAATCAAGTAATGGCTGTGCATCGTCAAGGAGCAAGTGGCTGACGCTGTGTTAAAAAAAACTCATCTGACTCCTCCATGCCTGATACCGAGGCTCTGGCAGGAATAGCTGTGGACAAGGAGGCAAATTTAGCCACTCTGGCAGCTACAGTGGACTGCGCACTAGTCTCTGCTTAGGTGACTGAGGATGAGGAGGATGAGGATTGCTTTGTAAGCCTGTCCACTTTCTACTCTGCATGCTGTAGCTAGATAGCACGGGCAACATCACTTAACAGAGGAAATGATGCCCTGCCTGAGGACTGACCACGTCCACCTTTACCTGTGGACACATATGCTGCTGGCCCCCTCACAGAGGGAATGTCTGCCTCTCCTTGTTGGCCTCCCAGACATGATGGGAAGGTGCTTATTAACAAAATGTAATGAAGATGTGGAAATGTGTACGTGGGTGCACTTTAATCAATGGAAAGTGGTGTTTGGTGCACCTTAACCTGAGTACTCACTACACAGACACACTGTAATATACTGCAGTAAAATTGCATTAACACACAGAATTTGCTGCATTAAACGTGCACTAGCGCACAGAAATATACTGCGTTAAACGTGCAGTAATGCACTGAAATATACTGTGTTAAACGTGCTGTAACGCACTGAAATATACTGTGTTAAACGTGCACTAACGCACAGAAATATACTGCGTTAAACGTGCAGTAACGCACTGAAATATACAGTGTTAAACATGTACTAACGCATTGAAATATACTGCGTTAAACGGCATGTAACGCACTGAAATATACTGTGTTAAATGTGCACTAATACACAGAACTATACTGTGTTAAATGTGCACTAATGCACAGAAATACACTGCATTAAACGTGCAGTAATGCACAGAAATATACTGCCTTAAAGGGGACGTAATGCAATGAAATTTACTGCGTTAAATGTGCACTAACACACTGAAACATACTGCGTTAAACGTGCACTTACACACATAAATATACTGCATTAAACATGCACTAACACACTGAAATATACTGCGTTAAATGTGCACTAACGCACAAAAATATACAGCGTTAAACCACACGTAATGCACGGAAATAAACTATGTTAAATGTGCAGTAACGCACAGAAATATATTGCGTTAAAGGTGCACTAGCGGACTGAGATACACTGCGTTAAACAGCACGTAATGCACTGAAATATACTGCGGTCAATGGCATGTAATGCACGGAAATAAACTATGTTAAATGTGCAGTAACGCACAGAAATATATTGCGTTAAAGGTGCACTAGCGGACTGAGATACACTGCGTTAAACAGCACGTAATGCGCTGAAATATACTGTGGTCAATGGCATGTAATGCACAGAAATATACTGCGTTAAATGTGCAGTAATGCACTGAAATATCCTGCGCTTAATGTGCACTAATAAACAGGGATATACTGCATTAAACCACATGTAACGCACTGAAATATCCCGCGTTAAACGTGCAGTAACGCACAGAAACATACTGCGTTAAACATGCAGTAACACATTGAAATATACTGCGTCAAACATGTACTAATGCACTGAAATATACTGCATTAAATGGCACGTAATGCACTGAAATATACTGCGTTAAATGTGCAGTAATGCACAGAAATATACTGCGTTAAACGTGCCACTAACACATTGAAATATACTGCGTTAAACGGCACATAATGCACTGAAATATACTGCTTAAAATGGCATATAACACACAGAAATAAACTGTGTTAAATGTGCAGTGATGCACTGAAATATACTGCATTTAATGTGCACTAACGCACAGAAATATAATGCGCTAAACGTGCACTCACGCACAGAAATATACTGTTAAACTGCAAGAAATGCACTGAAATATACTGTGTTAAGCGTGCAGTAATAAACAGAAATGTACTGCATTAAATGGCAAGTAATGCACTGAAACATACTGCGTTAAACGTGCAGTAATGCACAGAAATATACTGCGTTAAATGGCACGTAACACACTGGAATATACTGCATTAAACGTGCACTAATGCACAGAAATATACTGCGTTAAACGTGCATTAACAGACTGAAATATACTGTGTTAAATGGTATGTAACGCACAGAAATATACTGTGGTCAACTGCATGTAACGCACAGAAATATACTGCGTTAAAACGTGCAGTGACGCACTAAAATATACTGCATTTAATGTGCACTAATAAACAAGGATTTACTGCGTTAAACCACAGGTAATTCACTGAAATATACTGCGTTAAAGGGCATGTAATGCACTGAAACATACTGCGTGAAATGTGCAGTAACACACAGAAACATACTGCGTTAAACATGCAGTAACACATTGAACTATACTGCGTTAAATGTGTACTAACACACTGAAATATGCTGCATTAAATGGCACGTAATGCACTGAAATATACTGTGTTAAATGTGCAGTCGCACACAGAAATATACTGCGTTAAACGTTCACTAATGCACTGAAATATACTGCCTTTAAAAGCCATGTAATGCACTGAAATATACTTCATTAAACAGGCATATAATGCACAGAAATATAATGCGTTAAATGTGCAGCAACACACTGAAATATACTGCATTTAATGTGCACTAAAGCACAGAAATATACTGCGTTAAACGTGCAGTAATGCAAATTGTCAAACACCCTGATAATTTGGATGTTTGTCGAACAGGCGACCAGCCAATGTTTGGCCCAAACTCATGCTCAGACAAAAGCGTTGGCCCATCCCCACTGTTTACTGAATTTACATTTCAGTAGATACACCATTACAAGCTTCATGTAACTCGTCTAATTGGGTGGCCACTTGGCTAAATACGGACATCATGGGATCCAAACATAAAAAAATGCCTGCACTCCAACTGAACATCCAAGATGACTGTTTACTGAAGTCGCATATCAGTAGATTTAACTACACAAACTTCATATAGCTGTCTATAGAGATGGCTGATTGGCTAAACGGAGATACTATACAGATCCAAGCAAAGAAAAAATCCAGCACTCCAACTGTACTTCCATGATTACTGTTTACTGCAGTCCCACATTAGTAGATACACTACACAAATCTTACACTACCCATCTATGTGGGTGGGTTTAGCTAAGCACCCACTACTGCAGATGGGTTATATTATATGAGGTTTGTGCAGGAACTACACAACACTCTAAAGATATTTTAACATACAGGCAGTTTGATTGTGTCAGCACACATTTGACAGCCCCCTTAATTATAGAGTCATCTATAGTCATAACAAGAAATCAAACTTCTTTCCTAAATTTGGATAAATGGAAGATTAATTTTGTTTGGTTGCTACAGGTTTACACACTTCACACTAAGATTATGACCTCTTCAGGACCCCAAAGAATTCAAAGGGAAGTTGTAATCAGCTAAAAGAGACAGACCAACATATAAAAATATAATATATCTAATTCAGCACATAAGGTACTTTAAAGTACTAGGTCATATGACATTTGTCATGTTGATGGATTTATTTACTTCTGTGTCTCTAAAGGAATTAATTATGTTGTATGGCCTTTTTTTCTCAGATAGCTTTTAAGTATGATGGATAGAACATCCGGTATGAAGAGTGAATGTGAAAGGTACATAAATCAGAGTGTAGATTCCACTTCAATTAAAAAGTTACTGATAAAAGTGAAACTGAACACTGTGTCAAAGCAAGCATTGCATAAATGTCAGATCCTGGGGAAAAATTCAGTTCTGGCAGGTGGGATTCATAAATTGTGTAGTGAAGGGTGAATTTGTCCAAGTTCAATTCACCAAGGGTTTGGCTAATATTTTTCTGTGCACCTGAACTCAGAGGCAAATCCCAATAGAGGGGATGGTGGGGGAAAAATGTGCTGGTAAATTCTGGCTACTTTTAGGTCAAGTAGGCAAACTACTGTAAAAAAAAATAAAAAAAAGTATGGAAAACTAGGCTTTGCCATGGGGGATATGCACCAATATATATATATATATATATATATATTGTATACAGGGGGAGGGGCTTTTCATGCAGTTTAGAGGGCAGCATTGAAAATGCATGAATCCTTTAAAGCGGATTTCCGGCCTCAAATACCTTTTCTAACTAAAAATACCCCTATAATACTAATCCATCGCCCTTTACAGAACCGCTATTCTCATACTTACAAGGTGTACAGTATTGGATTTTAGTCAAAATCTTACTTTTAAAAACGCTGTCTGGGCGCGGCCATCTTGGATGTGGGCATCTGAAGCCGCAGTGTAATCTGCTGTGTCCTTCTTCCTGATTCCAGGGAGTGCTCTGGGAGTTCTTCCTGATTCCAGCCTCCTGGGAGTGATGACAAACAGGTCCCAGGATGCAATGCAAAGGCGGAAGTGATGTCGGTGGCCGTGGCCACAGAGGGGGGAGAAGGAGGAAGTACAATCAAAAATGCCCTGAAAATAAGATAAGGGACCCCCAAAAAAAATTGAAAATGCCTAATTGTTGATCAGTATAGCAAGCACTCCAGGAATAACTAAAGTTGCAAAATAGGCTGGAACTCCACTTTAAATACTATGTTTGAGGGGATGCCCTAAAGTAGAACTATAGGCAAAACTTTTTACATTTTAGATAGAGTAAGGGATGGTTATAACCCCTGTCAGAATTTTTTCACCATCTGTGTCCACTTGTTGAGATTTCCCTTCACTTTACTCTCATAGCCAAACAGGAAGTGGGAGGAGATCTCTGCAAATTAAGGGATTTTCTTGGGGACCCCCAGGTCACCAGATCTAGTGTCCCTATTGGAAGATTTCCCATTTTCTGGGGACAACCCAAAATCTGGGATTTTCTTTTACTTTCACTTTCAATGATAATGGTAAACAGGACAAATAGAGAGAGTGAATCTCCCTAACAGGGACACAGATAGCAATAAAAACTGATGGGTTTCTAATCCCTCTCCATTATATCTAAAACTATAAAAAAAATAAAAAAAAAGTTTTGTCTTTATTTATTGCTTGGCCAAAAAAAAAAAATCCCCACCTGGAATTAACTAAGCAACTAACTATACTAAGCATGCAGTAACTATCCTATTGGATAGTTACTGCATGTGCCCAAAGAATGAGGTCAGCTGACTACCTGAATATACTGAATGACCAGGTTATTCCATCAATGGATTTTTTCTTCCCTGATGGCAAGGGCATATTTCAAGATGACAATGCCAGGATTAATCTGGCTCAAATTGTGAAAGAGTGCTTTAGGGAGCATGAGACATCATTTTCACACATGGATTGGCCACCACAGAGTCCAGAACCTAACCCCATTGAGAATCTTTGGGATGTGCTGGAGAAGGCTTTGCGCAGTGGTCCGACTCTCCCATCATCAATACAAGATCTTGATGAAAAATGAATGCAACACTGGACGGAAATAAATCTTGTGACATTGCAGAAGCTTATTGAAACAATACCAAAGCGAATGCATGCCGTAATCAAAGATAAAGGCGGTCCAATGTGTGTGACCTTTTTTTTTTGGTGGCAACTTTTTTTTTGGCCAGGTATTTTAAAGCTGTATGTGTTATAGGACATTACAATTTTCCCAGACAGCTTTAATGGTAACATATACCGTCACCACACATTTGGCTGTTGATTTAATTTGTACAATTTTCTAATTTGTCTTACATACAGCAGCAGCACTAAACTGTATGTTTACACAGGCGATGGTCACTCAGGCTGGGCTCACACATATACAGCCACGGGTTCATGCCTGGGCTCCCGTGTATTTCGGTTCACCGGTTCAAGTGCATATCAGGTCCAAATTTTTGCCTGAATTCGCACCTGAATTGGACCCAAAGACACACAGGATCCTTTTTGAATGCAGACTTTGGTCGTCCCTGACCTGTGTGAACTGGCTCCATTGAGAGCCAGTCACACTCGTCCGTCATGCAAATTAGATGCAGGGAAACCCGCATCCAATTCCCATAACTGTGAAGCCAGCCTCAAAGGTGCTGCTGACTTCCTTGAGAGACAAAAAAAATAAAGGATTGTCTTTGACCTGTGTAGCACTACTCCCATGGGAGCTGCTGTGTGTGGGTTCCCCTGGGTTACCATTAGCAACAGTAGAACATTCTGCCATTTTTTTTGTTTCATTAGAAACTTGGATAGAAGAAGGGATGAGTGGGATACTCCAATTAAACTGAGCTATGCATAATAGGCTGGGACAATATAGAAAAATGCTGATTAAGGCTGACTGACACTGGTTAACACTGTTTGAGCTAGTCTCGGCTAGGCTGCTTACTTTACTTTGTCTTTGACTGTGAAAGAGTCCTTTTAGCTTCCTAAGGCACTTCTTTCCTGATGTAGCTGTCACTTATAGTAGACTGCACTGCTGAGCAACTTCAGGGCCCTTCCTGGTGCCCCCTTTACCCACTAATCTTCAGGCTTAACAACTTGCACCTCCTTTACTGTATCACTCTGGGTTAGCTGACTTCTGAAACCCCTTGACCCCTCTGGAGTGGTCCTCTCTCTTAGGCGCAGACCCCTGGGCAGATTCTTGAGTACTAACGATACTGTTTTTCCAGAAGTATTCTGCCCAGCAGCTCCACTTGGTCAGCACACTGGATCCTTCTGCAGCACAGCTCAACCCCTGGTCCCTAGGTTGACTGCCTGGGCCACATTCCTCACATCAGCAGGAGGAGAGACAGCCATCCACCTCCTCCTGGGACTTTGCTCCCTCCAAAAGACACCCTGTCAAATGCCCCCTCCGGATTTATTCCCAATCCCAGGATGCATTGCAGCAATGCCTAACCACTGGGACAGTCATAAACCCTGGTGTGCTTTTGGCTAGGTTTACTCCACTGTCCAACAAGGCCCCTCATTGGATACAGTGGGGAGACTCCCCAGACTCAACAGGTCACACCTGGAAGCATGTGACAGGCTAACTAACAGATCAGACCCTCCTGATAAGCAGAACAGGGTCATACATATGCTTTGCATAGCACCTCCCTGGGAGGGTGCTACACCTATAATACTTGGATTTCCCAACTTCAGTGAATATCTCCTGCTGAGGGAAGGGGGTCCCCATCTTTGCGGTGAGTCACCAAATACAAGTCAATAGGGCTCAAGTAATGACTTTGCCTGCATTCTAATAACCTGTGAATATCCATGCCCAGCACCTCTATATCACTATCTCTTTCCTTAGTTCAAAGGCCATATAGTTCATTATGGTTTAAAAAAATCTCCTGAGCAAATCTACATGTAAATTTGATAAAACAGAGAATTATGAACCTGCGGGATTCACCTTGAACCTGTCGTAGTAGTAAACCTGAACCTTATGCCCAGCATTATGTTCCCTTTCATCCAAAATGTGTTTTAAAGCTATAAAGCATCTTGGTATTTTTATGACTCCTCTGGGTTATGTCTCCACAGGTTTTGAGTCTGGTGGGAAACATTTTTTTCACATGGAACTCACAAATTAAATGTACAGACTGTGAGACTTTATTTTCAGCAGGAGAACAGAGACTTCAGTTAGTAATAAAATGAATTTCTAGAAAAAATATTTATAAATGAGAATTTGTATGGCATAAAGGCCAAAAAAAGAAAGTGATCTAAAGGGTACTTGTAGGGAAAAGACTCCAGCCTTTTAATCATCTGTGTATCCAGATTAGAATGAGATGCAGTATTAAAATCCGAAGAACTTTTTGCTGGCATTCCTGAAACAAGAGTGACACATACTGGCATAAAGTGGAATAGCAATGGCATATGGAAAGATTAACAGATATTAAATTGCATTATATGTTTCTGTGTTAGGGTCCTTTCACACGGGCTTCCCACCCGGTGGACTCAGCTCAGCGGGGATCGATCCCTTGAATTTGATTCGCTGTTTGGAAAGCCGTGTGAAAGGACCCAAACTATATTCTTTATGTGATAATGTTAAAGCAACTAGTGTTACTATAAATACAAAATACACATTTAGTTGGTGAAGCTTTTTAATACTGAAGAAAAGGTGTTTTTAAAATAAAAGTGTTTTTTTTTGTAACATAAATAATGTTTGTACAGTATGTGAACAGTAAGCAAAAAAGAAAAAAATAAATTTTAAAGAGCAGAGGAATGAGATACTTGGGGCTGTTTAAAGTTAACTAGAGGTTAATGAAGAGTTAATAGGCAGTCATTTTTCTTTTTGCTTAGGTAAGCTGCTGCTAACTACAACAGAACAAAAAGGTTACACTATAATTATCGGTTGCTGACAGCTACAGCTAATCACTGTGTAATTAAATCATTACCTTACATTTATCATATATTACGAACTGTAAAGCCAGCTCTACATGTTTAGGTTTCATATCAATTCATTCCTCCATCATCAATAAACAGCGTGGATGGAGGAATCTCCCTTCCAGCTATTGTATTTAGACAGCCGCAGCAACGGGCAGTCTGAATACACAAATCATGACTGCAGCTGATTGGATGCAGTCACTGTTTGGCCAACAATTTTCCACTCAGTTACGTTGATTTTTCAGTCAAATTTTTGGAGCCGAATAGTGTCTTCAGGGCCACCCATGTCTAGAATTTCAGCTGATTCAGTAGAAATCAGGCAAAATTCAAACTCTGAGTAGGCAGCTTTACCCTGGACGCCTAGGCAGTAGATAATGTCATACTTTCCAGTACACACACAGTGCAGGGTGGGGAGCGGAGTGTACAAAGCATGCCCTTTGTACTTGACCAATGCACCCTAATGCATTTCAGTAATTTATGAATTACCGCGACGTGCATCAACACTCATTTTCTGCATTTGTGCAGCTTGGCACCATTCTTTCTGAATGGTAACCCCAATGCATGTTGCTGCAACACAGCTTATTGAGTACATTGCAGTGCTGTTCACTTACATAGTTACATAGTTAGTGAGGTTAAAAAAGACATCAGTCCATCCAGTTCAACCTATGATGTGTGTGTTTGCTTTTAACCGTACATTGTATACCCCTGTATGTTGTGGTCTTTAAGGTGCCCATCTAATAGTTTTTTGAAACTATCGATGCTCCCTGCTGATACCACTGTTTGCGGAAGAGAATTCCAAATCCTTACTGCTCTGACAGTAAAGAACCCCCTACGTACTTTAAGTTCAATGCTTGTAGTCTTTTCTCATAGCTGATGTCCTCCATTCCCCTAATTATTTTTGTTGCCCTTCTCTGGACTCTTTCCAATTCCAGCACATCCTTCCTGAGGACCGGTGCCCAGAACTGGACAGCATACTCCAGATGTGGCCGGACCAGAGTCTTGTAGAGTGGTAGAATAATTTCTTTATTTCTGGTGTGAATCCCCTTTTTTATACATCCCAGTATTCTGTTGACTTTGCTTGCAGCAGCTTGGCATTGCATGCCACTGCCAAGCCTGTTGTCTACCAGAACCCCCAGGTCCTTTTCCATCTTAGATTCACCCAGAGGTTCCCCCCCTAGTGAGTAGCTTGCTTTCGGGTTTCTGGCAAACAGGTGCCTTACTTTACATTTTTCAACATTAAACCTCATCTGCCATGTAGTTGCCCCCCCCATTATTTTGTTCAGGTCCACTTGTAAGGTTTCCACATCCTGCATAGAAGATATTGGCATGCTTAGTTTAGTATCATCCGCAAATATTGAGATTGTACTCGATATCCCCTCCTCTAGATCATTTATGAATAAATTAAACAGGATTGGCCCCAGGACAGAACCCTGGGGGACCCCACTTTCCACACCCGCCCAATCCGAGTACTCCCCATTAATCACCACCCTCTGCACTCTTCACTGCAAGAAATGTTACGGGCTTCTTTTTTGGAGTGTTAGGCAGCCCATTCAAATGTATGCATTGCACAATAAAACAATGTTATTCTGACCCTAGAATTATTGCTCTAATTCCGACGTTCACAGCAATATACCTGTATCACATGTGGGGACGTTGCAGTCTACCAGTGCGAGTGTTTGCATTTGAGGGTGTGGGCAGGATGACAGGTTAAGTCAACATTTTTGATTATTATTATTACATTTTATTATCATTTTTTTTTTTTTTTTACTTTAGTTGTTCACTATTCTGACAGTGTTAGAGTGGTCCTGGGCTTCCAGGTGGAGCAGGAGAGTCTGGGAACCATGAGGCGGAGTCAGACCACCTTTAGGGCCGATTCACACTTGTGTAATGGTAAATATGGCATGTGATTCGCACCACATTGTGCGATGCAAATTCAGCCATACAAACTGCATTGCAATGCATTTGGGCCAAACTCATGCAGGAAACGTTTTTTTGTCCTCACCAGAATCGGAACACCCATGCCTTTCGATTCTTGTCTGAATTTACAGTTCGCACTGCAATCTGATCTGGGGGTGTCATTAACTTTGTATTGACACCCAAAGCGGTTCACAGAGGGCAGTGTGAACTATCAATGACTTAGGTGCGATGCGGGAACCCGGACTGGATTCGCAGGGTTTCCCGCATCGCACCAGTGTGAACCGAACCTTACTGTAACAGTGATAGGGCAGCTATACTACTTGCTTTAAAGTGATTGTAAAGTCTCATTTTTTATTTTTTTAAATTAAAATAACAAGCGTCTTATACTTACCTACTCTGTTGCAGTGGTTTTGCACAGAGCAGCCCCGATCCTCCTCTTCTCTCCTCCCTCCTGCTGGGTCTCCCCACAGCAAGCAGCTTGCTATGGGGGCACCCGAGCTGAGCCACAGCTCTCTGTGTCCATTCAGACATGGAGCTGTGGCCTGGCCCCGCCACCTTTCTATTTGTATTGGCTGACTGACTTTGATTGACAGCAGCAGGAGCCAATGGCACCGCGCTGCTGTCTCAGCCAATGAGGAGGGGAGTCCCAGACAGCCGAGACATTCCTTCAACATCGCTGGAGCTAGAGGGACTTCAGGTAAGTATTAGGGGGTCTGAGTGGCTGCATCACACAGAAGGCTTTTTATCTTATTGCATAGAATGCTTTAAGATAAAAAACCTTCTACCTTTACAATCCCTTTAACCACTTGCCGTCCAGCCTCTGTCGATATACGGAGGCAGGTTGGTAGGTTCCCACGAATCGTCGTACCTGTACTGCGGTTTGCGGGAGCTCACTCGCCAGCGGGGAAGCCAAACCACGGGGCAGGCGGCCGCGATTGCCGCTGAGTACCCGTGATCGCTCCCCGTAAAGAGAGAACGGCGATTTGCTGTTGTAAACACAGCAGGCCATTGTTCTCTCTGGTATCAACACAGAGCTCTTGTGTTCCTCTTATTTAGGATCACAGGTCTCTGTGTTGATTTCACAAGCCCATCCCTCTCACAGTTAGAAAACATCCCCTAGGCTCACATTTAACCCTTTGATTGCCCCTGGGCTAACCCCTTCCCTGCCAGTGCCATTATAACAGTAACAGTGAATATTTTTAGCACTGACCACTGGTCCCCCAAAAGTGTGAAAAATGTCAGTTAGGTGTCCGATATGTCCGTCGTAGTCCCACTAAAAATCGCTGATCACCGCCATTACTAGTTAAAAAATAAATAAATAAATAAAAATTACATAAATCTTTCCCCTAGTTTGTAGACGTGATAACTTTTGCGCAAACCAATCAAAATATGCTTACTGGGATTTTTTTTTACCAAAAATATGTAGCAGAATACAAATTGGCCTAAAATGATGAAAAAATTGATTTTTTAATTTTTTTTATTGGGTTATATAGCAGAAAGTGAAAAATATTGTTTTTTTTTTTTTAGAACAACTGTCCGTAAAAATAACGCAGTGCCGAATTGCAACAAATGGCCTGATCATTAACCACTTGCCGACCTCTCACTGGAGCTTTACTGCGGCAAAGTGGTTAGTTCCCGTCCAGCAACGTAGACCTATGTCGCTGGACTCCTCAACTTGTGGGCGGCGCACGTGCGCTGCCGGAGGCTCGCTCCCGCTTTATTCAGTCACAGCGGGAGTCGGGCCAGGGGAGGAGCGGGGGTGATCACCGCCGCTCTTCCCCGATCGCCGGGGAATCGAGTTTGGAGATCCGCCCGCTTGTGTAAACAAAGCGGGCGGATCTCCTAAGTGACAGACAGTGACAGATTGCAGGGTTCAGCATAGCTGAACATGCGATCTGTCCCTGTGTCACTCAGTCACCTCCCCCCCACACACGTTAGTAAGCACCAGGCATACATTAACCCCTCCCTCTCCAATAAAATTAACCCCTTCCCTGCCAGTGTCATTTTTACAGTAACAGTGCATATTTATGTCAAAAATGTCAGTCAAGGGTCCGATCTGTCCGCCGCAATGTCGCAGTCCCGCAAAAAAAATCGCAGATCGCCGCCATTACTCGTTAAAAAAAACCCACCAAAAATGACTGAAATCTTTCCCTTAGTTAGTAAACGCAATAACTTTTGCGCAAACCAATCAAAATACGCTTATTGTGATTTTTTTTTACCAAACATAGGTAGCAGAAAACAAATTGGCCAAAAATTTAAAAAAAATTAGATTTTTACATTTTTTTGGGGGGGAATTTCATATAAAAAAATGTGAAAAATATTGTTAATTTTTCAAAATTTACTCTATTGTTTTGTTTATAGCGCAAAAAGTAAAAATCGCACAGGTGATCAAATACCACCAAAAAAAAGCTCTGTTGGTGGGAAAAAAAGGACGCAAATTTCGTTTGGGTACGGCATCGCACGACCGCGCAATTGTCAGTTAAAGTTGCACAGTGCCGAATCGCAAAAAGTGGCCTGGACGTAAGACAGCAAAATCCTCCGGTGGTAAAGTGGTTAAGGGGGAAAACCTTCTGGTCCAGAAGTGCCTAAAGTGCTACTAAACCTAAAACCTGCATCTGGTCTCCCCCAGTACATATAATATGGAAATGCAACTATTTTAGTAAATATAAATTAATAAATACCTTTTCTCATCAGCAGTATGTAGCATCTTGTGACTTCTATTAGTTCCTACTAAAGCTTGTAGTAGAAGTTTTCATTCTCCCCTAATCCTCTGTCGTGACATGTCTGGACAGTGCTGTCCAGGCATGGACAGCACTGGGTTTAATGCAGTATTAAACCCCCCCAAAAAAATGTAATACTGTATATTGCAGCTTACCAGTCATTAGATAGTTTAAATGTACTAGCTAATACACAAAATAAAAACAAATTTAAGCTAAACTCCACCTCATATTTTATAAGCAGTGACAGCAAACAGTTTGTTCCTTTTGGGATAAGGCCGCGTTCACACTGGGGCGATCCGACTTCTCAGGGCGACCTCCGAGGTCGCAGTGTGAGCAGCGCGCCGCGACCTCGGAGCGGCCGGCACGGACTTCGTAACATTGAAGTCTATGACGGTCGCTCCGGGTCACCCCAAAGAAGCTCCGGACCCTTTTTCTAAGTCGGAGCGACTTGTGTCGCTCCTATTAGAACGGGTCCGCAGCTTCCCTATGGAAGGCGACCTGTGAGGCGACCAGGTCGCCTCACTGGTCGCCCCAGTGTGAACGGGGACTTAAGGTTTAACATAAATAGATAAAAGCTGATCATTGCAAGCACCCCTATCAGTGGTATATGGGTTGTCTCATCCCTCTAATGGCTACATCTGCAAGTGAGCATGTTTTTATAAAAAACAACAGCCTTACTGGCCAGATCACCAGATGAAAATAAAGGAAAGCAAGCTAAAAAAGAGAACTAAAGCAGCCAGCACACCCAAGGAATTGGCATGCTTCAATATAATAAGTGTTAGCTTTTGGATTTATTATCGCTTCAACACTACAGTGACTTCCACATAGTGGTAATAATACAAGGGGGTTACAGAACAGGTAGCATTACCTATGGTCAGGGAATACAGTAACTTCATTCATCACTGCCCCTTTTAAATTCTAACCTGCACTATGTAGTGGAAATGGGGATGAGTGATCCTAAATCTACAACACATGACATACTAAAGAGGTGTAGCCACTTATTAACCCTTAAATATTCATAGCAAATAAAATATAAAAAGTAGCACACTATTAAGAGCATGGGCATATAGTGCCGATATGGGACAAAAAGACACAGCTGGAGATTAAATGAGCCAAAATCCAGCGATGCATTCCCACGATGGGAAAATTCACAAAGTCTAGTGGGTTGGACAGCACCAGCAGCCATTTGTGCAAGTAGCCAGGTGTGTAAAAAAAAAAAAAAAACACTTAAAAAAACAAATGCAGCACCCTCCTAGATAGGTGCTAAGATTAGTTAGATTTAGTGCTGGCTTACTGTGTTCAGTGGAGCTGTATTTTTGCTTGCTGGGTACATTTAGCTGTGCTCACTGTAATCATACTTTCCAACTTTTTTGAGATGGGAATGAGGGACACCTATTAGCAAAAGTATGTAGGTATAAGGCACCCACCCCTGCCGTGCCCCCTTAAAGGAGAATTATTTTTTTTTTAAATATTAGTAAACCCACAAGTCCTTTTTTTTACCCATACTAGTCCTTTCTATTGGCTTTTGAAATGTACAAATGCACTGATTTAGAAATAGGATGAAAGGTTTAGCATTGGGAAACGCTTTTTGAAAGTTAAAAAGTGCATTTTATTTACAACTATTTAGAGAGAGGGACAAATTAGGATGAAAGAGGAACAGAGGGACTTTGTTCCAAATCAGGGACAGTCCCTTAGAATCAGGGACAGTTGGGAGCTATGCTGTAATCAGTGCAGCTGAATGTGATTAGTTAGGTCTGCTCAGTGTTTCAGCTCCTGCTGGTTTGCCTGTTTCCTCTGCTTTACAGAGAGCTGAATAACTCTCTGGAACATAGGTGTGAAGCAATGCAAATAGCAGCATAAATATTTTTACAGCCCTGGTCAATGCCAGGGAGGGTGGCCCTGAAAGCTGCTGGGAGTCTGTATAAACACTCAGAGACACAGAGCTTCTAATTTTTTGCCTGCACAGGGGAAGTCCAGCTTGGCAACACTGCCATGTGCTTGCTGTTCATGAGGCCTCAGGTGGGCAACCTGAGGGCCTGGAGGCTGAAGCTGCTGAGAGCTGACTGAGGGTCTGTTTGCTTAAGATCTAGTCTGGTATTACTAGAGAAAGGTGTCACTTGGATGTTTAACCACTTGCCATCTGCCCTATAGCGGATTGACGGCGGCAAAGTGGTTGTATTATCCTGACTGGCTGTCATATGGCATCCAGCAGGATAGAGCGCTCTGCGTGCCCCCGGCAGCAGATCACAAGCAGGCTTGGCAGAAGATAACAGGTCACCAGCATCAGGCTTGGCAGCGGATGGCAGAGACACCAGCGGACAAGTTCAGGGGTAAATGGCAACAGAGTCTGGCAGCAACACAGCAAGCAGGGAACAAGGCAGGAGCAGCTAAGACATTGAGGCAAGAAGCCCTAGCAGAAGTGGAATTTAAAACGTAACTCCACTTTAGTTGAGAAAAAAACATTCCCCTCTGGGTGATCTTTGTATATTGCAAGGATTATAACAACCTTTGTTTCAGGTTCCTACCTTTTGGTATTTTATTGGGAGTTTATTGGGAGTTTTGGTGTTCCTATTGGGAGTACCTCACCAAAAATGACATTTTTGTTCCAGGGGATGCCGGAAATCTGACTTGTATCTTAGGCAGACTTCTGGGAAAATCAGTGAGCCAATCACACAAGCAGGAAATTACGTTTTTTGTGGGATGGTCAGTACAACTCCAGGTAGCCATTTTGCATTGCATTTTCAGAAAATTACAGAGAATAAAAGGTCATTTTTAATAACATTCAATTACAATTCAATTGTATATAATTAAATTTCAACTTGTGTTGCAATTGTATACGCTGTAATATTTTTTTCTATATTTGCTATTTTTTTTCTAACAAAAGTCGAGTTACCCTTTAAGTACCCTCCCAGCAGGTATAGCTGAATGCTGGAACCTGCTGAATGCTGGGAGACACCTGCTGGTGGACACTGAAATTTCACTAATTGGTCTGGAGCACCACAGTGCCACCAGCAGGCAAACTCAATCCTAACAGAAGGATTCTGATTGACCAGAAGGTGGAGCACGAAAAGTGAGAAATTACTGGTGGGAAGTAAACACACAGGAAGCTCAGGTAGAGGAAGGCAGTCTAATAGCCAGGGATTACACTATGCAGAGAGAGCTGTTGTGTAGGGAGAGTGCAGTATGCCAGCAAAGGAGAAGGAATACATGGCCACAAGGGTGCCTATGAGTACAATTAGAGACAGACTCAAAGAACCACCAGGGAATGTGGGGAGTAGCTAGGGATTTAAAGTGGTTCTAAAGGTTTTTTACCCTTAGGCATTCTATGCATGACTGTAAAAGCCTTCAGTGCGCAGCTCCCCCCTCAGCCCCCCTACTACTTACCTAAGTCCGATCTCGATCAAGTGATGTGCACGGGACCCAGGGCTCTCCTGTGTCTCTCCCTCCTGACTGGCTGAGATCCAGTAGTGGGAGCCAATGACTGTCAATCACAGCCAGTGAGGTGGGAGCAGGGGGAAGGGCTGAGCCATGCTTTCTGTATCTTATGGATGCAAAGAACCAGCTCAGGAGCGAGCACACACTAGTGCCCCCCCAGCTATGGGGGCACTTGGCAAGGGAGAGGGGCCAAGAGTGCCGGCAGGGGACCTGAGATAAGAGGAGACACTGCACAAAGCAGGTAAGTAGGTTTTTTTTTAAATACAATTTTTTCCTTTACAATCACTTTAAGCACCAAATCCCAGAGCTGAGTGAAGGCAGGCTGAACCACCCTGTCATGCCTTGTGCTACTGGTCACTGAGCCCTTTCCTAGTGAGACTCCTTGACTCTGACACTTTATTCGGTTAACCCTTGGAGAAGCCAAACCCTGACCCTTCACTCGCCAGATGCATTGCCACTTGCATCTCATCCAACTCTATCCAGATCCCGGGAGCAAGCATCAATAGAGAGACTGCATCCAAGTAGGCATTTCAGCTGATGGCGGAGTGATGAGCGGCCTTTAGGGATCTCTTTTGGGTTTTAAACTTTGCTTACACCTGTTTGGGGACATCCTATGATGGAGCTTTCTCAGATGGAGACCTTCTCACCCTTTCTTGCCAGTTGCTTTGGACACTTTGCAAAGATACCTTTACCAGTGGTTAGTCAGGGTCTATAGAGTGTAGTTAGACCCCAATAGTTAGCCTCAATGTGGAAAAGATAATGAACACCAGTTCTATTCACCTGGTTAGCTTAAATTATACTGCTGTCATTCACCACTATATTTATTATTGTAAAACCTATTTGACAACCTTGTCTCTTCAGGGCTTTTTGCTAGTTTTTATAAAACCTTATTTTTTTTAAAACCTATTTGCTATTGGTGTGTTGGGTCCAGTTACATGGCGGGATTACTGGTATTGGTAGGACAACCCAACATTTCCAACTGCTTTTTTGGGGGTAGTGCTACTCATACAATTTTTTTCAATTGTATGGGTGGTCATTTCATATTGTGAAGTGCTGCTGGCTGCAAGTATAGGGGTAATTCACATGGACAAAGAAAGCTTTACACCATTGAAAAACAAACATATACAGCCGATGTCAATGGGCCTGTGATTTTAACCCTGCCTATAATTCTGGTTGCCAGAAAAACTTTATATCAATATTTGGGAAGAAAACTTTACCAGGGATAGAGAAACAATGTTGAAAATGATAAACTCCTGCTTGTTTTAATAATAAAATAAAATGTTTTTTTTTTCTATTTATGTTATCATTATAATTGATAATGTGCATGTTTGTTTCTCGTACTGCACTTATTTAATGATTTAAATGTATTCTACATCCTCTGCAACTCACAAAACTATGGGGGCAGATTAAAACGCATCTGCATGCCCTGTGTTTATACACATAATTATTCATTCATTTACATTACTTCACTGCATAATGTATCTGAGCAGAGCCTGCCGTGCGCAGATCAACCAATTCTCCATAGATACAATTTGCAAAAAGTAAGGTAGAAGTACAGAACATACTGTATTTTCTTTTCAGTATTTTTTTTATTGAAAGTTTGCAAGCTTGGAACAGAAAAAGATTAGCAACATCAGTATAGTGGATTTTTGCATTTAAAGGTACAATAGACTTCAGAACAATTATACTTTGAATTTCATACATCAGTGAAGAGGGCTGACAGGGCCAATCTTTGAACATAAAGATTAAGAGGTACTTTTTACCTCAGATACTAGGGAGTTAAAGTGCGTTTAATGAGATAATACAGAGGAATATGTAAAGTACAGTAATTTTGGAGAGTAAAAATGATATCAAAGAAGAGGGGGAGATATAGTTAAACAACAGGGAGTCACAGGTCATTAAGGGGGTATACTCAGGGTTTAGGTTTACAATCAATGGTACAATAAAGTTTTCCTTGGCCAAGTAGTCCATGGTTTCCAGGCACTATCAGAAATTGGTATATTGTCATTTTGGAGGGCTAGCATTCCCTCATAGCTCTAGCCTAGCACACTTTGCAGGGCCTTAGTAGCTTTCCAATGTCTGACTATGGTCTGCCTGGCCTCCTGTAGGTATCCTACAACTATAACTTGAAAAGCAAAGCAGAATTGAGTAGAATGGAGTCAGGAGTCAGGAAGTATCCCTTTATTTTGGATATGATTTGTAAGACACAACTCCAGAAACAACTTACATTTTTTGGAGAACCACAGAATGTGGATAACATTACCCTTCTACCTGCCAAAGAAAATTAGAAAATTAGTTGTATGTTGCTCCAAGATCTCTTTTACATTAGGAAGGAAGCACAATTATTAAAGGGCAATTTGTTCTGCACTTGGGGAGGTGGAGGTGAAAAATTTCCACCGTGATAAGGCTTTATTGTAGAGAGCCCAATCAAAATGAAATACAACAGAGGGGTGTGGTTTAAATGTGGGGATTGACAGCATTATGGACCTTGAATTAACCTGAATGATGCCATCAGTTTGTGGTCTTCCTTGTAAATATTGCGAGGAACCAGGCCGAGGTCATTAAATTGACAATTACTCAGTTATGCAAGGAACACTTTTTTTGTATACAAGCTTTTTTATTGAGGTAAGAAGTTGTGGTACAAAAAGGATTCATAACAATGTAATCAACAAGTGGTAAATTACAGCAATCATTTCAGAAAACAAAAAAATTGTTTTCTTTAAGTACAATTGATACAGGAAAAGAGAAAAAACCTTAGATGGGTTGTATTGATTCAGGTTTATATTATAATCCTGAAAGATATATAAGAAATTGGAACACTTTATATACCATAAACTCTTATATTGTCAGAGATAAATAGACAAACCATTGCAAGGAGATTACTAACAATTACATGTTCTATATAAATTTCAGCTGAGAGATGAATGGGTTGAAATAGGAAGTCAGCGTGATCAAACCAAGGATCCCATTTGTCATCATAGAATTTAGTTAAGTTGCATATAATGTGAAAGATTTTTCCATTTGGTTTATAGAATAAAGTCTAGCTTTCAGTTGGGTAGGAGGGAATGAAGAGGACTTCCAATTTACAGCTATTAGCCAATGTATGGCAACACATATTGTGTGGATGAGTCTCATCTGAGGAATAGATAAGCCTTTGATAGGGGTGAAGAGAAGACAGTTAGGGAGGGTCAGAGTAATATGACTGTTCGAGATCTTGGAAGCAAAACCCTCCAACTCCCGCCAGATAAAGGAAATATTGTCACATTCCCAAAAAATATGAGTAAAAAAGCCTAGGACTGTGCATCCTCTGTAACAATTAGGAGAGAATGATGGGAAAATGGCATTCAACTTGGATGGAGTCAAATACCATTTGGTGATAAGCTTGTATGGAGTTTCACGTATCGTGATGGATCTGGTGCATTTTCTGAGATTTAACACACATTCATGCCAGTCTTCTAATGAGAGGTGTAAATTGTATTCCTCCTTCCATTTAAGCTGATGGCTTGTAATTCTGAATGAGCTGCACAGGTGCTGGTGAGCGTACTTGTAGTTCATTTAGCTTCCTGGACTGAAGTAACTGCCTGACTCCCTGGCAGTCTGAAAGAGCCTGACATTTCACCCACGATTTGCAGATCGCTGGTGCAATAATTTACAAGCTCATAAGAAAAAAAAGTAGTAAATGCACATTTTTTACCTACAAAAAATGTGCATTTAATATAGGTGAGCTTATCCTTTAAACAAGCCTGCGAATAGTGTCATTAAAATTTCCATCTCATAATACATCAAGCAAAGCTCTCAACAGGCTATCGTCTAGTTGTAATTGGCCATCATAAAGGCATACAGAAGCAATGCTCATTTGCACCTGACAACCCAGCACTTAAAATCTATTCACATTCCATAAACCTCGATATGATAAAATTACAGACATAAAATGTATCTACCCAAATAAAGAAAGTGACAATCAGTTTGATACTAGATACAGGCCCCATACACAAAAGGAACTTGCATGCGATCCTGTAACAACTTGCATGCGATCCTGCAAAACGCTTGGTAAATACAGCATGAACAGGTGTTAAACTCGATTCACAGACATAAATAAATAATTAAATGCATGCAGTAATTAGGTAGTGATCGAGGCATGCAGCATTTTTGGAATGTGTACTGGTTGTTATGGAGCGAGCAGCCACCGGCTTCCTTAACAACCAATAAACAACATGGTTGTTAAGGAGCGGGTGCTGCCGCCTCCTTAACGACCGATGGGTCATCAGCTGTCTGCTGTACATGTTACTTTGGAGTAGCCGACCTCTCCCCCCTCATTCCCCTGTGACAGCGGGCAAGGAATACTCTTCCCACATCCACTGTCACATTTCACAAGCACAGCTGTGAGGGGGCTCCACCCACACAGCCATGTCATTCATTCATAGAATTCTGTGAAGGAATGAACTACAAGTCCGGTCTACCACAGCGGCAGACGGTTTGCAATTCTCAATGACTTGCAAGGTTGCTGGTGAGCATCCTTGTATTTCACTGATTCTTCCTGCAGTTCAGTAACTATCTGTCCACATGGGGGTATAGGCAGACAGCTGTACTGAGTGTCTGCAGGAGCCTGGTATTGCACCCAAGATCTGCTGAAACCTGCAAAAGCATTTGCATTTACCATTTTTTTTTTTTACAAAAGGCGAACGTAGCCTTACATTTCATTAGATAGGATGGTGGATTTGAGTCTGGCAGACCTGAAGGCTAAAGGTATTTTTCACACCTCATCCCATTTATTTTGCTGTTGATTATTGTCTATTTTGTAATATATGTATCCGTAAATATTTTATTGCCCCTTTTTTAAATTTTATTTCGGACCCATTTATACAGATGTTCAGCCCCACGCAGTGGCTAGAGTCATTTGCTCACTTTTTAATTAGTATTGATTAGTTCCTCTAATATATGATATTGGTACCTACATCTTAAATTCTAGGCAGAAAGGAAAATTATATACGGAATATGGAATTTCTGGGTACCGTTATGAACATCACATACAAAAAAATCAGTCATCAGCCAAATCCCACTCATTTCAATAGTCCTTGTTCACATCTGAATGCCCTGTTGCCTAAATCAAAAAGCCTGTCGCTCAAAAAGTATATGAGCTTCTTTTTGGCAAATTGGAAGCAGATTGGGCTCCGTAGACTTCAATGGGAGCTCCTGAAAATGTGTGACATGAGCTTTTTATGAGCATTTTGTCGCCCGTTTTCTGCTCAAACAGCAGCTCTCCAACCGTAATCTCTTCCACCTCTCCTCCCGCTAGTACTTTATATTAAGTAAACAAAAACTCCTGAAGCTTTAAAAAGTTTGTAATACACTTCAAAAAAATGCTTAAAGACTCTCATGTAACAATGCCTGAAAGTCGCTCTGCTCAGGTGTGAATGCAGCCTAAGAGTTCCAGAATGGGCCTGTAGGATGAAAGTTTACATACCAATGGTCCCACGCAGGAATCCTTTAAAAAGTGCATTGTCTTGAAGCACTTTCTGTATAAGAACCTGAAGCGATAAACAGTCAAAGAAATGGCACAATATCATGAGGAAAAAAAACAGTTAATGACTGTGGGCTTCATGGTATCACCAGATCAGCTTGTGATTAATGCTTTGGTAGCAAGAATTGTATGTAGGTTTGCAAGTCACAGTTTTATATTCTGGGGAATTTATGCTGTGGGTAGGTGTAGGTGATTGTGAAAGATCTAAGTCTGGAATGATACCCCAGTCTTTCAGGATGGAGAGGCCATCTTCTAGGTTGTTCACCATGTGGGTAGATCCATTTCTATCAAAAATGAGTTCAATGGAAAATCCATAATAGTAAGGAATGTTGTGATTTCTGAGGGCCTGGATAAAAGGAGGCATTTTTTCCTTGCTGTTAAAGCATGTTGGGCTAAATTATTGAAGAACTGGAGTTTAAAATATTGTTCAGGAAGAGCTGCACTGATTTTCTGGAAACCTCTAAAAGTTTCCTTGCATGGAAGAAATGGACATGCATAAGAACACGATATGGTATTTTATCAGGAAGATGGGGTGGACCCTGGGGTAGACTATTTATGGACCCTCCATCCCCCTTTTTGGTTCAACCTAGCTCTGGTTGGAGCCACTGTACTAACAATCTGATCTCCCCTGCTGAGATATTGTGTTCTGACAGGGGGGCAGCCCACCCCCTGCCAAATACCTCTGGTCAGCGCTCTCAACCATTGGCTGAGAGCGCTGATCAGGAGACGGTCAGCAGCGGGTTTTCCAGCATGCTCGTCCGACAGAAGCCAGCTTAATGGCCGGATTCGGACCAGCTGCCATACAGACGGGCCGAATATCAGACGTTTTTTTATTGAATCGGCCGACGTCACCCAACATTCGACCCGTGTGTACTAGGCTTTAGTTTGTCTACAACTAGCCATGCATTCTAGAAACAGATTTTATTTCACCTGCTTTGTCTCTATAATCTATATTTATTCTTATTTTTATTTTTTTTATATATATAAATGCTGAGGAAGAAATCAAGTTTATGGAGCATATAAATCTGGATTACTTGTTCATTAAATAAGAAATACTGCACTTTATTCTGGAAGTACATAAGGCATATCTACGTACACTGCCCAAGGAATTCCTAATCAAGTTTAAACTTCATTATCCAGTAAATATCTTTGTAATTAATGTGTGCTCTGGGCCACAGAGGCTAAAAATATTACTGAACCATTAATGCATTACGGTTTTGTTTTTAATGAATGCTTCTGTTCATAATTATTGTCAGGGTCTATGATCTTTTATAGGAGATACGTTCCATTACGAGCATTTCTGGAAAGTTTTCAACATAGGCTTCTTCTTAATCACCTTCTCATGCCTGCCTTTGGTTGCCTAGGGCTGTTCAAGGTGCTACGTTTATGTGAAAGGCCTACAGCTGATGCTTATCAGATGACCTGTTAAAGGGTAATGTAAAGGTTATGCATTGGAATGATTGAGACCACATGTAAACGTCTTTTCCCATGAACCTCCACCAAGCCCTAACACGGACCCAGTCTCTCTAGTCATTCAGCAAGTCGGCACAGAGCTGTACCATTGAGAAAGCTGGCTGACTAAACTGGCGATGAGAAGATAATGGTGGAAGTGTTTTATTAGAGTTGTCAATCAGCTGAGCATTGTACACAGAAAGTCACTGTTGTTATTGTTTTTTTTTTTATTTATTTTTTTAGCTAGTTAGTATTTGTAATTGTAGCTATTTTTATTTTATTTAATATATTCATTATTAAGAATAATACATTAATTTTATTTTTGAAGAATTGGGACACATTGGCAATTATGAATAAATGGAAAATTGCAGGAAATAGCAATAATCATAGAAGTCGTTAGCATTTCAACAAATCAATTTACTGCAATGCACAAAATACTTACAGCTGTGTTTAGTGATTTTAATAAAGCTCTGTGATGACTATTTGCCTTTAGCAGACTCTCCTAAATGACCCATTCCAGTAGGTATAAAACACTGCTGAACATCAAATCTCTGGGGCTCATTTATAATGGAGAGCATATCGCATCCATATCACCATTGTCTCCATTACACTCCCCATAGGATTATGCACACCAAAGCCCAAATTTTATTGCCCATTTATAAAATGCGGGCAAAGATTTGAAGCCTGCAATGCCCCGTGAAGTGATTGGTGGATTGGAGCTCTGTGATTGGTGGAAAAGTGATCATGTATCTGTATGCACCGGGGGTCTAAGAGTAACGTAATTTCGATTCTCTGTATGTATGTATTGTACATGTGGAAGAATTGACAATAAAGTAGATTTGACTTGACTTGACAGGTCATATAAGAGGAAAGGTTGCTTCAGCTGAGCATAGCTTTATGCAAGTGAAGCTCATATATTTTTAACATGCCATGAGACGAATCACACTATTGCGTTGCTGTGCATTGAGATAATACACGTTACATGCATTTGTGTCTTGCAGTGCCATTTATTTTGAACGGCTCCCTAAGGCAACAAGGCTGTGTTGTTTTATTGGAAAAAAGGTTGCATCTAACGAGCAGGGCCCTTTGATTCCTTTTGCATTGAATTGTATTGTAACTGTACTGTTTCCTTCTTTTTTGTAAAGCGCCACGCAAACTGTTGGCGCTATATACATTCTGTATAATAATAATACCAATAATAATAATACACATTTTTATCCGTTCTGGTGTATTGGCAACCTACTCAAAATGAATGGGATGCCTTAACTCAACACACAATAACACATCATATAACACTCAAGAATGGCAAAGCGTGGACGGGCCTTATGGGAGCACATGGGGCAGCAGAGCAGTTTTTTTAAATTTACCCATCTCTATCATTAGTAAACTCTGGCTACATTGCTTTCACTTAATGCATTTTGGTGGCTTTTTTTAGATAAATTGGTTACCACCCTCTCCCTCTGAATTTAGTGCCGCATTGTCTAATTATGTTTTGATCTCTGATTCATACAGTATTCACTATGATGTGCTGAGTAGCCTTATACCCAAACTCTTCTATGCTTGTCTATATAAAGGCATGGAAATTAGATTGTAAGCTCCTTTGAGGTGAGAGATTGATAGGAAGGGTTTGTTCTCTGTACAGCCCGGGGAATCTATTAGGTCTTAAAAGAGTAACATAAAAAGAATAAGCGCAAGATAAGGTATAATGGAAGCTTATCAGATTTCAGAAGTTTTCCTTTTAAAACAAAATTAAATTGCCTTTTATACATATATCTATGGCTTGCTTTGTGTTTGAGTGTATTGTTTTACAGTTGGAGGATGACATGCTCAAACTGTTAAAATTGCCTCTGGGACCTAATAAACTAAAATAGACACACTGGGGACAAGTTTGAAAAATTGCATTCATGTTGAGCTTGAACTTCCTTCTACTCTTCCTTGTATTTCTCTCTAGAACTCAGGGAATAATGTGTGTTAAGCCTCCAGCATTTCCACAAGTCAATTCCCATACAACTCACAAGTTGTAATAATTTATGTGTCGACATATAATGCCCATTATATGTTACTGAAGAGTAGAGTATTTGCAGAAGCTTGTCCTGAAAGACCATTCAAGCTAAATTCCTCATTAACTGTTGATGCCACAAAAAAACCTTGTGATGCAATTTTAGTCTTTCTTCTACAGATATCTACATTAGTGAGCAGCTGTTGAAGAGGCGATTCGTGTCATGGTTTGACCCAAATAAGGCCGGTTTTCTGGATGAAAATATCTGAAAACTTTGGTAAAATAATTGTATGAGACAATATCAATTAAACATATTCTTAAGGGAGAGGGGCATAGATTACCACTTTCTCGTTATGGGCATGAAAAGCAGTAGTAGAATTTCGGGCAAACCCTAACTCTTCTTAAAAAGTTTTACTTCTTCAAAAGTATTCTGACTAACCTGTGTAAGAAAAATCTGTATACTTACCTATTTTTCAGGCCTCTCCAGACCAGTCATGTGATCTCCCCTGTGTCAGCCAGTGCCAGCTGAAGGGGGAGGTGAGAGCGCTCCAACAATGGTTGGTAATGCCCATGAGCAATGACATCACCTACAGGTTTCAATGGGCCGTTCAATGTTGGCGCTACCTCCTCTTCCCTCCGCCATGCTTGCCGACTCAGAGGAGCCAAAATCACATGACCAGACTGGAGTGGCCTGAAAGTAGGTGAAAATATACAACATTCTTGGCCAGAGGGCATATTTAAAAATAGATTGTTTGTTCCTGGAATTCTACTTTAAATCTGAAGTTTAGTAAACAATTAATTTCCCCCTATAGATGCTGTCACATCGCGTGATAAAGTATGTCCCACACAAGTCTTCTCTGCTGGGTATTGTAAGAATTAAAGGGATACTAAAGTCTTGTTTTTTTTTTTTTCTAAAAAAACAAACATATTATATTTACCTGCTCTGTGCAGGGATTTTGCACAAAGCAGCCCAAATCCTCCTCTTTTTGGATCCCATGCCGACGCTCCTGGCCCCTCCCTCCTGCTGGGGGCCCGCTCGCAATCCGTTGCTCTGTGTGTCCATTCATTCCTGCCCCTTTGTCTCCTGATTGGCTCACTGGCTGTGATTGACAATGGCACCTGCTGCTGTCAAAAGTCAATCAGAAGTGCGAGTCCCTGGAGAGGCAAAGCCCTCATGGACATTGCTGGATCGAGAGGGGGCTCAGGTAAGTATTAAGGGGGCTAGGGAGGCTGCTGCACACAGAAGGTGCATAGAATGTATGAAGATAAAAAACCTTGTGTCTTTACAACTACTATAAACTGTTTTGTGCCAGAGATTGAACCTATTCTCTAAGCTGCAGTCATGTGAAACCTCTCAGGTGTGTGATAAAATATTCAAAGAAAATTACAGCACTAAAAACCTACTGAATATTGCCCCAATATCCTATCTCCACAGGTGCTGTGAGTTATAAAAATACACAGATCATAAAAGTGCTATTTTAAATGATAAATCACCTAAGGAATAAATATATAAAAAACATGCATAAATCAATACTCTACAAAATTCCATAAAGATTAAAAAAAAATCAAACCCATGTGATCATTTTCAATACTCTTACAACTCCACAATCCAATGTGTCTCAGAAAAAAATCAATTAAAAGTCCTTTCTACCACAAGTGCTTCGTGCTTGAGTGGTACACAGTGTTAAATCAACACCCAGTGGCCTTCACCTTTAAAAGTAAAATGTACTCACCCCAATGCAAAACTAATAAACTTTTGGGAGATTACCACATACACAGTCCAATCCTTGACAGATCAAATTGTCTTTACCACTTTTCTCCTCCTGCCACTCAAGGGTTAACACCTCCAATCTTCTAAGGATATCCCAACCTTCACATCACCCCATCTCCATAGGTGAACAAGGAGAAGGCTCCACAAAGAGTGAAAATGTTTAAAAGGATTTATTAAAAAAAAAAAAAAAAAGCCATGCATTTACATTATGTGGTGTCATACCTGACGCTAAAGGGTAACAGCATGTGTATTATCAAGTCCGCCGGTTCCAGCTGTGGAACCAAGCTGTGAGCAGACAGGCTGCATGCAGGGTGATGTCACTCCAAATGTGGATCCGCCCTACGCATTTCAACATCTGTCTTCATCAAGAGCGGCTCCAAAGAAAATGACTGTGCTAAAAACTTACTGAAAATTGCCCTGATATCCTATCTCCACAGGTGCCGTGAGTTACAAATATACACAGGTCATAATAGTGCTATTTCAAATGATAAATAGCCCAATGAATAAATATATAAAAGACATGCATAAATCAATACCCTACAAAATTTTATAAACACAATAAAATATTATGTGATAATTTTTAACACGCTCACAACTAAACTACACACTAAAAAGTCTACAACTGTCCATGTGTCTCAGAAAGAAAAAAAAAAATCAACTAAAAGATTAAAAGTCCTTTCCACCACAAGTGCTCAATGCTTGAGTGGCATGCAGTGTTACATTGAAACAGACATTGAAACACTTAGGTAAAATGACCCTCTCTGTTGGTCCTGATGACCATTGTCTCTACTACAGAATGTAATGGGAAATTGTCACAGGAATGAAAGGTGAATAGAAATCTTCCAATGGGTTAACGTGCCCTAGTGAAAACTGTATAAGAAGTATAGCCAGGTGTTGTGGGCTTTCAGTAATAAAACAGGGTGCAACATATCAAGCCGGAGCCACCTGTCAAATGCCTCTGAAAAGCTTTCCAGAGGGGTGGTAAACACAGCCGCACATGTAGATGAGGCTTTACACAATACTTAGCATTCATGCACATAATACAACAAAATAGAACTGATGCTAGGTCTTTTTTTAAATCAGTACCAATGGCCAGGGAGACATTAGTGGCATCTTAAAGGATGCACATGACCCCTGGGTTTGGGGAGTTTACCATTAACCTGGTAGCATTGTAATTTTCTGCGCAAACTGTTAATGCTATATAAATCCTGTATAACAATGATATTAATTAAAGAGAGGACCTGAGTAAAAATAAGAATGCAAATAGACGAAGGGCTGGCATGACAGGGGTTAAAGTAGATTGGGTATAGGTGGGGGGGGGGGGGGGGGTTGCTGTTTTAAAAGTAAGCAGGGGGAAAGGTTTATTTGATTGGGTCAGGGATGGGTGGAGCTGTGGGGGGTTTGCCTGTGTCACGTACCTGGTCAGGGGCCATAGTGCTTAGATGGCTCCCATTGCAGCTAAGTGAAGAACACCCCTGGAGGTGGTACAGGGGATGCAGTGCCCAAAGAAGCACGGGTTGCCAGTTGTTATAGTCTGCAGAGCTGAGTACCGGATGCTAGCAGGAACAGGCAGAATGCTCTATGGGGACAGGTGTCCTTAGCAGTTCTGGGTGTACTTGGCAGTAGGGGAAGCAGAACCAGAAGCTGGGACAAGGGTCATACATGGTGGATCAGTCAGAAGCATAGGCAGAAATCAGAAATGTAATAAGCCGGGGTCATACACGGGTAAACTGGTAATAGCAGAATCAGTGAGCCAAGCCGAGGTCAACCATAGTGGATCAAGCAGAAGCAAGTCAGAAGTTCAAGCCAAGGGTCAGAGCCAGGAATCAAGGTGAATCAGGTCAAAGGCAATCCGGGTCAGTAACAGGAGGTCCAAGATCAGGATACACAAGGCACAGGAAACACAGAGGGCTGACGATCATCCAGCAATTAGTGGTTGCTGCTGCTGGCTTTAAATAGGCCACTGGGCACCAGGATCTGTCATGCATTGCGTGCGCTTTGAATTGCTTCTTGACCATTTTTGCCCATGTGCACCTGCGCATTAGCATTGACGAATTTCTGTTCGCCAATGCGCGGTTCTGATGGCTATTGACAGATATGCCAGTTCTTCTGTGAATTTTTCTCTGACAGCCTGCTAGCTGGGCTGGCAGTGCTTCAGTTTGTGGTCCGCTGAGTGGGGGAAATTTCCCGCCCTACATTTGTTGGTCTTTTGGTGTTGGGAATTTTGGTTGTTGTGGGTCGCTTTGTTCTGCAACCAGCGGGGTGCAAGGTCCTTTTAGGTTATTATGGGCACAAACGATATGTAGGTACTGTCTCTTTTTTTTTTTATGCCTAATAAGACCTTGGGGCTCCATTCTTTTATGCACTGTGTGATTATATTATTTATCAATTATTTATTTATTTTTGGTTAATAAAAGTCTGCTCTGGCCATTCACTTCAATCTGTCGTTGTGTGATTATTATATTGGAGGAGGTGGGTGGGGTCATGGTAAGAGCAGTTTAAGGACAAACTATATTTAATACCCTAGTCAAGGTAAGGCACACTAGGGAGTAGGGTTAAGTATTTAGCTATCTCTTCTTGTAGTATTGGGACCCTTGGATTGAATCCATTGACATTATCTTCATGAGATTTTTTTTGCTCCCCACTATTTTTGTGGGCTTTCTCCAGAGAATTCCCATGAAGATAGTGCATTTGGATTTAATCCAAGGGTCCCAACACTACAAGCTACAAGACAAGGCTGCTAACTGTTTTCTTCTACAATCCAAAAACATTCTGGCAGGGTAATTGGCTTTCATCCAATGTAGCCATACTGTGGCTGTGGTAGGAACAATGGACCTCCGTTAGGGGTAGGGGGTAATGTGTATGGTTCAGTGCTCTCTGTAAAGTGCTATGGGAAAAGTTACAGCTATGTAAATGAGTAACATAAATGCACAAAGCTTTCAAATTCTGACTATCATACAAAGCTCTGACATTAATCACATCCCTTGTAAACTCTTTTTAAAGCCCCTAGGCAGCGTCTGACCTTAAATAGACTGGATCTTCCCCACAGCAGAGAAGACATGACAGCACATCCAGCCCAAGGGAACCCAGCATGTAACAGGCTGTCTTATCACTACCAAACCACTAAATGCCTACGTCTGCATACACTGCTTAAACAGCTGCTAGGGCTGTGCTGGGAAGACTACAAAAGCAACACACAAACACACAGCCAGAATCAAGAATATAGACTAAGAAAAAAAATAATGAGCACAATATTGGTAATTTCTGAGCTGGAAAAGATGGAAAATTGTTTTCTCAAATTCAACCCTATGCATAGCATTTGAAACAATTTTAAGGATTACTTTATTAGTTATAAATTTCAACCAAGAAGGAGTCATATTATTTTGAGGGAAACATTTATTTATACTGTATGTGAATTAGTAATATTGGTGTGAATAATAATAAAAAATAACTATAATTCATTTGTTAGCCCTGCAAACCCCCTTCCACAAGGAAAATTGTTAGCTGAGGT
The DNA here is from genome assembly GCF_965119305.1 of Pelophylax lessonae. Taxonomy (NCBI): domain Eukaryota; kingdom Metazoa; phylum Chordata; class Amphibia; order Anura; family Ranidae; genus Pelophylax; species Pelophylax lessonae. The sequence continues at coordinate 597,118,952 of NC_138770.1, read as the reverse complement.
CTTAAAAAAATTGCAATAATAAGGTACTTAACCAAAAATGACAGCTTCCAGTACTTTAGCCTAGGTGTCAGTGACATCACACAGCCTTTCTGCAGCCTCTTGGGAAACCAGTAGATTCAAATTCTCACCGGAGTTTACTTTGGCACCCTCTACAGAATGCACCCCTCCTAGAAAACCTGAAAATTCCAGTTCTCAGGAGAATGCACACCCCTATAGTACAGAGATGTGTACTCATAAGATATGGAATGCACATTTTTCCCAGGAGGATGCAGGAAGGCTGTGTGACATCACTGGTGCTTAGACTGAAGAACCAAAAGCTGCAGTTTACACAAGGCACATTTACTATGTATTGCTTTTTTTTTTTTTTCAGTAGCTGGTAAATTTTTATAGTAGCTGGCAAACTAGTATAGGGCAGGAAGGGTGAAGTGGGGTGGCCAGGGCACTTTCAAATAAAAGGTAGTACGTCTTTAGTGTGATGTCAGCTTTAGCAATACAGTACAGTCAAAAATTAATCAAAATCTTCTCTAGCCAAGGAATAAGGAAGGGTTAGAACCCCTGTCAGATATTATAAATTCTCTAAAAGTGAATGTATGTTTACAATTACAATAATCATGTAAAAACATCTTAGTGCAAATAGGTTTCATAAAAAAGAACAGTGGCAGTCTCTTGTGTGCTTTTGTTACATACATAAATAATTATAAAAGTTGCCAAAAAGTTCACATATATTTAGTGATGTAGGTATAACTTTAAAGCTGATCTCCAGGAATTAAGCAAAATGTTCCTTTGCAGTGTAGCACTCTTCCCCCGTACTGCAAGGGTTAGCTGCTGATTATGAGCAGGAGTGCTGGAAGGAGTAATATTTACCTTACTCCTTCCACGTACAATGCGGGCTTAATAGCCCTATGCTGTATGTTATTATGCCAAAGGTGGTTGGGGGATAGCCAATTGAAGGCAGTAAAAGTGTGAAGCTATAAATTATCAGAGGAATAAAGAATTGTTAACGAATCTGTAGGGAGTGCAGAGCTGGAAGAATGCAAGGTAAGGGGGGGGGGGGGCATTAGAATTAGTAAAGTGTGTGTCCATTTTGCTAGGTCAAAATAAGAGGTTAGGCTGAAAAGTTTAGAAGTAGATGGAGTGTGAATATTAACAGGGATGTTGAAGTCACCAAGAATGATTGTAGGAGTTTCAGAGGAAGGGAAAGTAGAGTAGTTAAGCTGGGAAGTCATCAAATAAGCTTGCTACTGATTCAGGAGTTGAATAAATCCCAGCAACTCTCAAAGAAACTGGATAGAATAGACAAATACAGTGATCTTCCAAAGAGGAGAGGGAGTTAAGGAAAAAACCTGAAAGGTGCTTTGTGGTGATAGAAAGATTCGGACTCCACCTTTCTTTTGTCCACTGGGCCAGGGTAAATAAGTCCAAGGGAGGGTACCATGGGAGAGGGCAGCTGGAGAGGCAGAGTCAAATTCTTGAGGCCAGGTTTCAGTAACAGCCAGTAGCTTCCAGAGGACATGGGGTGCTGGGCGTGTCGGTGGATGCTAAATGATGGAGAGCCAGGAAACTGGGATATTTCCCCAGAACATAATTGAAGCAGAAGGGTGAGGATGGTAATAAGGTAGTGCAATTTATTTGAAGGGACATGCCCCAGCACCCTGGATGTTTTGTCAGCCTGTGGGTTCAGAATCAGCAGGAGATGATAAGTGCAGTAATAGGGAGAGGGCATGAATGAGGGTGATATGAAAAAAAGCTATGGGGTGGGGAGAAGAGGTGAAGGAAAGGGAGTTTATGGAGAAGACACAACTGTGAGAAAAAAAGATTAGAGAGACCATACTACACAGTGGAAATATTAGGAAACTGCCTGGGAAAAAGGGATGAAAGCGTTGGATACAGAAATAAGTCTGTTTATTGTTTTGCAAAACAGTTTGTTGCTGATTTTCTATTTGTGCTTAGCTGAAGTGCTGTGCTTAATTCTCTTGTACTTCAAGATGGTACTTAAACAAGATGGTATCTGATAGTGCTTGTCCCACACTGTGCTTGTCCTGTAAAGATGATTCAAATTTATACTCAAATGGAGTGGGGGTAGTACTTGTCAATTACTCAATCAGGAGTTTATAAAAAAACTCATGGCTAATGGAGCAAATGCAGACAGGGACTACAAGGAAGCAAGATAGCGGAGAGTTGTAAAGATTAAGATCGGCTCGTTATATAGGTGACACAATAAGAGAGATAACAAAAATAAACACTACAAAAATATGGAAAATTCTACAGATGTTTAAAGCTCCCCATAGATGAACTGAAATTCTTCCAGCCGTTCCTACTTGACAGAAGTTATTCTAATACTCTATTTCTATCCAGCTATCTTGGAAATGTTTTTCTTGTTCAGTGACTGCAGCCACTCATTAGTGACAGTGGAGAGTCCCTGCTTTTAGAAAACAATGGCACAACTGGGAGGATTCTTTCATCCACCCCACATGTGTGGATGACAGAACCTATTCCTTTTCTTTTTCAGTCAGCCAACTGACCCATCTATGGGCAACCTTAGAGCAGCAGAAACTAGCCATGAAGAAAAAATTGATAGCAAGCAGTCATTTTCAGTTAAAGGTGGATATTAAGAGCAGTTATGCTCTCATGCTAAAGTTCCCATGGTAATTCTTCAACATGATACTTAAATAAGATAGTGGGCTTCATTCACGAAAGCATCAGGCCACAGCACTGTGGATTCATAGCACTCTTATATTATATAACATGATGCTGATGGCAATGGGGTGTGTGTGGCATGGGTTAATAGTATTATAACCGCACCCATGAGGGAGGAGTCCTCCAAGGCCCAAAAGATGAGGCTTGGGCCATTTTTTGCCATATAAACTGGTGGTTTTGACATGGCCTATTGGCTCCGTCATCCGTCAAGGACAGTTGACATTTACATAGACTGCTCCTGATGTTTGGATTTGATATGCTGGTTTATACCATTGTTTGTGAGTAGCCACTTTTACTTTTTACCAAAAAAGCCTATATTGAAGATAATGCCCTTGGAGGATAAAGGCCAGTGCGTCCTTTCTTTGTTCTTTATTTGCAGTACTTTTGGACTACCCCAGTCCTATAGGGCAGCAAGGCCTCAGCCATTTGGGATGCTAAATGTGAGTTCTGTGGAAGGAGCAGTCGGGGAGCTTGGGTTCTGAGAGCAGGAGCAAGGTGTTGTGCATCGCAATCCTGTTAGTTGTTATTTGTTAGTGTACTCACAACCATGTGTGAATAAGTAAAACATATATAGAACCAAATGTGAAAGTGCATGAAAAGGTTAAATTGAAATGAATAGAAATGGGATTGGAGCTGCTGCTAGTGTGAATGGTTCAAAAACCTCATAAGATGACAAAAAAGTTATTAAACTTAGCGCTGTTTCCATAAATCAAACACACGTGCTAATAATACATAAAGTGTCAGTGCAATCAATGATACATAAAGTGAAAGGTGCAATCAAACAAATAAACAACATCCATCAATACAAGTAAAGTGCCAGTACTAGTGATGTCCTCTTGTATAGGGTTCGGATGACACTTCATGCTCCCCTCCTGATTCCCCCCAAAACAGCGTGGAATATGGATGGATAGATCTAGCTTCTTCCATCTTTGGCAGTAAACAAGGCTCTCAGCCCAGTGATGGTATATAGTCCAATGAAGAGAGAGATAATCATAGCATAATACTGTCTGTTTTATTGAAAGGTAAAAGCATAAATGCACTTACAGCAATAAAAAAAGTTAGAGCATGTAAATCAAAAGATTGCCACAGCATTCGTATCAGCTGTCAGGTTGGCGTCATTATCTCTTTCCCGGTTTGAAGCATTTCAACCCTCCCACTGGGCGTCCTCAGAAGCAACTCTTGTACATTTATGAGAGCTTCCACAGTGGAAGCACATTTATTCTAATAGATAGATAGAGGTAAACAAAAAAAGAGCGACAATTTTGAAAAAATAACAATATTTTTTAAAAAAGTTTATATGAAATTCCCCCCAAAAAAATGTAAAAATCAAAATTTTTTAGCATTTTAGGCCAATTTGTTTTCTGCTACATATGTTTGGTAAAATAAAATTGCAATAAGCGTATTTGTATTGGTTTGCGCAAAAGTTATTGCGTTTACTAACTAAGGGAAAGATTTTTGTAATTTTTATTGGTTTTTTTTTTAACGAGTAATGGCGGCGATCTGCGATTTTTTGGCGGGACTGCGACATTGCGGCTTTGTGTTTTGAATACATGGGAGTGTAGTGGAGGGGTCTAGGCTCTTTTAGACCCTCGATCCCTCCATAAAGAGCACCTGTCACTGCATATTGCTGTCACAAGGGATGTTTACATTGCTTGTGACAGCAATAAAAGTGATCAGATTTTTTTTTTTTTTAAACCTGTGTTAAAATTAAAAAAAATAAATAGGAAAAATAAATAAATACATTTTAGCCGCCCCCGTCGCCGTGAGCTCGTGCACGAAAGAAAACGTATACTGAAGTCGCGCCGCTATTCAAACCACACATGTGAGGTATCACCGCGCTCGCCAGAGCATGGGCAATAATTTAAAAAAAAAGAGCTACACTCTAACTCTAAACTGGTAACCGTAAAATTTTTTAAAGCGTCGCCTTTGGAGATTTTTATTGACCGTAGTTTGTCTCCATTCCGCGTATCTATTTACTCAGCGTGACATCATCTTTCACAATATACAAAAAAAATTGGCTAACTTTACTGCTTAGTTTTTTTTTAAATGCAGTAAAATGTGATTTTTCGTAATTTTTCCAAAATAAGACCGCTAATACCGTGTGACAAAAAAGTTTGCAATGATCGCCATTTTATTCTCCGAAGTCTTTGCTAAAAATATATATATAATGTTTCTATGTAGTTTTCTAGCATAAAAAAATACTGATATTAACTTGTAAACAAAAAGTGTCAAAAATAGGCTCAGTCTTAAAGTGGTTAAAGTAACAGCGCCACAGTTGGATATACTAGACATAAATGCAAATGGTTTGAAAGATCGCTGCTGCTCTGAATAATTGATAGACAATTAATTAAAAGGGACAACATTCTTACATGCAAAATGTGCAAAATGAAATATATCAAAAGTGCTAGTGCAAAACAGCATGCAATTGGAGGAATTTGGGACTTTATATTGAGTAATCTTTTATTTTAAGTTTTGAATGTTCTGTTTTGAGATTATGGTACTTTATAGACATTCTTTGGATGTCTACAAATGCTCGCAGTTTAGGTAAAAAAATCAATGAACTTGGGTCAATAATGGCATCTGAGAATGTAGATTTAGTGGCTGTTACGGAGACATGGTTTAATGAAAGAAATGACTGGGACATAACCATACCAGGGTACTCTTTATACAGAAGAGACAGAGAAGGCAAGAAAGGAGGAGGAGTGGCCCTGTATGTGAAAGACAGCATTAAATCTAACCTAATACAAGTTGGTGAGGCCAACATAGAGTCAGTTTGGGTTACGTTGCAGTTTGCTAATCATGCAGTAACCCGTGTAGGTGTGATATATAGACCACCTGGTCAAGTTAAAGAACTAGATGATCTACTAGTTGAAGAAATAGCTAAAATGACAATGAAAGGAGAAGTTATCATTATGGGAGATTTCAATCTTCCAGATATAAACTGGAAAACCAAAATAGCAAGTTCTACCAGGAGTACAGATATTCTAAATTCCCTACTGGGGTTGTCTCTGCAACAAGTGGTTGAGGAGCCAACCCGGAGGGAGGCCATTTTGGATTTGGTATTCACAAATGGGGATTCGGTATATGATGTCATTGTAGGCGAAACCTTGGGATCTAGTGATCACCAGTCAGTGTGGTTTAATATAAGAACTGTGAAAGAGTCACACCACACAAAAACAAAAGTTTTAGATTTTAGAATAACAGACTTTTCAAAAATGAAATTAGTCATAAATGAGTCCTTATCAGACTGGAACGGATTACATGGAGTCCAGGAGAAATGGGACTACTTAAAAGGTGCATTATTGAAGGCAACAGAAAATTGCATTAGACTTGTCAGTAAAAGCAAAAAAAAAAGGAAGAGACCACTGTGGTACTCAGCAGAAGTGGCCCAAATCATTAAAAATAAAAAGCTAGCATTTTGTAATTATAAAAAAACCCAGAGCAATGAAGATAAGGAAATCTACAAGATTAGGCCGAAAGAGGCCAAGCAAGTTATAAGAACTTCTAAAGCGCAGGCAGAAGAAAAACTAGCTCAGTCTATGAAAAAGGGGGATAAGACATTCTTCAGATATATAAATGAAAAAAGGAAATTAAAACAAGGAATAACTAAATTAAAAACAAAGGACGGAAGGTATGTAGAAGAGAATAAAGGGCTAGCCGACTGCCTTAATGAATACTTCTGTTCAGTTTTTACAGAAGAAAAAGAAGGAGAAGGACCTCCACTTGAAAGGATGACTAATGAATCATTTGATGCATGTGTCTTTACAGAGGAAGACGTTCTAAGATTGCTGTCTAAAGTGAAGACAAATAAGTCACAGGGTCCTGATGAGATACACCCAAGATTATTAAAAGAGCTTAGTGGTGAGCTGGCAAAACCATTAACAGATCTATTTAACCAATCATTAGTAACAGGAGTCGTCCCGGAAGATTGGAAATTGGCAAATGTCGTGCCCATTCACAAGAAAGGTAGTAGGGAGGAATCGAGCAACTATAGACCAGTGAGTCTGACATCAATAGTAGGCAAATTAATGGAAACCCTATTAAAGGATAGGATTGTGGAACATCTTAAATCCCATGGATTGCAAGATGAAAAACAACATGGGTTTACTTCAGGGAGATCATGTCAAACAAATCTTATAGATTTTTTTGACTGGGTGACTAAAATAATAGACGGTGGAGGTGCAGTAGACATTGCATATCTAGATTTTAGTAAGGCTTTTGACACTGTCCCACATAGAAGACTTATCAATAAACTGCAGTCATTGAGCATGGACTCCCATATTGTTGAGTGGATTAGGCAGTGGCTGAGTGACAGACAACAGAGGGTTGTAGTCAATGGAGAACATTCAGAACAAGGTCATGTTACCAGTGGGGTACCTCAGGGATCTGTACTGGGACCAATTTTGTTTAATATCTTCATAAGTGATATTGCAAAAGGCCTCGATGGTAAGGTTTGTCTTTTTGCTGATGACACAAAGATATGTAACAGGGTTGATGTTCCTGGAGGGAAACGCCAAATGGAAAAGGATTTAGGAAACTAGAAGAATGGTCAGAACTCTGGCAACTGAAATTTTATGTGGATAAGTGCAAGATAATGCACCTGAGGCGTAAAAACCCAAGGGCAGAATATAGAATATTTGACACAGTCCTGACCTCAGTATCTGAGGAAAGGGATTTAGGAGTAATTATTTCAGAAGACTTAAAGTTGGGAAGACAATGTAATAGAGCAGCACGAAATGCCAGCAGAATGCTTGGATGTATAGGGAGAGGTATAAGCAGTAGAAAGAGAGAAGTGCTTATGCCGCTGTACAGAACACTGGTGAGACCTCACTTGGAGTATTGTGCGCAGTACTGGAGGCCATATCTCCAGAAGGATATAGATACTCTAGAGAGAGTTCAGAGAAGAGCTACTAAACTAGTACATGGATTGCAGGAAAAAACTTACCAGGAAAGGATAAAGGACCTTAACATGTATAGCTTGGAAGAAAGAAGAGACAGAGGGGATATGATAGAAACTTTTAAATACATAAAGGGAATCAACTCGGTAAAGGAGGAGAGCATATTTAAAAGAAGAAAAACTACCACAAGAGGACACAGTTTTAAATTAGAGGGGCAAAGGTTTAAAAGTAATATGAGGAAGTATTACTTTACTGAGAGATTAGTGGATGCATGGAATAACCTTCCTGCAGAAGTGGTAGCTGCAAATACAGTGAAGGAGTTTAAGCATGCATGGGATAGGCATAAGGCTAACCTTCATATAAGATAGGGCCAGGGACTATTCATAGGATTCAGATATATTGGGCAGACTAGATGGGCCAAATGGTTCTTATCTGCCGACACATTCTATGTTTCTATGTTTCTATGTTGCAATTATTTGGGCATTCATGATATTGCATGCTGTTTTGCACTAGCAGTTTTTATATATTTCTCTTGCACATTTTGTATGTAAGAATTCACAAGTATTTGGTATTGTTTATGCAATTGAGTATACAATTGTTTTATGAGCACTTTATGATATATGATTGCACATTTTGTGATTTTGTATTTCAGAACATATATAACATATATAACATATATTTTGCACATAAGTATTTATTACTAAGGTACACAGACTTGGTGTTTAGATCAGCACTGCTCACTGTAGATAGATAGATAGATAGATAGATAGATAGATAGATAGATAGATAGATAGATAGATAGATAGATAGATAGATAGATAGATAGATAGATAGATAGATAGATAGATAGATAGATAGATAGATAGATAGATAGATAGATAGATAGATAGATAGATAGATAGATAGATAGATAGATAGATAGATAGATACTGTGGATGGATGTGTGGATAGATACATTTAAAAATACATTTTTCAATTAAGTGGTTCAAATCAGTGTTAACATTTATGTTGATTTTTCCACTAGGGGGCACTACACCCTAACTTACATTTTCTTCTCCACTATATTCCCCTCTTTCTAGAGGACAAGGAAAGATCCCTGGATGTCAGTTTATGTCATATTCTATATAAGATCCAAACACTTTATATTTATCCTGTTTTTATCACATTATACCATGATGTTTCTCAGGATCTGTAAAATAATTTATCAGACTAGCATAAATAATTGCAGAGGGAAACATCACATCTGGTTTAGGAACACTTTCTGTCTGAAATATTGCTCATCACAGCTTGTCTGTTCACCTTAACATCCCTCTTTGCTGCTTCTTATAAAACTGGCATTGTTACAAAACAAAATGGAAAATAATTTGGCTACATGTATTGAAAGGATATTATCAAACTTTGTCTAAGATTTCTATGCCTTCAAGCAGCAGTGGGGATATTACAGAAAACACATTTTCCTATGATTTCTTTACTTTTCTTAGGATGGGGGATGAAATCAGTATAAAGCCCCTCAGTGTGTTAACATGAACATGTGTCGGTTTTATTGACTGATGTCTATGTATTGGGCTAGCACAGAGAGGGAGACAAGACATCTCTAATGAAACTGTTGTAAGTATTCTTAGTGGAATATTCCAATGCATTGATTTGTACTTGTACTTGTCTTTTAATCTGCTATCCAGCTGAAAGGAAACGTGGGCTAGAATAGCACCAAAACATAGAAGAGTTATGGCAGGAAAAATACTAAATCCATCAAGTCTGACCTATTTTTTCATTATTTACATGTTGTATTTATTTATATAAAGTATAGATCTATGTTTGTCCCAAGCATGTCCGAATCCACTCACTGTTAATCGATTCACTACCACTGCTGAAAATCTATTTCAAGTATCAACTACTTTTTTGGTGAAAGAAAAGGTAACTACAGTTTATTTATAGGGAACGGTCTCTCCTTGTAGTACTGCAGAAGAAGTAAGACTCCTTTAGGCTTCACATAGGACTCACTTGAATGAAGGGTCCAAAGGAGGCCATGTAAGCTGGCCATAGACTATGGGATGTTTTTTTTTTTTTTCTTTACTCAGCCGGAGGGCTGAATGAAAAATAAAAAAAAAACAGATTCTCCCAACCACACAAGCTAGGTGGATGGATGAATGTAGAATAATGGTTGTCAGCATCAGTTACTTGTGAGCTGTAGATTAAGGGTTGTCCCCATCCGTTGCTGGTCAGCTGTAGACTAATGGTTGTCACAATCACTTGCTGATCAGCTGTAGATTAACAGTTGCCACCATCAGTTGTTAATGAGCTGTAGATTTAGGGTTGTCACCGTCAGTTGTTGGTGAGCTGTAGATTTAGGGTTGTTACGGTCAGTTGCTGGTGAGCTGTAGAATAATGGTTGTCACCATCAGTTTCTGGTCAGCTGTAGATTAACAGTTGTCACTGTCAGCTGCTGGTGAGCTGTAGATGTAGGATTATCCCCACCAGTTGCTGGTCAGCTGTAGATTAAGGGTTGTCACCATCAGTTACTGGTGAGCTGTAGACTATTGGTTGTCACCATCAGTTGCTGATCAACCGTAGATTTAACAGTTGTCACTGTCAGTTGCTGGTGGGCTGAAGATGGCCGAGGGGCCTGTCAAGGTCCTGCACCTTGACACAACCTGCACCTCTCCACTTCCCTTTCCCCACTCTTTTTGTGTTGTGTGTTCACGTTTTGTCCTTTTTTATGTGGTTGAATACTTTCACTGCACGATTAGTAGGGCGTAGGTTCTCGGGCCTGCCCTGAAAGTCTTGGGAGGGGGTGGATATGGCCTTCTTGCTTAGTTCGCCCTCTCTCATGGGGTCTCCCTTTGGGGGAGCCCCACCTAGTAGTTGGGGTGGGCTGTTTTGGCAGTCCTCCCAGAGAACGGGGTCTGCCTGGTTTCTGGTGAGTATCTCAGTCCCTGTCAGGAGTCTTGCGCCCTGGGGAATCAGGGTCAGGGCCTTTCCTTTTCGGAGGAGGGCCATGTGTACACCCAGTGCACTTTTTGTGTGTCTCACGTTTGCGCGTGTGCACTTTTTTTATGCACCGGTTGTTAGTTTGAGTGTGTTCACACACCAAGGGCTTAAAAATAAAAAGATCAAAGTTTATCACCATCAATTGCTGGTGAGCTGTAGATTAAGTTGGCACCATCAGTTGCTGGTGAGCTGTAGATTAAGGGTTGTCACCATCAGTTGCTGGTGAGCTGTAGATTAAGGGTTGTCACAATCAGTTGCTGGAGAGCTGTAAATTAGGGGTTGTCACAATCAGTTGCTGGAGAGCTGTGGATTAAGGATTGTCACCATCAGTTACTGATAAGCTGAAGAATAATAGTTGTCACCGAACTCACGCTCAACTCGAAGCCCTGAACGCACCCATATCTAGCTCAGAAATTTCCACGGTAATTCGCCAGTTAGCTCCTAGCAACTAGTCACTGGGGAATTCTACAAGATTCTTCAAGAGATAGTTGAGCTTACCCTTCTCAGCATCTATAATGGCATCTGGACAGGAGGTTCTTAACTACCCACTGTTAACCAGGCCATAATTAAACTTTTATTAAAAAAAAGGCAAGGACCCCCTTGAACTGGGCTCATACAGGCCTGTTTCCCTACTGAATCTCGATGTAAAAACACTTTTAAAAATGGTTGCCTCCAGACTTGCTAGTATCATCCCCACTTTATTACACCCAGCTCAGTCAGGCTTTGTAAAAGGAAGAACAGCTATGTTAAACATCCGTAAGGGTCTGATGGTATTAGAACATGCCAAATGTTACCCAGAGAGGGATTTTGCCATCATCACCGTGGACGTGGAGAAAGCCTTTGACAATGTAAGCTTCAATTGGCTTTCGTTGGTCTTCAATAGTTGTCACCATCAGTTGCTGGTCCTTGTTGAACAGGTCAAATTTCAGTCTATGACCATCTTTAATCTGACCAGTGGACTTCTTGAGTGACACTGAAAGTCAGAAGGATTACATTACATTATCATTACAGGTTTCCAAAACAAGGGGTGGTATTACCATTTACAGGGCAACTGCCTTTTTGTACAAGTTGTCCTTTAATGAATGCAGCTAATTGGATATTTACTTTCATTTTTGATCCAGTCATTTTCACTGTGCAGCCCCACAAGGATTTGCTTCTGAAAATGCTTTAGTCAAGTCATCCTCAGCCAGTGCATATGCATCGCAATCCCACTTACACCTATGACCCAGCTAAGCCATTTTCAGAAGAAAGGCTGTGAAGCAGCTGGCTTCAGTGCTTTAAGTCACAAATGTGTAGATACGGACTTCTGAGTTTTCTTTGACCTTCCTGATCTGCATATATGTTTCATGTTGGTGACTGCATGATTATAGGGCTTGACATTGGCCTGACAGCCAGCATTTTTACAAGGAGATCATCTCTAGTATTTATTTTATAACAAGTTTACTTTAATATAAATTATTTTATATGAGTCAAAATTTTTCATTTGCTTTCTATTTTGTTAAACTATGCTGATTAACAGTCTATTTTTTTTTTTTTGCATATTTATTTTTAGCACACACAAGGCATTTCATGCATTTTTGGCCGCATTTACCACTTACCATTAAAATATAACTAAAGGCAAAACTTTTCTTTTTAATTTTGAACAGAGTGGAAAAGGGATAAGAACACCTGTTAGTTTTTATTTCTGTCTGTGCCCCCCATTAGGGAGATTCCCCCTCTCTATTTGTCCTGTTTGCCGTTATCATCTGAAATAAAAGTAAAAGAAAATCCTACATTTTTGGTTGTCATCAGAATACTAATAGAGGAGAAATCTTCCAATGGGGACACTAGTTCTGGTGACAAACCAGAATTCTCTTACTTTGGAGGGATTTCCTCGAAGGGAGATCTCCCCAAAGGAACACAGATCTAAAATGAAAAAGGAAACGTTTTGCATTCAGTTACTTTTTAATGTCAGACTTGTGTGAACCAAGATTAATTTTTTTTGTCATACTTTTTGACGTTTCATATTTCATATGCAGACTTGTATCCACTAGTGGGCACTCCTATCAATATAATAGCCAGTGTATACATGGGACAATCATGTTAGCTTATCACATATATGCATTCTATAGACACAGATAGAATACAGCACAATAGTCCTTCTATCTTGGTGATCTTCAGGTTCCATCATACTGAGCTGAATACATTGGCTATTATAGTGACAGGAGCGCACTCTAATGGTTATGTGTTTATATATGAAATATATAGCATACTCAAAAATATGGCAACAACAAAAAATACATCTGTGTTTACATAAGCCTGTCATTGATAGCACACAGTAAATGCAATACATCTAACTTAAATCTACCTTAAACAAAAGCTTCAGCTAAAGTGTTTGTATCAGCCTTGTGTTTGAAACAGAGTGCCAAAAATAGATACTTAAAAAAGTAAGGATATTGACTAATTAGTGAAAAAACAACTGAATACATTGCATACTATCGTGATAGGAGCGCACTCTAGTGGTTACATGTTTATATATGAAATATACAACATTCTCAAAAAATATGACAACAACAAAAAATACAGCTCTGTTCACATAATCCTGACATTTGTGGCACATGAAAAGTGCATTAAATCTAACTTAAATCTACCTTAAAAAAAAAAAATTAAAAAAAAAGCTGTGGATAAAGTGTTTGTACCAGCCTTGTGTTTGAAACATGAGTGCCAAAAATAGATACCTAAAAAAAAAAAAAAAAAAATCAGGGCTGTTGGCTAATTAATGGGAAAACACGGTTGGCATTATGCCGTCAGAAAAAAAAAATAAATAAAAAAGACGGGAGGAAAAATTTATGGAGCCAAGTTCCCAGAGTCACCAGCTGAGTATACAATTTCAAATGCAGTAATTACTCCACAGCACCAGACAAAGAAGGTTTCTGAAAAGCAGATTTTAAAGCAGGGCATGAAGGCTAGAAGGAAATGTAAAAGGAATCTCAGTGTCTTCCATACACGCCGTTTAGTTATTACCAGCAGGGTTTCTCCAACTAGATAAAGTGCCTTTCCTGGTTATTTTTGGACTGTCATTTTAGCCTTTTGATCTTGAAGCAGCATGAAGGAACACAGAAAAGGATCCACTTTACTTGGTCTCCTGCAACAAATAATTCCTGAATTGGTAAAATGCAACAAATAACAGAAAATGATCACCTTTCCATTCATAAGGGCAAATGCAATTCCTACTACCAATTTTTACATAAATGTATAGAATAGATTTGCTGTGCTGTGCTACACATAATTAGAAATCATCACTAAAAGCACAGAATCCATCAAAGGTGCTGTATGAATAGCTATTTTCCTTTGTCTCTGGTTCTTTGTAGAAAGTATATGTAAACCCAAGCACTAGGATCTCATACAAAACGTACCATGTTAATGTAATATCAAATAAAATTATCAATGTTTTCAAATCTGCATCTTATAAAATTAAAATATTTAAAAAATAACATTAGGTGACCCTGTAATGAACAATCTTGCTGAGATGCTCCCTGTTGTAGAGTGACAATTGTCTATCCCATTTTTTCTCCTACATTGTCACATGTTCTCCCAATGGTGAGCTGACTAGGGATGAGAGAATCTGCCTGGGGTTGGTTCATGAGCTGTATTTTGAACTCATTGTAAAAGTATGAGAAAAGCAAACTTTAATCCGAACCCTGTTAAGGTCTATGAAAGTAATGGGGATATAGCAAATTTTGAAAATAAGCCCTGGCGATTTTTAAGGCTAATAGACAAGGGATCATCAAACAAAGAGCATGGGGTGCTGGCTCTGCTATGTGGGACATGCACCAATGCAAAAAAAAAACATACAGCGTGAAGAAAGTCTACCTTTAAATGGTGACTTTGAGGGCGGTATAGGAAAATAGTGTTTCACATTTCATGGGGGATGCCTTTATGGTGTATGATGAGTTATGAAACAGTAAGATTCTCACTAAGTTGGCATCACATATTTTACATATGCAATGGATTTTTTTTTTTTTTTATTTTCTTTATTTAAGTAAAGAATTCAGGTTTGATAATAAAATACAAAATTGACTGCAATGTACACAGTATCAGTAAATGGAATACATATCTAAATAATGACAATATAGTTCAAAATGTCACAAATATCAAATAAACAAAATAATAATAATAATAATAATAAAAATGTGTACAATCAGTAATAAGTTAGAGGAAATAGAAAACCAAATACACTTCCTTTGTATTTATTCCTAAAATGTGTAAATAAAGAATACAAAAGGGAAAAGGGGGGAGGCACAGGGCACACTGTGAAGAGGAATGTTAAATTGTGCTTGTTTGATGTGCGGCCACAATTTAAGATCTGTATGTCAGCACCAATCGATTAATCTGACAAGGTGAGCGGCTTGGTAATATTTCATAGGGTCTGGTAGAGCCATTCCGCCATTTTACTTGGATAATGTCAATAGACTCTAGGAGATACTAGGTTTCTTACCAGGCCAAATGAACAGGGTGAAAAGAGAATTAGGTTGTTTAAAAAAGGAGGCAGCAATGTGTATCGGCAGAGCTTGAAAAATATAAGAAAATTTAGGTGAAATTAATATCTTTAAAATGTTGCATCTGCCGAATCAATACAGCAACACCCCAATCTGATTCATTACAACTTGGGGAAAAAAGGCTTTTTTAGTTAGTTTTTGCCATGACATCTGATTATTTATCCTGCACTAACAGGCCTGAATTGAAAAATGGAAGTAAGAGCCACAACAGATCTAATAGGAAAATGTACTCTTAAAAAAATAAAGCTAAAGCCCTCAACCTTGTACAAATTGACCAGTGGTAAACCAGTTTCACATTTTGGTTTGTAAGCTTCTTTTTTCGCAGTACCACACCTTTTGTCCTACAAGTGTAATAAACTTTTAAAACACAAATACTTCAAAACTAAAACCCCACATTCCTCGAAAACCCCTACCACTCCAGGTTTTCCCAAAATATTCCAAATTTAGACCTCAGTTTTGTAGAAAATAGCCAGAATCAAGACAGTGTGCAAGCTTTTGATTGGGCAGCAAATCGAAAGAGCTCTGCAATGTGGGGACAGGCAGCATAAAAAATTAGGTGTTTAATCTTATAAGTAAAGGCTGCATACCCTTCCCCAAATCTTCCCATGATGGGCAAATGGCCAGAGGCAGGCTGGATCACCCTCTCGGCTGTCATTATAAATGTATATATACTTTTTTTTTTGTGAGGCCCCGCTCCCTGGCAAAGCAAACACAGGCAAGGAAAACAATGCAATCTGTGTACTCCCTTAACAAAAATGTCCTAGGCCTACACACCACCTTGTCCCTGTGTAAAAATAAAAAAATCTTCTCACCCTTCCACAACACAGGGGCAATGGCAGGCATCAGAAAAATTGGGTGTACAATCCTAAAGATATTTTCCTTCTCTAGTTGCAAATATATCAGAAAAGCAGTGTGAAAAGGCTTTGGAGAGCTGTTTTTTGTCATCCCACCAGTGGTTGATGGCTCAGTAATAGCAGTAGTGAACTGGCCATCAAACTTTTTCTCTTTTAATCCTTCCAGGCCCAGTGCTACTTATGCTCCCTTTCCCCCCTTTTTCCCCACCCCAGGCTTGCAAATAAGTAATTTATTTGTACTCCCCAAGTGGCATTTTCCTCCTCCTCCTGGGAGCATAGCAGTCAAGTGTTTTGGCTTGCCAGTGCACCCTTTTCTCCTTCCTTCCTAGCAACAGATACACATTTTAGTCATTTTATATTAATTCCTAATTCATAACATTGATTCTTTCTTGGACTGCCAATTTGCCTTTTTGTGACCTGTGCTACACTACAGTAGCAGGTGCCTAGCCTCCATAATGTGGAACAGAAAGTCTTGAACTAGCACCATTTTTTTTTGCAAAGAGGGCCAGTGTGGCCCTTCACCTGCATGTGGTATGTTCCAAGATTTATTTTGCTTTTTTTTTCATTGCAAGGACATCTCTGTTGAAGCAAATATGGACAGAGACTGCAGTAAACTTAGGAAGCCCTAGGGCTAACCAATAAAAAAAAGCTCTAGGCCTAAGCACTAGGGGTGAGCTTTAGCTTTGGGTCGATGATGAGTTGGACCTGAACTCTAACTGTTTGAGGTTTACCAAACAGGTGAACTAAATCACCAACTTTGGCCTGTTTACCCACCAAGTATGACATGAATCTGTTCAAAAAACAACAAAAAAACACCAGACCAAAAAGAATAGGCACATAGAACATATAAAATTACATTTTACAAAAACAGATGTAAATATAAATCCAAATTTTGACTAGACCTTCCAAAGATTGTGTATTAATTTTACCTCCCGACATTTAGGTAGTAACTCTCGCTATCCCCCACTTTTTAGCTATCTTTATAAAGACAATTACTATATATTTCAATGGAATAAGAATAAGTGAATCTGCTCGGATTATCAAACAAAGAGCATGGTGAGCCAGATACTGCTATGTAGGGTATTTAATAAAGCAAGCAAAAATAAGGCTAAAGCTCTTAACTTCATAAAAAAATGTCAGTGGCACAACAGTGTTATAGTGTAGTTTGTTAATTTCTTTTTCACAGTACCTTGCATTGTTTTTAAACTTTAATTACATGTCAAATTGGTCCTTAAAAGGCAGACGTACCCTGTCTGTAGATGGTGCAACCCGATTTCACCTGCAGAAGATGCTTGTCCCCTACCACATCCGCATGCAAACTTTCTGCCTCCCACTTGAGGCCTGACTGCCATTTTTGATCCAGAGGATTGCCTATAATTATTGACAGCTTTGGAAATAGGAAGGAATAAGTATGTGGCGCTTTAACTCATTCTACTTTACTGTAAAGTATATGATAATGTGCTGCAAACAAAGGGCAGCTTTGCCTGTGTCAGTAACAAGTGTATGCTGAGGACCCCAGAAGAAAATGTCCTAGTAAAATAAAAAATACCTCTCCCCACTAAAAAACAACCCTTTCAAATGCCAAACCTAGATTTTTTAACCTACCAGAAAACATATAAACCTATATAGATTAACATTAAATAAAAACAATAAAAGGTAGTCATAAAAAGGACTGTTGGGTCTCTGAACTGTGAACACAAGGATAGGGGATTATAAGCAGGATAATACCAAATTATATCCTGGGTGGAACCATCTTGTTTCTCATGGCACTATCCCACACTCTTGTGCCTATTTGTTTACCTACTATGGGTTATTTACAAGTGGTTGGTTTTTGTGTTTTAGGAATTTTATGAGATCGTATTGAATATTAAAACTATTGTTTATGCATCTCCTAGATATGTCCATTGGTAATTGGTATTATAAACATCTTATGGTTTTCATGGAATGCATAATTAATTTAGGTCACTTATGGATTTTCATTCTTTAGATGTGTTGGTATGTCCTGTGGAAGTTTATTGTAACATCATCTTCAAAGCTCCGTTAAGTAAGATCAGTGGTGGGGCCTGGTCTGAGTATTATGCTGTTCCCCCCTATAATTTGCATTCTTCATCATTGGGGGTATTGGGGTCAGATGTGGGTTGTTTTTTTATTCTATTTTCTTCCCCTTCTCTGGATACTTATCTTCCTTTTTTAGGTATGTTTTTTTTTGTATGTATTTTGTGGCTTATATTATTTTGGTAGATGTATTTTCGAAGTTATGTTATTATTATGATAAATGTATTTGTTACTATTCGTTTAGAGCCATATAATTTGTCAACATAAGGGCATGGATCCTAAAGGAGCAACGAACAACAAATATGCACTAGTCATATAAAACTAGATATGGCATTTGTACTCTATGATTTAACCACTTTACCACTAAGCCTATTTTTGACACTTTTTGTTTACAAGTTTAAATCAGTATTTTTTGCTAGAAAACTACTTAAAACCCCCAAACATTATATATATTTTTTAGCAAAGACTCTGGAGAATAAAATGGCGGTCATTGCAATATTTTTTGTCACGCGGTATTTGCGCAGCGGTCTTTCAAACGCCATTTTTTTGGAAAAATTAAGAAAAATCACATTTCATTGCATTTAAAAAACTAAACAGTAAAGTAAAGATGAAAGATGATGTCACACCGAGTAAATAGATACCCAACATGTTACGGTTTAAAATTGCGCACACCCGCGGTATGGCGACAAACTACGGTCAAAAGAAATCTCCATAGGCGACACTTTAAATTTTTTTAACGGTTACCAGTTTAGAGTTAGAGTGTAGCTCTTTGTTGTTTAATTATTGCTCACGCTCTGGCAATCGCGGTGATACCTCACATGTGTGGTTTGAACAGCGATTTCATTTGCGGAGCGACTTCCATATACGGTTTCTTTCGTGTGCGAGCTAACGGCGACGGGGGCGGCTACATTTTTTTTTTCTATTTATTTTTTTTTTTTTCATTTTAACACAGGTTTTTTTTTTTTACAAAAAAAATCTGATCACTTTTATTGCTGTCACAAGCAATGTAAACATCCCTTGTGACAGCAATATGCAGTGACAGGTACTCTTTATGGAGGGATCGAGGGTCTAAAAGACCCTACACTCCTCCACTACACTTGCATGTATTCAAAACGCTGAAAATGGCATTCTTGAATACTGTCACTTTTTGAATCTGCCGGCTTTAGCAGCAGAGTAACATGGACGTGACGTCATGGACGCCGTCTCCGGGTTATGTCATCGGAGACCTGATCGAAGCCACTTCCAGCTTTGATCGGGACTCCATCCAGCCGGCGGACGTGCCGACTGGTTGCTCGGGTCTCCCGGTGGGATGGGAGACCCAGGCAAAGCCGCGGAAGGTGACGGGAGGGGGGGGTAACGATCGAGCGGTCATTACCACTGGAAAGCCGACCGCCGGCTCTAAAAAACAGTATCGGGGGGATGCCTCTAGCTAGAGGCATCCCCCCGGTACAACCACTTAAAGTCAGCCGACGTAGGTCTACGTCGCTAGGCGTTAAATGGTTAATGGTGTTTTAATTGTATAATAAAGTGGTTGTTTTTATATATAAATATATGTCTTTTATGATGCACATTTTATAGACCTTATATTACCTTTTCCACCATAAATGATTGTTGACTCGAAAAAAGAACATTACAAAAAAAAAAATTATAAATGAGATAGTAGCCCACCACACTGCAAGCCACAGTAATTAAGTGCAATATATCACAGTATAGCACTGTATAGAAACCTACTACTGAAAATAACTGACAACTCAGGTCAGAGACGTTGTAATAACAATGTAATTTTAGTACAGCGATCTCCCCTTCTGTGCTACTGTGTTCTGACAGTACCTGAACACTAGGGTCAGCAATCCCAGCCATTGGCTGAGAGGGCTGATTGGGAGCAAGTAGGCAGACCTTTTTCAGTCATGATCCTTGGACGTATAGCAAGCTTCTGTCGAAACGACTACTGTACACACGGGCCGAATGTTGCTGCCCGACATTCAGCCTGTGTGTACTAGGATTACCTCTTCTTACATAGACTGTCAGCTTTCACTAAACTATTTGAACACAAAGTGACAAACGGCTGCTGGGAGCCCACCCACCTTTTATAGTGGGGGGCTGGCAAATAACAAAAGCCCCATTATGGAACTTCTAAGACAGCTGAGCTAAGTCCAAAAGCCATTCAGTGCAATATGTTTACAAAGAATGTGGTCTGCCTAATTCCTGCATTAATTCGCTGGGTCCAAAAATGTTGAACACATAGTATTTGCCCCAACATCCCCCTCCTTATAAAATTAATTTATATTTCATATGAGAAATGCTGTGCACCGTTCGACAAATGTCTCACCACCACCAGTAATTTCGCCCCTCAATCTCTTCTTGTGAAGTGCAATCCTTTCTTTTACATTTTTAGATAATTTTGCCCACCTTTATCACATTTGCACTTATGAATATATTTCAAATATCACGTAGCTTTTTAGCTAATAGGATTAGTATAACCATTACAGGAATGAATAAACATCTCTTCCTCGAGTATGCCATTGCAATAAATGTAAGACAAACAGGAAAAAGAAAAGTGAAGATGGAGGCTGGTAATCTGTTTCACTAGCTGATTGTGTGCAGTTCTATTCATCCCAAAATGCTACATCAGCAAATTCAGGAATTGTTGGATGATTTTCAAATAGAATACACAAATATATTTTAATACAAGTAACATTTTTATTAAAAAAGGTAGAAAAATCAACCACAAAACGAAAACATCTAAATAATTGGGGATAGGCCACTTTGGCAAGTCAGCTATAGTTTTCTAACTCCCTCTCTACATACCCTTTCTCCATCAACATCATTCTCATTTCCCCTAACCTTTAAATTGATTTAAAGACATTTGGTGGGTATAAATTAGAAAAGCATAATAAAGTTTTGTGAACAGATATCCTGATAAAGTTTTGTGAACAGATACAGATATCCTCTTTACTAATGGCAATTTGAATCATAAGCCCTGTACCATTGAAAGCAATACTTCTCTGAATTGGTATAGAGATGCTGTGTCACCCTCCAAGATTGCAAACACATCATAAATGTACTGAAACCAATGTTGTTTGATTACAGCATGGGAATAGATGAAGTTTTCTTTAGCCCACTTCATGATTTTTTTCCATATGAAGGAATCGCGTGTGATCCCATGGTGGCTCTCTTACCAACCAATGAAGACATCTCTTACAAATCAGCAAAGACATCACAGGATCAAAGAACTGTGTTAAAGGGATAAAACTGAGGATGACAAATCAGCTGGATAGCATCTGCATATACAATCCAGTAAACATAGTAAGTTAAAATGGGATATTGGTGGTTATTTTGCCCATCATGTGAACAATTTCAGTACTATTGCAATAAATGATTACATTTCTCTAGTTTTCACCCACCAAATGTCTCTTAATCAATTTCCCAAGTGCAGTTTAGCAGAGTTTCTAGGATTATAAATTATAAATAAATAAGAGGGGAGAAGAAAAAAAAGTTAATGGAGAAAGACGTTGGAGCTAGATTTGAATTCAATAGAAGGGGTTATTGAATCTAGACATTTTCCTTTTGGACTGAGATTTCTCTTTCTTTAATATAGTTTTTTTTTTAAATTAAAACAAAGATTGATTTATAAAAAAATCAGCTAATGAGATCAGGCTTCCATCTTCACCTGTGGTTTTAACATTTTTGGGTTAAGCATACCTGTCTGTTTTGCATTCATTGCAATAATATGATCATCCTCATAAAAGTTATAAGATTCCTATTGGATATCACCTTATTTGTCAACTTACAAGTACCTGTACATACATGATATATATTATTAAGTGCCCATGTGTTAGGTAGTTTCAGGTGGGTGAAACTACTTAGAAAACAAAAATTAGGGATTTTATGCAACAAGTATGCAATTAAAGATCAACGTGTGGGATTATCATTGGTGAGGCATTTTGTGGATCAGCAGCAAAACATATCTCAGTTGAAATTTATGATAATTGACCTAATACCAGCCCATAGAAGAGGGCGAGATCACTACTTAAACATTGTGAGCTAAAATGGATACATAGTTTTTAACATGGTTCAGCCATGAGGTCTAAGGCCTCTTTCACACGGAGCGGACCGTATTTTGATCGGCTCCGGCACTTTTTTTTTTTATGGACACACGGATGACACTTGTGTCATCCGGTCCGTATGTCCGCATATCATCCTATCCATTTGCAGATGATATACGGACATAATGTATGTCTATGTGATTGTGGATGTCAGCGGATGACACCGCTGACATCCGATTTTGCGTCCTTTCTGTTTTTTGAACGGAAGTAAAATAGGGTTCTGTTCCGTTCCAAAAAATGGAACTGATCGGAAAGGACACAAATCGAATGTCAGGGGATGGTCATCTGCTAAAATCCGCAATCCCATTGACATGCATTATGTCCGTATATCACCCGCAAACGGATGGGATGATATACAGACATATGGAACGCCCGTGTGAAAGAGGCCTAAATGTAGATTTTTATCTTCTTATATGAATTGAAATCAATTATATTATATGTATCTTTTTTATTTGATGTGTTTTTTTTTTTTTTTTTTAAGATTTCTTAAAGTCATTTTTTGTGTATGTAATACTTGGTATGTAATTCTTGTGTATGCAATAAGACTTTTGATGGAATGTTCATATTTTTAAAACAGTGTGATTATATATATATATATATAGAAGAAGATGAAGGGTTAAAAATAAATCCTGTGTATTTCATTAGTGTGGTTGAATGTATTTAAATGCTGTGGCCTGAAGAAGGGTGGGTTGTTTGTGCCCATTTGTTATTATACATTGCTTCAATAAAAAAAGAAAACTGAACTTAAATAATAAAAGAACAAAAAGCCTTTCTTTTGATATATATATATATATATATATATATATACAGTATTATAACAAGCAGCCCAATTACGTGTTGTAGCTGGGAATTCCTTACATAACCGGAGGCTTTCATTGTGTACACACAATGCCCCGTATGTAAGAGTAAGAGTCATTTACTGACACTGCTTTTCAAAGTATGGCAACTTTGGCTCTGTAAATGGCATTCTGGGAATTTGTGGATACAGAGACCTTATGATTTTTTTCTTATGAAGCCTAGAAGACTTTAAAGAAAGCTTAACATTTCCTTTGAATCTAATTAGATGAGTAGCAAAAAATAAAGGTACCCTTTGACATTAATTGATCATCATGTGTATTGACAGCATTAAAAACTCCTGGCTGGTTCTTCTTAAGGTTAAAGGTGATCATCAGCCAGGTTGGTCATAGGATTGTCTAAACAAGAAACCTTGAGATAAGGTGTCTCTTTTGCTGTGCTCCTCCAAATACAATAATGCAAACATCCTTCTAAAGAAATAATCCTTTACAATAGTAGCCAATGTTTATGGATAACGGTATAATCAATCAACATCTATTCTGAATCTACACGGCACTGTGGATCACCTTTTACTGCGGTAGTATATATTCATATTGGTAGTATATATTCACATTGAATTTTTTTTAAAACATAAAAAGGATCGGCACTATAATCTTTCTTGCCAAACCATTTAAATTTAAGTACTGTTCTTGCTCTGGAAAAACTGACCCAATTATTCTTTCTCTGAAAGGGAGGTCTTGCAGTCCTGATGATAATAAGAACTTATAGGCAGGATACCGGTTGCTGAAATTGTACCACTACCCTTTTGCTTCATTTGCAGTGTGTTTGTTTTAATTTATCTGACCGACCTTTCTCAATCAGATGTTAGTTTACTGTAGTAAGATCAGTAAAATAGGATTTTCAAATGGTTACCTTTACATGTCGCCAAACTTTAGAAAATAAATAATATTTCACTACACATTGTAGGAAAAGATGGAATTAATATTGGTCACCAGGGAGCTGTGGGACACAAGGGATATACATTTTAATAGAGAAACAATTTGTTTTTTGTGCATTCCATGTTGAAAGAAGTCTGTAACTGCCTAAAGAGTGTTGAAATATTGACATAAGGCACCTGTTTGGTGCGGGGCCCAAATGAATGAATTGGCCTATACTGTGGTGCAATTCTGTTCAGTTTAAAGTATATGTGCATGCTTACCTTTTAAACAACCCAGTCAGTTTACAGCATAAATAAAAGACAAAACATTTCTGTAGATACAGTATTTAAAGAAAAAAAAAACAAATTTTAAATACCTTGTTTTTTTCCTTTTTTGTAAGTGGTAACATATTCTCTGTTCTCTGCTGCATAAGGGGCTTAGAGAGCTGGATGAGGAGAAACAGCAGGACACGGATCTTCCCATTAACCTCCCTGGCAGTATGATTCTTTTGGATTTTAGGTGCTGAAAGCGGTACCATTATTTTGCATGTAATTCTTGTGAATGAGCAGCCCAAACCAACTGTATACATTTATTATATATATTATATACATATATTATGTATACATATATAATGTATACAGTTGGTTTGGGCTGCTCATTCACAAGAATTACGTATATATATATATATATATATATATATATATATATATATATATATATATATATGTATATATATATATATATGTATATATATATATATATATATATATACACATATATTTACATAAAAAGTACAGTAAAACTGCAGGAAAGGGCCCTGGGGGGCAATGTAATGTGAATTTTTTTTATTTTGAATGGTATCAGTGTGTTTGGTGTGTTTTACATTTGAATTTGCCGCTGGTTGCACCCCCTGGCGGACGTCACGTCGCCGGAGACGGAAGCCGGGGCTCGCAGACGATCGGTAGGAAGCTCCGCCGCCGCATACCGCCCGCATTCTTTGCTGGATCCCGGAGAAAAGGTAAGTAAAACCTCTACCAGGATCCACCGATCTTCCTAGCGGTACCCCGAGTGTGGCTCGGGGTTACCGCTTTTGGCTCTAAAATCTAACCCTGAGTCACGCTCGGGAATACCGCTAGGAAGGTTAAATGGCAGTGCCAGGGAAGGTGGGGTGTCAGGACAAGTCTTGACCATTGGAGGACAGGTAGGCTGTTCTCCCAGCACAGCCAGAAAACTGACCACAATGATTTGTCTAGCATGGTCAGTTTGAAATAGGAGACCACCAGGTATTTCACAAAAAGGAAGCAATGCAAAGGGAACAGTATACTTTTTAACGCAAGCACATGTTCCAACAGGTACATATAAGGAATATGAAATGGTGGGATAACATATTCATTAAGTCTGCAGAAGTCCACTTAAGCTTGAACCATTTGGACACCCCTGTCCTTGGTTGCTTGAAGATCAAGCAGGGCCGCTGATAAGGCAGTACAGCCAGCCCTACTGTACTGGGCCCAGGCCTCATGAGTTCAAAAGGGGAGCCCGGGCACCTGTCGAGTAGAAGGGCCAGCAGTACTGCCTTATTGCTGAAACTTGTGACTATTGTGCAGTGCTGCTAGCTTCTACTTTTCTTTTCTTCCTTTGGCTGCACTGCAGGGGGATTGATTCTAGTATCTGTGCTCGCTTCCCCCTGCCGTCTGGGACCCCTGTGTGCCCTTTTCCCCTGCAGTTCTGCCGCTTTCCCTCCTCTCCCGCCGACAGCTGCTGAGGGCACACAGGTGGGATATTTCAGGATAGTGAGCAGAGGGGATCGCCATCCTAAATGAACACACCACTCTGAATGAACACACCACCCTGAATGAAAACAGTGGTACCGTGGTACCGATCGCTCACTGTGGGGTGCAGATATTGCCTTTGTGCTGCTATTCACTTGTGGGTCTTGTTTACTGGGGATATAATTTCTGCCACGGCTGCAAAACATAGCATCACAGTAAAAATCGAATTTGATATTATCGGAGGAGGGGGGGCCCTGTCAGGTAGGCTGTACGGGGGCCCCGTGATTTCTATCAGCAGTCCTGAGTATAAGTGTATAAGAATAATCTGATCTTTACTGATTCCTACATCCTAGCGCATAATAATAACACATTTATACATACAATTATATTTACAATTATATTTAACCACTTGCCGTCGCTGCACTGACTATTTACGTCGGCAGTGTGGCTCTCCCAGACAAAATCACGTTAATAGGCAGCATCTGCCTGGGAGGCCGCTAGGGGGCGAGTGTGCGCCGCCAGCGGCGCACTTCTGCCCGGACCCGATCGTCAGTGGGGAAGTCAGTGCGGTTGTCAGGCGGCTCCGATGCCGCCTGACACCCCCGATCTCCCCCCACTGATGTAAACTCAGCCCTCCGTCCTTCTCCCTGCAATGATCGCAGAGACCTGCTATATAGGATCGCATGTCTCTATGATCATTTCAAAAGCCCAACCCCCCCACAGTTAGAATCACTCCCCTAGGCTTACATTTAACCCCTTGATCACCAATAGTATTAACCCCTTCTCTGGCGTTATTACAGTAACAGTGCATATTTTTATCACTGATTACTGTAGTAATGTCACTGGTACCCCCAAAAGTGTCAAAAATGTCAGTTAGTGGTCCGATCTGTCCGCCGCAATGTCGTAGTCCCACTAAAAATCGCAGATCGCTGCCATTACTAGTAAAAAAATAAAAAAAAAAAAATAAAAATGACATAAATCTTTCCCGTAGTTTGTAAACGCAATAACTTTTGTGCAAACCAAACGCTTATTGCGATTTTTTTTTACCAAAAATCTGTAGCAGAAAACAAATTGGCCTACAATGTTAAAAAATTTAGATTTTTACATTTTTTTGGGAATGTTATATAGCAGAAAGTGAAAAATATTGTTTGTTTGTTTTTTTGTCGCACTTTTTTGTTTATAGCGCAAACAATTTAAATTGCAGAGGTGATCAAATACCACCAAAAGAAAGCTCTATTTGTGGGGGAAAAAATACATCTCTTTTATTTGGGTACAGTGTCGCATGACCGCGCAATTGTCTGTTAAAGTAACGCAGTGCCGATTTGCAAAATATGGCCTGGTCATTAAGGGGGAAAATCTTCTGGTCCAGAAGTGGTTAAATGAATGTCACATACATATTTTCTGTAATAGATTGATTTCTCTGATAGTCAGCTCCATTTAGCGGCCAAAATGTGGTAGCGTTTTCTGAACTAGCTCAATGCGAAAATATACTGTATTTTGGCCACTAGATGGAGTTGCCGATCCTAGGAATGAATCTATTATAGAAAATATGGGGATATGCCTACACAAATGTAAACAACCTTCGTCTGAATAATGTTCCATAAACAGAGCCTTAAGCTTATCATTAACCATATTTTTCACTTGACATTTTGCATAAGTTATACAAAAGGTTTGCATTATAAATAGATCCATTTAGTACATTGCACATGGCATGGAAGATTTTTTTTCTTTTTATTCTTTTATTGCTTTTTAAATAGTTTTCCAACATTTCCTCTAAAATAGGAAAAAGTTTACCAATACATGGGGAGAATATTGCGACAGCTGAAATCTGGATTTCCATGGCTACAAGAACCACAATGTTATAGAAAGAATATTTTTAGACTTGAGATTGAATATTTTTCCTGTTCTTTTGTAATTTGATGTGAAAATGATAACTCTAGTTCATTTCATGTAGCAATGACTAAATTGAGTCTTGTTTAGTAACAGCACCTTGACACAAAAATATCAACATAAACACAATCACAGCACTCAAACATTTTTATCATCTACGCTGCTGCACTATATCATTGTTTGTTTCCTATTTGTATTCACTCCAAAAATACAAAGAGTAAGGTATGTGAAAAAATTACAAAAACATATTTTATTAAGCTGCTTTAAAATGCTAAATATATAGACAGGTAAATACATAGATATACTGTATGCATGTGAGCCATCTTAACTGAAACTGTATGGTATTCTGCACATGTCGGCAACGAGACAACCCTTCTAGACAGTATAACCAGATCAAGGGCCTCAGTTTTCTACTCTTCGGATAAGTTTGCATGAAATGTCGTGGCTCTCAAAAGCTGTGTATTAACTATCAGATTATCGAACGATCGATTTGAAAGTGGTATTTTCCATCAGATATTGTGATTGTGTGTACTAGGCAGTGGAACCTAATAGGCTTAGAGTGCTGTTCTTACTTGGAACTTGTCACCTGTAAAAATGAGCTCAGGCAGACGTTTGTCTGAGCACCTGAATATTTATGCATTCAGTAGGAACCCAACGCCATACAATATTGATGTTTCTACTGCTATTATACTGTATATGACAGCTGCCTTCCTCTAAATGGTTGTTAAGGAAGCTGCAGATGCCAGCAACTACTTGGTCCTTGGCAACCAGTGATGTCACCTGGCCTATTTATTTACTGGCCAGAAATACCCAGCCATGTGACCAAAGCGCAAGAGTGGTGGCTAACATCTCTGATCAGATATAGCTTCTGCCATGATCTAAATATGGTCATGAAATGGTGTCAGCCTCCATCCCAGCCCCTTTGTTTGTATTCCACATGGCAGCTCGTGGATCTGTCTTTAGCAGTGAGAAGTGTGATAGGTTGTTTGTTTTTTTTCTGTTGGCATTCTGCAGGCATTGTTCATCAAGATTAAATAGGATTTACAATGTTGGATATTTTTGGGAGTTTTTTTTTTTTTTTTAATAATAAATTTGTCATATGTTTGTGTATGTGAGGTGAACATACTAGGAGTATATCCCTCACGCCAAATGGGTTGGGGTTAATTATAAATAAATATTATAAAAGTATGATTATGAATGTGGAAAATAAGCAGCCGCTATAGTATAGAGCAGTGTTTTTCAACCTTTTTTGTGCAAAGGCACACTTTTTTTTCATGAAAAAAATCACGAGGCACACCACCATTAGAAAATGTTATAAAAATTTAACTCTGTGCCTATATTGACTATATATAAAGTAATTCTCTTGAATAGGAATCAAATAAACACAAAGAAATTATTTTATAATTACTTTATTATGAATGCGTGGTGGTGGGGACAAGGTGCCTTCCAAGGGGGAGGCTGCGCAGAGAGCATGGGGTGGCAGCATACCCCCTCCTTCTGAATCATACCAGGCCACATCCCTTTTAACACTGCGAGGGTACCTTTCAAAATGAAGCCCCCCCTCTTTGTAAGGCAACTTGTTCCCAGGTTGAGGAAACAAAGATGTAATTTCTACATCTTGCTCCCAGAAGGGATCATGTGACTCACGGGCATGTGCCGGGGGCCTATTAGAGTGGAAGCCCCTTTATAGTAAAGGTGCCCCCAAATATCTGATCCCCCAATAACCTCCAACATTGAATAAACACACACAAATCATGAAAAAGTATTTTGCTAAAAATTCCATAAATAAAAAACAATGTCACCTGCTGTACAGTAAATTCATCATCAATTTCCAACATCAGGGCAGGCAACAATGTAGAGCCAGCCTCAATCCTGAAGACCCAGTATCACACCACAATGTCCTCCTACCTGATAATGTTGCTCAGGCTGCCTGTCAACACCACGACGTGCTGTCTGACACAGTATTCTTCTTCTCCAGGTTCTGTGACAGTGAGTCCCACGCTGCGCACCTGCAGACAGTGCAGTGCGCGCTGAAAGTGGGTGGAGGCGGAGCCAAATTGTAAAAGGCGACTGGGAGGCGGCGGGGCGGCAGCCTGGAGTAGAAGAGGTTTAGAAGGGGTGACATCACTGGTTGCTAGATGCTAAGCGGCCTCTAGCCTAGCAACCAGTGCTCCCGGCAGAGAGAGCAGCGCTGCCGCTGCAGCTACAGGACACGAGCGGATGATAGATGGTCAGTAAGGCAGTCTGAATCCCACCACTGCTTAACATGCACTTCGGATGAAATTGGAATTTTTCCCACGGTACACCAGGCAATATCTCACAGCACACTAGTGTGCCGCGGCACAGTGGTTGAAAAACACTGGTATAGAGTGTGAAGTGAAGGTGTATAGCCTCAAAATAGGGGCTACCTATAGCGCTTGCTAATTAATTGTGTAAACATATACTACCAAAGTGCAAACAATAATCAATACATATTAGAATAGATTACTAAATAATTACATAGATGCATGAATAAATAAGTAAATAAATGAATATCTTCATAAATGAGATTCAATATAATGTGAGTACAATTAATAAAGTACTATGTGCTTAATGTCCCAATAAGTGCTCAAAAAAGTTCATATATAGAGTCCATCAGAAATCATATAGTGACTTTAGTGTAAACAGTTCAGGATTGCTTTAGTGAAAAAAGTGCAAGTGCTCTGTGCCTGACTTCCAGATGGTGAGACATTCCCTCTGGTGAGTGAGCATTTCTGTTACTCTTCACAGTAGAAACCGAGTGTCATCCTAAGACCATTCCGTCTGGAGGATCGGATTGGATGGGATCGGATGAGAACTGACAGGCGGTCTGTTCTCATCCAATCTCCCCATAGAGGACAGCGGGGATCTGACAGCTCCATCTCTGCACACAGAGCGGAGACGGAGCTGTCATCCGACTACTCAGCGGGGAACGGCAGATCGATCCCCCGCTGACCAGAACAGACTTCGTCAGGCGGTGCACCGTGAGAAAGGGGCCTTAGAGAGAACCATTGCATTTCATGGTTGTGCTGCAATGCAGGATTTCACCAACAGGTGGTGCAAATTAAATTGCACACGACTGCCCAAAAAGACAGGAGTTGTGGATGTATAAACCTTTCTGCATTGCTATACCCTAAGGACCAGAATTCACAAAGAATTTCCTGAAAACCACTTTAACGCTCTACTCCCAATGTTAACATGTAGCAATTCACTAATTAGATGTAAGGGGATACCACTGAGTCTGTCAATGCTTAAACTCATTTTATAATGTAACATTTTATTCAGCCTGGCAATTGTAAAGAAATATTTTCACTAAATTTAGAAAAGGATCAAGAGCTACTGACTCCATCCAGCTTTCTGCAATGATTGGGAGGTTTAAATAGAAAGAGCTAAAATAGTGCAAGCCACTAAGCAATGTCTTCATGTGGCAGCATGAATTTAAAAAGCAAAAGGGATTTATATGTAATTTTATGTGCTGCAATACTTTGACCTAGTTTTCTTTTTTCAATGGAATATGAAAGCAAAATTGAATAGGAAAAAGAAGACCTTAGAAATGAATACTTGATACAATCTGGAGATGATCTTTAACAAATGTATTGGATTTTAGAAAAGAAGGTTAACCTACATATGGCTTTGTTTCATTACCTGCAATCATTCTTGATATGACCCATCAGTTTGTTTCTTTGTAAACTGGTTTCTTGCTTTGATTTGCTGGTTGATCTTAGTGTGATCCACGAATAATACTGTTCATTACCACTCTCTTCCCGCAGCTTACTGCTCACAAATCCCGCAGGTTGATAGGTCAGCTGAGCAACTATTAGCAACACCACGCTCACAGCCTGCTGTTCCCTTGCAGCTCCAGTCTCATGATAGCCAACCAGAAGTACCCTGCAGGAGCCCTTCTGGGTCTGTATTACGTTTTTTACAGTGCTAAAAAAATTAAAGGAACACTTAGAAAACACATTGGATCTCAATGGAGAAAAATATCATGCTGACTATTTATACTGATATGCACTGGATAATGTGTTTGGAAGAAAAGGATGCCCCATTGTTTGATAAAAATGAAAATGATCAACCTACAGAAGGCTGAATTCAAAGATACCCCGAAAATCAAAGTGAAAATATGATGCAGCAGGCTAGTCCATTTTGCTGAAATTCAATACAGCAACCAGGGCCATGCAGATACCTTTGGAGGGGCAGGTGTTCAAAGTATAAAAGGGGCACATGGAACAGGGCTTTAAAAAGGGCAGGTGCAAGGGGGGAGGTGATCAGTGGCTGCAGACATGGTGCAGGAGGTGAGCAGTGGCTTTGGACATGGTGCGGGGGGTGATCAGTGGTTGCAGACATGGTGCAGGTGGTGGTCAACGGCTGCGGACATGGTGCAGGTGGTGGTCTGGTCAGAGGCAAAAGGCATGGTGCAGGGGGTGGCCAGAGGCTGCAGACATGGTGCAGGTGGTGGTCTGTTCAAAGGCTGCGGGTATGGTGCAGGTGGTAGTCAGAGGCTGTGTAGTGGTCCAGGGTCTGGTTTTACCTGCTGATGTGACAATGAGGCGTCGCGGCTGCGCTGAGACTCCCTTTCAAAAATGGCGCCAGTTGGTGTCATTACATCACTACGCATGCGCCCACTCTGCCGAGCATGTACAAGCTTTCCCAAGCCCGGCAGGCTTTGGGAATGGCGCATGCGAAGTTGCACAGTCAGCCCGCAGCCAACTTCCGAAGACGTCACATTTTGATGACGAAACGCGTCAAGTTGAGCCGCACGTAGCCTCGTTTTCACTGTGGTACGTGGAACGCAAGCCAAAGTACACCCGGAAGCCCCGTGCAGAGAGCGGGTGAACCGTCACCGGCGTCCCGCACGGCTTCCCAGTACCCAGGTTCCGCAAGACTTTCCACTAGCACTGCAACACCAACGCTGTATATATTTTAAGCACTTTTTTTGAACTTTTATGGCAATCTTTTTATATAAATAAAAGCCACAACTTTTAATACTACACCATGCGGAGTGTGATTCTTTGATAATAACCAACAGGATCCAGGACCACCCGAGCACGGACGGCTGGGACCCCGCTGGATACTCACCACAAAGCATTTTTGACCCACCTGCTGTATGGTATCGAGGGTCAACAACATCTGGTGAGTTTGAATTACCTACCTCATACACAGGAGCACAGAGGGTGTCATCACTTATGCACTTTTGATTCTGAACTTCACCATTATATTCAAGATTGAACTATCATTTGAATCACCATTTGAACTAATATTATTTTCTTGGAAACATATGGACTTTTTTCTTACTTTTTTCGGTGATCCCGTCAGTTCCTCTGCTTCCCTTTGAAAAACTGACCATTATAAGCAGGAGAGCCCACTATGGTCAGTTCTTTTAGTAGCTATGCTGGGAACACAGCCAGTGTTCTTCCGAAAACTCCAGCTCGCCGAAATCTCCAATCGCGTCACTTCCAGTGACTGGACAGCAACAATAATTGCAGACTTCTACGAGTTGCTGTTTTCACAGACCATCCCCAGACAATACAGTACGGTACATGTTATAATGACTGCACATTGTTAGTAATGCCCGCTACTAACCAACAACATGGCCACCTCCAAGGTGGCGCCAAATTTTTTTCTCCTTACCGGGTGATCTGTGTAAAGAGGCAACTTGTCGTGTACCGTACTGTATTGCCTGCCAGTGGTCTGTGAAAACAGCAACTTCATTGAACTGGTTGGAGATTTCGACGAGTTGGAGTTTTCAGCAGAACACCTGCACTTCTCCAGTGACCAGACTTGTCCTGACACGACCCCCCCTGCACAGCCATTTACTGGGAAGATCAAAGTGCTGCTGCTTTTCCTCCCCCCAGTTCTTATGCAGCTGAGAACAGAGGGAATGTGATCACTTATAAAAAAAGGAAAAAAGGCATTTATAATTTATATCTATAACAACTAAATGGGTTGTTTTACAAAGTGATCGTTTACAATCACTTTAATACAGTGATTAGTGATAATACTATGCACTGTCACTGTACTAATGACACTATCTGGGAAGGAGTTAACATTTATGGTGATCAAGGGGTTAAATGTGTGCCTATGTGTAATGTCTTTAAAGTGTGCAGCTTTTACTACTAGATCTCTCATCAGCAGGTCCTGGCTATGAATCATTGGCCAGGACTTGTTGACAGGCTACTGCTGTGTACAATTATAGCGGATGCCAAGCGGGGGGCGAGCTTTGAGTACACAGGCCGCTCGCCTGCAGTACACTGGGGGCAGTTGGTTAGGAAGTGGTTAAGCAATCACAGAAAAACCGGTTATTGATCTTGGGAGTCTCTCTTGTATTGTAGCTTCTAGTGTTGTCTCTTGGCAGAGTGCTCCTTTATCCAGAAAGATCGTAGGCATTCTCACATGGACCTAGGCGTTTCAATTCGGGTTGTACATCTATTTCTTTAACCACTTGCCGACCAGCCACGAAAGTTATACTGCGGCAGGTCGGCTCTGATAAGCGAAACAACGTACCTGTATGTAGTTTTGTGTGGCAGTTAATGGGGGGGGGGGGCGGTGCCCAATTGGCTAGCGGAGGAGCCAATCAGCGGGTCCGGTGGACGCAATGTCTGCTCCCCATGGAGACAGAATGGCAGTCTGCCGATTTAAACACAGCAGAACGCTGTTCTGTCAGTTATGTGCACAGGAATCCTCTGTTCCTCCTATTTAGGAACACAGGTCTCTGTGTTCATCCAGTGAATACAACCCGCACACAGTTAGAAAACACCCCCTAGGCACACATTTACCCCTTTGATTGCCCCTGGTGTTAACCTCTTCCCTGACAGTGTCATTAGTACAGTAACAGTGCATATTTTTAGCACTGATTACTGTAGTAATGTCACTGGTCCCCCCAAAAGTGTCAAAAGTGTCGAATCTGTCCACCGCAATGTCGCAGTCTCGCTAAAAATTGTTGATCGCTGCCATTACTAGCAAAAAAAAAAAATAATAATAAATAAAAATTACATAAATCTTCCCCTAGTTTGTAGACGCAATAACTTTTGTGCAGACCAATCAATATACACTTATTGGGTTTTTCTTTACCAAAAATATGGGATGGGCCGATCATTCTCATTATAATAAGTCAAATAATAAAAAATTTATGAAAAATTAAATTTTTAAATCTTTTTTATTGGGAATGTTTTATAGCAGAAAGTAAAAAAATTTTTTTTTTTTTTTTTTTCCAGAATTGTTGCTCTTTTTTTGTTTATAGCATACCACTTTAACTTCTTCACATCCGCGCTGTAGCCAAAGTACGGCTACAGCGCGGACTCGAATTTCCAGGAGGCCATCTTTAAACGGCCTCCCAGACACAGGCTCCCCACGCGCTCCCGCGAGCTCGCATCGGGGAAAACCTGTGTCGGCCGTGTCCCTTGGACACAGCCAATCACAGATCGTGGTAAATGGCCAATCACAGCGGCCATTTACCACGTGATCGGCCCATCCAATGAGAGATGATCTCATATGTAAACATATGAGATCATCTCTCATCGCCAGCGCTCCTTCCTCACACAGAGACTGCAGTGTGAGGAAGGAGCAGAGCCGATCAGCCATCGGGGACACGGAGGAATGTAATCAGGGCACTGATCACCAGTGCCCTGATTACACAAGGTAAATAAAACACACTAAGTGCCCACCATGAGTGCCCACAGTGCCGCCATCAGTGCCCCCCATCAGTGCCCACAATCAGTGCCCATAGTGCTGCCAGTCAGTGCCCATCAGTGCCTGCTCATCTAGGCACTGATGAGCACTGACTGGCAGCACTATGGGCACTGAGTGTGGGCACTGATGGTGCTGCCCATCAGTGCTCATCAGTGCCGCCCATCAGTGCTCATCTGTGCCACCCGTCAGTGTCCATCAGTGCCACCTCTCAGTGCCCAGCAGTGCCACCTCTCAGTGCTCATCAGTGCTGTCTATCAGTGCCACCTATCAGTGCTCATCAGTGTCAGTGCGGCATATTAGTACCTCCTCATCAGTGCCACCTCATCAGTGCCCCTAAGTGCCACCTCATCAGTGCCCATAAGTGCCACCTCATCAGTGCCCATCAGTGCAGCCTATCAGTGCCCATCAGTGCCGCCTCATCAGCGCACATCAGTGAAGGAGAAAAATTTATTTATTTTCAAAATTTACTCGCAGAAAATAAGAAAAACTTTTCTGTTTTTTTCTGTTTTTTTTTGTAAAAAAATAAAAAACCCAGAGATTATTAAATACCACCAAAAAAAAAGCTCTATTTGTGTGAAAAAAAGGATGAAAAATTGATATGGGTTCAGTGTTGCATGACCGTGCAATTGTCATTCAAAGTGTGAGAGCACTGAAAGCTAAAAATTGGTCTGGATGGGAAGGGCATTTAAGTGCACAGAAGGCAAGTGGTTAAAGTTGGATCCCTGGGTGACACCTAATCCTTCTCATGCCATGACATGATACTGCTTTCTTTTAAATCTTTTTTATTGGGAATGTTTTGTAGCAGAAAGTAAAAAAAATTGCTGTCTTTTTTTTTTCAGAACTGTCGCTCTTTTTTTTATAGCGCAAAAAATTAAAATCGCAAAGGTGATCAAATTCCACCAAAAGAAAGCTCTATTTGTGAGAAAGAAAGGACATCAATTGTTAGTTAAAGTAATGTTGTGCCGTATCCCAAAAAATAGCCTGGTCATTAAGGGGGTAAAACCTTCTGATCCTTAAGTGGTTAAGTCCCGGTTCACACAGATGCGATACTGAAACCCTGCAAATCCACTGTGGGCTCCCGCATCGATTTTAACTTGCAGGCAGTTCACATTGCCATATGCGAATTGTTAGGGGGTATCAATACAAAGTTAACAACACCCCCAGATCAGTTTGCATATCGCAGTACGAACTGTCATTTCGGACATGATTTGGATCGTATAGGTGTGAACACCCATGCAATCCGGTTCTGGTGCAGACCCAAAAAAGGGTCCTGTGCGAGTTGTGTCCAAATGTGATGCAAATTCAGCCATACAATCTGTATGGCTGAATTCGCATCGCACCGACATCGCATGTGATTTGCAGAGCAGTGTGCTCCGAATCACATGTGATGCCTGACATCGCATATATGTGAACCGACTCTAAAGGAAGCATTTCTGCCTGTAAATTCTAGATGGTATCACAATACCATAAATGATATCAATCAAGCTATGTCAAAAGGTCAAACTATTGTGTGATGTGCATTTGCAAAGTGAAAAATCCAATAAGCTTCTGAAGACTTTTGGTAACTAGCTGCAAGGTTTTGTGCATATGCCAGTGTTTTATGCAAAAAAAAATCCCAGAACTAAGCACGTCCTAGTTTTGCTATTTAGATTTTATTTGGGGAGCTTACAAAATTTTTGTTTTACAATGCTTGTGCAATTTAGATAAAACTATTTAATTTAGGAAGGACCTTTTTTTGACCTTCAGGATTGTCTATGGTGCTTATGGGAATGGGAAGCAGAATGTCCCTTTTCTTAACTAAGATAAATAAACCTATAACATATTTTAAATATTTATAAATAAATAAATAACACCAGACAAGAAAAAGGTTTGGACAAAGGCCGCGGCTGTTTTTTATTATTGACTTTTAACACGAATTTAATAAAAACATACTTTAGACTTTGTTTAAAAAATCACTTTAAAAACGTCCAGAACCAGCCCAGCCACCACGGCTCGGGCTGACAATAAATAACATTACAATGTAATTTTATTACCAAATATCTTTTTTAATTTTTTTTAAAATCAACATTTTCCAACAACTCACTATTCAGTCAACATAAAAAAATTACATCCACCAAAGCACTTTAGCTAAGGCGATAGCCATAAGTCAAATAATTTATAACTGGCCGCGACAAACTAGTTATATATTTTTTTTTCTTTTAGGGGGGGGGGGGGGAGAGAAACGCTCCTGAAGCTCCTGAGGTGATGAAGTGACTCGGAGCCCCGCAGTCACCCTTAAATAGCCCTGAATCGAGACTGGCTGGGGCTGGTTAGCCCCCAGAAGCGGGAAGATTCAGGCGGGAATCGGGCTCCACGCGCTGATCTGCCTGGAGATACTGCTCCCATGAGCGGGAAAACATGAAAAAACATTAAATCTGCCCAGAGACCTACTGATTCTGGGTGGGAAGTTTGAAACTGACCTGGCCCAGGTCAAAAG
Source organism: Pelophylax lessonae (assembly GCF_965119305.1). Taxonomy (NCBI): domain Eukaryota; kingdom Metazoa; phylum Chordata; class Amphibia; order Anura; family Ranidae; genus Pelophylax; species Pelophylax lessonae. The sequence goes on along the minus strand of NC_138770.1, from coordinate 597,081,262 downwards.
TTCAGCCTAACATTTACCAGACAGTAAAATAGGACTACTCCAACTGATCCTGACTTATAAAAATTTTTTTTTTTTTTAAATATTAAACCTGCTCCCATCCCATAGAGAAAATGTAGGGTTATAAAAACCCCATTTTCTCCATATGGGAATGGGAAGCAGGATGTCCCTTTTCTTAACTAAGATAAATAAACCTATAACATATTTTAAATATTTATAAATAAATAAATAACACCAGACAAGAAAAAGGTTTGGACAAAGGCCGCGGCTGTTTTTTATTATTGACTTTTAACACGAATTTAATAAAAACATACTTTAGACTTTGTTTAAAAAATCACTTTAAAAACGTCCAGAACCAGCCCAGCCACCACGGCTCGGGCTGACAATAAATAACATTACAATGTAATTTTATTACCAAATATCTTTTTTAATTTTTTTTAAAATCAACATTTTCCACCAGACAGGCAGCACCTTTGCGCCTGTCACCACCAACCCAACGCGCAGCCTGTTCAATACAAAAACTCAAGTTGTTGTTAAGAATGTCCAAACCGATTTCTGAGAGGTGAACCCCATCTTTCCAATAGAGCCCCTCTAAACCGCCCTCGAGCTCTGAATGTCTAAAAGAAATGACACCCAATTCCTTCAGAAGTTTGGCTAGCCCCCTATTTAGGCGTTTCCTTATTTTTTCCAAAGGCCTCAGACCCTGGTATTTAAAAAATACCAGCCGCGGGATCACCTCTGAAAAAACAAGAACAGTATTAGGTAACTTAGTCTGAATGAGACCCAAATCGTCCCTTATTCTAAAGAGTAAATCTAACGTTTTTTGTTTTCCCAAATCATTTCCCCCAAGATGAACAATTAGTATCTCAGGAGCAGGCAACTGTAAGATTAAAATATCAACTGCCGGAACCAATTCCGACCAACCCATACCCCGCTTACTGAACCACAAAACCTGGTACTTGCTCCTGTCCAATCCTAGATTCTCCGTGTAGACCCTCTTCATAGCTCGTTGATAAGCCCAATGTATATAAGAGTGTCCGAGGATCCATACAGAGATCTTGTTGCCTAGAATCAAATAGAAGTGTTAAGGCGGATATATGACTTAAAACTGTCGGACGACCATCTCCCAATCTTTTTGACCGAGTCCCCCCCAGACCCAACTTGGCTGCCTCCGTGGCAGCCCCTATACGGAAAGAATGAGTAGATACTTTATCGGGACTTAAACCCAAAGATTTCAAACACATTTTTAAGACACAGGAGAACTGATAACGAGAGAGGGGCTTACCAGATTCGTGAATGAATAAAACCTCGCTCTGGGCGGGTCTAACTGCGACAAAATTGGAAAGCAGTAAAACCGGACAGACTGACGCATTCTTAAACTCATGCAAAATTATACTTGACCCAACCCCTAATTGATCAGTTTTTGAGTGAGCTAAAAAAATGCTGACACTGGAAGCAAAAATTTTTATGTCCTGAAACCTCAAACCATGAAAACCCAACCGCCTATCAGGAATTAGCTCCGAAATTCTGAGGGCACCGAAAAACATCATCGAAAAAGCGGCTCTAAACAAATGAGCCTCGTATCTCGAGAAACAAATCCCGTCTAGAGCTGAGCATAAAGAGACTAATAATTTTAGAGAAATGGGTTTCCTACCATCAAGCCTGAAATGTTCCTTTTTATAACCTTTCAAGGTCTGATGCACAGAAAAGAAAGAAAAACAACCAGGATGATTTTGCAGTTTGTTGAAAAAAGACACTCCAGCTAGTAATTTGTTCATTTGAGACCACGACAATTGTTGCTTAAAGAGGGAATTCAAAAAAGACAGTACCAATATTTCAGAGAAGGAGTCCTCGGGTAAGCCTAAGGAATTCAGATGTTGTAGCCACAACAACCAGGCCGATCGGTATCCGGCCAATGTCGATGGAGCCAGCGATTTATTAATGTTGTCAAAAATAGCTGTCAAATCAACTTCCAGAGATGATCGGGGCAGAGGTGTCCGGCTGGGTCTGCCTCTGGTAGCAAAAGAAAAATTTTTTCCATCTGGAAACGAGACAGACAGTCAGCTAGAGTGTTGTCTTTTCCAGGCACGAAAGAAGCTTTTAGCCAAATGTTAAAAAAGAAACATTTTGCTACCAGATACCGGAGCATAATGGTGACCGGAGGTGACTTAGAGGAAAGACAATTTATAGCACGCCCTTTTTGTCCGTCCTCACCATTATACCCCTATTCCTAAAGTGATGGCCCCACAGTTCAAGGGCCACCACTATAGGAAATAACTCTAATAAGACGATGTTGCGGGTAAAACCTAACGCCTTCCACCTGTCGCACCACCCAGAAGCGCACTAGCGGTTCTGCCAGATTGCAGCAAAACCCTTGGAACCTGCCGCATCGGTGTAAAACAGGAAATCTTTATCCAAAATAAACCTTTCCTGCCAAACCGTTGACCTGTTAAAATAGAGAAGAAATTGCAGCCATACTAAAAAATCCTCCTTCATTTCTTCAGAAATTTTAACATGTGATGAAGGGGATTTAAGCCCTGCAATCGCTGCATATATTCGCCTAGAGAAGATCTTTCCCATAGGAATCACTCTGGATGCGAATGCCAACAAGCCTAATAACGATTGCAGTTCTTTTAAACAAACCTTTCTGCGACGAATTACCCACAACAAAGCTCTGCGAAGTTTTTCAATCTTTTCTTCGGGTAAACGGAATTCCATCCGATCAGCGTCTAAAAACACTATGCAACTGGATGGAAAAACAGTCTTTTCCCGGGCTAAGGGGACCCCAAAACGATCACAAACCTGCATGAATACCTTCCAGAACAACGCACAAGTGTTTGAAGAGGCGGAACCCATAAACAGGAAGTCATCTAGGTAGTGAACCACCAGATGAGATCCCGAGATCTGAGATACCACCCATTCCAAAAATGTGGAAAAAGTCTCGAAATAAAAACAAGATAATGAACAGCCCATTGGGAGGCATTTGTCAAAATAAAAACGTTCATTAAAATAAAAACCCAATGAATTGAAAGAGCAAGGGTGAATAGGTAACAAGCGAAAAGCAGACTTTATGTCTGCCTTCGCCACAAGCGCCCCCTGTCCTGCCCAACAAAGTCTCTCTAGCGCGTCTTCAAAAGTGGCGTATTGGACAGACGCTAAATGTTCATCTATGTCGTCATTAAGAGAGCCATCCTTTGGGTAGGACAGGTGATGAATCAACCTGATGAATCAACCTGTAGGTGTTCGGCTCCTTTTTTTGGACAATTCCCAATGGGGATACTCTAAAATTTTTAAAAGGAGGTTCTAAAAATGGACCCTCAAACCTGCCTTCCCTTAACTCACTAGAAATTTTTTCTTCTACTATATCCTGCAGACCAAAAATGGACTTCAAATTCCTGTGTATGGTACAACCAAGTCCACGAAATGGTGGTAAAAGGAAGCCGAAACGGAAACCCTCAATTAGTATTAGTGCTTTCTTCCTGTCTGGGTACTGGAGCAGCCAGGGGAGCATTTCTGGAAACCTCACTGGGGTGCAGGCCTTTTTGAAAATTCCCCGGTTGTTGTGAGCTTCCCATCCTTTTGAAGCACTTAAAAACTGGGTGTGTGCCTGAGCAAAACGTGCATTCGTGCTTAAACTTACACGAGCCTGGCCACTTGCACTGGGACTCGTTAAAGTTAAAGCATAAGCCTTTCCTAAAAGATTGATTCCCTGATTGCTGGACCGTAGTAGGCTGTTTGGGGGGAAAGGACCGCTGGGGCAGAAATAAATCCAGCCACAATCCTACATCTTTCACCCCCCATTTCAGTGAAGGCTGCACAGCCAGCTTTTGCCGAAAAGCGACATCGTAGCTAAACCATGCTACCCCACCGAAATTTTTGTAAGCCTCCAAAATCACCTCAATATGTTGAAATAGGCCCACGCTCTTGTTCGGGTATTTTTCGCACAAAACGCTTGAAAAAATTAAAAATGCTTGAAGCCAATTATTGAACGATTTAGTGATAGGGCGTCTCCTTTCCTCCTCATCGTTCTTTTTTTCAGGTTTGGATACGAACTCCCTCGCCGAGGGTAAAAGAGATAGCATGTCTATATAAACTCCAGACCAAATCTTCTCTTTCACAGCCTCGGATAAATGGTAACCTAAGGGTGAAATTTCGCAAACTATGGCTTCCCTAAGACTAGTCTCTGGGAGGTTCTGCGATTGAGCTATCAAAAAAGGGTTATTTTCAATAAGATGACATTCTGGTAAAGCGCCACTAGATGGCACTGTCCAGACGTTGGTAGCAGAAGGAACAGTGAAGCTTTTCAAATGGTCAGATACCGATTTGAATTCTTCACACATTCTTGACATTACCGCTAACATTCCTGACATTGCTGGAGTTGATGACTCACCCCAGACAGGCAACACAGAGGCAGGTTGTTGATCGGCGACCTCCAATGGGGTTGCCCTGTGGGTAGCAGCGGCGGCTTCAGCGCTGACAGCAGACTCCGGATCCCTCCTTGAAACCCTGAGCCCAGGGGGATGGTGGATTCCTGACGAGGCTCCCGGCGTGCCGACCTCCGACCTCCCGCTCGGTCTCCTAGCCGCGCTCCTTGGTGTGCTGGCTTCGGTCCCTTCATTCCTCTTCTTGCCGGACGATTTGCGGTGTGATGACCCGGAAGTGCTGGGGGGGAGAAGGCGAAGGGAAGCTCTTCCTGGGCGTCCGTCTTCTTTTGGCCGGACCGGCCTCCATACTTGCCGTGACCGATGACCCGGTACTGCGCATGCCCGAAGCCGTACCACCGACTTCCGCCCGATCCTCCGGACGTGACAATTCTTCATGGCGTCCATCCACCTCCGATGCCGGCCCGCTCAGCTCCGCCGTGGGATTCTGTCCATGCCGCTCTGCGGGCTCGACCCCTGCCGCCACCGGGACCTCAGACGCAGGTAAGTCCAAGCAGTGCCTCAGCCAGGCATCGCCCCCAGCTTCACCAGCACGCTCAATGATCTTCCGCAGCAAGCTCATTGGAAGACAGGGGTAGCGCCGAACTCAGGCAGACGATCTTCAAGCCGGAGAGAAGTGGTCAGACTTGTGGAGAGAAACGCTCCTGAAGCTCCTGAGGTGATGAAGTGACTCGGAGCCCCGCAGTCACCCTTAAATAGCCCTGAATCGGGACTGGCTGGGGCTGGTTAGCCCCCAGAAGCGGGAAGATTCAGGCGGGAATCGGGCTCCACGCGCTGATCTGCCTGGAGATACTGCTCCCATGAGCGGGAAAACATGAAAAAACATAAAATCTGCCCAGAGACCTACTGATTCTGGGCGGGAAGTTTGAAACTGACCTGGCCCAGGTCAAAAGTTCAGCCTAACATTTACCAGACAGTAAAATAGGACTACTCCAACTGATCCTGACTTATAAAAAATAATTTTTTTTTAAAATATTAAACCTGCTCCCATCCCATAGAGAAAATGTAGGGTTATAAAAACCCCATTTTCTCCATATTCTCACCATCTTCCCCCTTTCCACTTGGTGCCAGCAAAATAAATCATAGCCATACATGAGAGAGGGAGGGGGGAAAGACAAGGAAAAATTAGTTTATGGTTATGGTGAAAGTCCACTTAAATTTTGTTGAAATAGTTGCTCCCAATGTACCATTTTTTTTTACAGAAGAGGATCGGAGCTGTTCTGTACAAAACCCTTGCATGGAGCAGGTAAGTATATCATGTTTGTTATTTTTTTTAAATGATCTTTACAATTACTTTAAGATCGGGGGAGTGATTGAGCTGTATCATGTCATGGCGTGAGAAGGATTAGGTGGCACACAGGGATCCAACTTTAAAGTGGAATCCAAAAGAACTCTTATTCTTAAAATGTTTTATCAGGATCATTTAATAATAAAGTATAGGTTGTTAAAGGCTTTGGTGAATAGAGGAGATTAGTAATGTTTATATCAAACATGTTTTTTGAGTGTGACCCTTTATGTTTGTGGTGTACCCAGGGTTCCTATCCGTACAGAGGGGTTCCAGAATGCTTGGCTTTTCAGTTTTCTCCAGGTTTGGGAAATCCTGGTATGAGTCCTGGACCCTGGAGGCTTTATAGATATTGGGTGAGATGAAGCCTCTAACCCCAGGTCCACAGTTTACTAACAACCAGCGTGTAGGCAGGTAAAGTCTACTTTCTCCACTGTAGCTGATGCTCAATCACAGTGGCATTGCAGGGGAGAGAAAGTCAAGAGTACCATGGCTACTCTATGGCTTCCTGGGTCACTGCAGAAGTTATCAGGTTGAATGCTGCTACCCCATGTAACTCTGCTGGCCATCTTGGGTCAGGCAGAGTCTATTTAAGACCCTGGCTCCCAGGCTTAGCACACATTTTGCTTGCGTGGTGTGGAGGGACAGATCACTTGTCTGACAGGTACAGTGATTAGCAGCAGGGAAAGGTTCCAGATGAGTAGGAAAAGGATGGGGACACATCATCCTTCCTGGAAACCCCCCTAGTTGGGTACAGAACGGCCAGGCTACATTCCAGCCCCTAAAACAGACGCTGTCGGCACATCTGAGACCTGTTCCTCTACATATTGATGTTGTATACTGTGAGAGTTCCTGCTCAGGTGTCCCCCTGTCAGGTTTGTTGTGAATAATTGAATTCTACATCAATACAAGTTCTGTTCTCTGCAACAGGTCTCTGAGTATTTATCGCTGCACCTCCCTACAAGTGTCTTGACTGTGCAAGTGCACACAGCCCTTTTGTTATAGGGACTGACTATAGTTCAGGGCTATAGTTCAGCACTATAGAGGACGTTTCCACCCAGAAGTCAGAATGTGGTCCAATACAGTGGAGAGCAGCACAGTGCATGGGTCCATAATATTGTGGTTCATAATTGTCTGGAGGAGAAACAGACAAGGGCCTAACGCCTGTGAGGCTAGAGCAAGCCAGGATTTATTCATTTTGCTGAAGAATGCTGAAAACCCCTGTAAGGGTAACCCTTTGTGTAATATTCAGAACTTCCTGTTCATAAAAGTTGGTTAAGAAAGTCTTGAAACTAAGCCTCGTACACACGAGTCGAAATTCGGCCGATCTGCCGATTTTCGGCTTGTTAGTATGATGCTTCTGACAACCGACTCCGACTTTTCGGCAGAAAAAAGTCTGGTGTGCAGGCTACAAAATTTTTGTCCTCCGTCAAAACACGTCCGATTTTCGTGCAGTCAGTACAGATTTTGACAGGAAAAAATCTTATGAGCAAGACTGGGCATGTTCAGAGAAGAAAGAACACAAAGAAAGCAAACCAACACATGACATCACTTCTGAAGTAGGAATTGGGGGAAGGGGAATATGGATAAAACGTAATAAGGCTATCGGCAAGGTTTGTAACATAATATAAAGTAATGTGTGAACACTTCCACAACATCATAGTAATGTAATACACTGTCCTTCACTGGTTTGGAATACCACCACCAGTTTGTTCTCTTCTTTACTCTATCCAAGGTTTTTCTATCTTTAATTTTCAGGCTCCCCTTTGGGCATTGCTATCATCAATCCCCCCTTCACTTATATCTATCTATGGCATACCTGTCTGGTGTTTCCACAGTCTATTCTTTTACACCCTTGCCACATTCACTTTCTATTCTTTTCCCTGTTTTATCACACTCCGCTTAGGAGTATTATGACGCCCTTAACTGTATACAATTATCTTTATTTATTTTTACAATGTTACCCATATGTATAGACAATATATTTTTTCCTCTACAGATATTGTATACGTTTACATACTCTGGGCCAGTCATATCTTATATCCCGGCACGTTTTCACCATGCTCTACATGTGTCCTTTTTGCCCGCCTGCTGGTGCGCCCGCAGCTCCCATGGGGGACATACTAAGTTCACACAGTTTCAGTACCAATTCAGTACCATCACGTAAGTGTTGGGGTAAAATGGGGGTTCATTTCTTCCCCTGTTTCTTCCTTCTCCTCCTCATTCTAATTGGCATTCATCAACATGATCCTTTTTTTCTTACTTATATATTTTTTAGAATTTTATAAACATCTACTCCTGATGAAGTGGCAATGTGCGTCCACGAAACGCGTTGAGATTATGATGTTTACCATATACTCAAATACCTAATCACCTGGAATTTCAACATTCTATGATGTGAACATATCTAATATTATACTACTTTCTGGAATCTGCATTGCTGTCTGTCTGAATTATGAATTTGGAGTTGCCATACCAGCTTGTCATTATCTGTGCAATATGTATCTATTCCATGTTGTTTTTACTGCAATATTTATCCATTTCCATATGTATGTACCTATGCCCTATGTGGATATTTGTATTATTGATGACCTGCATCATTAAATTGTGTTTCTTTGTTACTATGTTGTAGATCCACTTTTATAATCATTTTAGCCATGTTACATATCCCAACCATTTGTATGCACTTCATTTAAAGTCCCAATTGTCCCCCCTTTTTACCTTTTTCCCTATATTTAGGGAAACTGGGGCATCGGCTCTGTGTATTACATTACTATGATGTTGGGGAAGTGTTCACACATTACTTTATATTATGTTACAAACCTTGCCGATAGCCTTATTACGTTTTATCCATATTCCCCTTCCCCCAATTCCTTCATGAATAGGGATGGAGGCATACAGCCCTAGTTAGGCGAAGCCTCTTTTAAAGTCCCAACTTTTTTCTTTGTTCACTTCTGAAGTAGAATTGTGTCGTGCGGGAAAATTTGTGTGTACTTATATGATGGTAACGGTTCCTCCCCCCCCCCCTCCATATGTGACAAAGCTGGGCCGATCATTAAAGGCTAAGTTCACCTTTGTTCACCTTTTCTTTTCTACTATCCAGCTCCCCTATGTACCAATATAGCATTAATGTACCTTTTTTGCAAAATTAAAACCGCTTTCCATTAATTCTACAGGGGCTTACCTAACTTTCTTCATAGCTGTTTAAAAACACTGCTCGATTACTTCTGCCTTACTTCCTGGTCAGACTTTAGGTCATGATACAGAAAGGAGTTGACCAGCTGATCTCATTTGCACACAACCGGCATCATCTACCCTCAGCCGGTCAACTCCTTCCTGTGTCATGACCTAAAGTCTGACCAGGAAGTAAGGCAGCAGTAATCAAGCAGTGTGTTTAAACAGCTATGAAGAGAGTTAGGTAAGCAGGTTTAGAATTAATTGAAAGCTGTTTTATTTTTTCAAAATAAGTACATTAATGCTATCTTGGTTCATAGGTGAACTGGAATTTAGAAGAAAAAAAAAGGTGAACAAAGGTTAAACTTAGCCTTTAACCACTTGCCGACCAGCCGCCGCAGTTATATGGTGGCAGGTCAGCAGGTTCTGGGGAATCGCCGTACCTATACGGTGGTTCGTGGGAGTGCTCCTGGGGGTGCCCACTCACCAGTGAGGAAGCTGATCCACGGGGCCGGTGGCCGCAATTGGCGCTGGTCACCCGCAATCACTCCCTGTGATGAGAGAGCAGCGGTCTGCTGTTGTAAACACAGCAGACCGTTGTTCTCTCTGGAATCAATACAGAGCTCCTGTGTTCCTCCTATTTAGGAAAACAGATCTCTGCGTTGATTCCATAAGCCCATCCCCCCACAGTGAGAAAACACCTCCAAGGCTCACATTTAACCCTTTGATCTCCCCTGGGTTAACCTCTTCACTACCAGTGTCATTATTACAGTAACAGTGCATATTTTTAGCACCGATTACTGTAGTAATGTCACTGGCCCCCTCAAATACTACCAAAAGAAAGCTATATTTATGGAAAAAAAAGGACATCAGATTTATTTGGGTACAGCGTCGCATGACTGCACAATTGTCTATTAAAGTAACGCAGTGCCAAATCTCGAAAAAATGCCCTGGTCCTTAAGGGGGAAAATCTTCTGGTCCAGAAGTGGTTAAGCACCAGCCCTGTCACATGAGAGGGTAGGAAAGGGAAAGGGTTACTTGCTCCTCGATCCCCAGATGTACAAGATATATTCTTTTCAATCCCAGTAGCTTTGCATAATCTATAAGAAAGCTGTTCCGGTGACAACAGTCTAGGATTTACTTTTACTTTCTGCTTTTCCTCTGCTCTGTTGTAGGAACACAAATAACAAAAATGCCATACCGGTATCTAAGCCAGGTTTGAGGGTAGCAATTGGTTAGCACTTCTAACTTGCAACACTGGGGTCTTTGGCTTTAAATCCTGATCAGGACATGCATGGAATTTGCATGGTCTTCCTGTGCTTGTATGAGTTTTCTCCCTCACTCTAGAAGACATGCTGGTATGTTAAAAGGCTCCTGTCTAAATGTGGCCTTAGTATAATATTTGAGTTCCCAAGATGGCTGCTTTACCACTGCCCCACCAACAGATAAAGCACTAAGCAATGGAGATACATTTTTAAAAGGTTGTGTAATTGTAGACCAGGAAAAAATAAGACTGATTTAAATGTGCAGATTTCTTGACAGTCACACAGTGAAATTTTATTTTCAGTTTTATGATCGCATTTACCATATTACTTTATTATCTACCCTACTGGAAGCCTGCATTGATATAGTGCCATGCTGAGAACAAGTGCTGATTTAGCCACCTACTAGAATCACCCATCACACATGCTCTGCTTTTAGTAAATGACTCTAATTCACTGCTGTGCTACTTCTGGAATCCATAACTAAAAGCAATCCCAGTGCTGCTGGAACAGCAAAAGAGAAAAACATATTTCATGCAAGTACATTTTAAGTGTTGCTGCACAGAGCATAGGACTATATGGATTAGAAGCATCACAATGCGTGGCTAAAGATTACAAAGTGACCTAAAATTACAGAATTCTATATATATTTATTTACATGCATTGTTGTGCATTTTACTCAGCAAGATTATGGCCACTCTTGTTTTCCCCTGGGTACCATCCTGAAAACGACTGAATCCTGCTCAATATTTTTCAGCAAGTATTTTTCCACTATTATGCAAGAGAGTAACGGAAGGTGATCCCTCCCAGCAACTGTGTGAAAGAAAAGAGTAATCTCTGGGGTATGGGTGGCCTTCAGATCTGTTTTCTGACCCCCCCGATGGATTTCCTAAGCCTGATATAACATCTCCCCTGGTGGTATCCAGTGTTGTTTTTATTAATCCTCCATCATTCTGCTCCAGAAGAAGTGGATCATAATCCAAGAAATGCGTTAAAGTGGTAGTATACTCCGTTTTTTTAACTTTTACCTACAGGTAAGCCTATAATAAGGCTTACCTGTAGGTAAAACTAATATCTCCTAAACCTGCACAGTTTAGGAGATATTCATCCTGCATGCAGCCGCTGACACCAGGGGCGCATGCGCTCTGAAGGTCCAGCCGGCTCCTTGCCGGAAAGTGAACTCACTCACAGGAGTGACGTCATCGTGGCTTCAGGCCACTCACAGCGCCGGAGCCCCGAACCCGGAAGAGACGCAGGGGGAACATGACAGCTCTCTTAGCGGTGTCGGGGCGACCATGTTGGGGCTTTGTTCTAAGGTAAGTATTTCATAATGTGCTATTATGCAATGCACATTATGCCATTTGTCTTGCAGGGTTTTTTTTTTTTTGTACGGGGATACTACCGATTTAAGCTTAGCCATAGAATAAACCTGTTCTAAGTTTGTATAAATCAATCTTAAAAAACTGATTTGTTCTGCACAAATCCAGTAATTATAGCAGTTGGAGGTAGTTTTAAAGTTATGTTTTTATAGAATGTTTAACCTTATGAATTTGTTATAATAAAGTTATTGGACTTTTAACTCAATTTAACTTGTGAGAGTTGTGCCTTTAAAAATCCTGCCATAATATCAACATATTTTGGCTATATAGATGGAGCTGATAATACTAGGAAATACGTATTTATGTCCTATGACAGTTAGCTCTATCTAATGGCCATAAAACTGTATTTTTCACTCTGTTTTTTATGAATGAATAACATTTCACCCATAGAGGAAATAAGCCAGAGAACATATGATTTTGCCCCATTCACACAGTATAACAGGTCAAGCTATGCAATTTTTTTTTTTTTTTTATAAATATACCCCTTAGAATACTTCTGTGGTGCATTCTTTGAAATGCTTCTGAATATTGCAATGCCAAAGCAGTGTATCTGTAAGCCTGTACTGTTGTGCATGGAATACCTTGTGACAGCGCATGCTCGAAGATGATTGAGCACTTTTAAAGCAATGATAACGGTTGCATTTTTTTCTTGACATAAAAAGAGGTTATACTTACCTGCTTTGTGCAACGATCCCTTACCTCCTGTTTGGCAGTCCCTCACCACTGCTGTTTGTTATTTCTTACTGTGAATATTTCCTCAGCAAGCCGAGAGCTAAGGGGGCACCCATGCACAAGGCCCTTTGACCAAGCTGTGTGCATCCATAGATGTAGCATCAGTAAGCCGCTCTCCTGCTCCCTCCTCACTAGGGATGATCGAATGGTTCGGCCCGAACATTGGGTGTTCGAGGTACGGCCAAATTTAGAACTTTTTGCCCAAAAAGTTCGGAATTCGGCAACCAGAACCGACCAAAATGCAATGGTTCAGGAAATGGGCTTTAAAAGCCCGTGATTGGACCAGAACCATTAGCAAAAGCCAATTGAGGGGGCAGGAGAATGCTAGGAATGTGATTGGAGTGACTAGGGGGTCCATAGTCCAATCATTAGTGAATACGCCCCCCAGTATATAAGATAGCCCCCGCCAAATTTCTAGCATTGTAATACAGGACATGGAAGAGAGTGGAAGCAGTTCTGCTAATTTTACTTTAAAAGTGTCATTTAGCATTTATTAATGTGAGGAAAGGGATATCTAGTGTAGTTAGAGTGCTCCTTTACACGTTAGTTAGCTTCAAAAATTTAGTTTCTGTAGGGAAAGTGTGAAGTGTCAGGGTGACCGTAATGTAGTGTAGGGTTAACTGACTGCTATGGCAGGGTGACCGAACCCTTCCATACCAGGGTGACCGTAATGTAGTGTAGGGTGAACTGACAGTGACTGCTATGGCAGGGTGACCGAACCCTTTCATAGCAGGGTGACCGCTATAGAGAAAAGCTACACCGCCGCCAGCATTTTTGGCTGCAGGCGTTGCTAGTGCTTTTTTTGAGCACATGTTTGGAGTCAGACATGACATCTTAACATGTGTATAGGGGGTATATATACACACCCATGTCTGTATATATACACCTGCACATATATAGGTGTGAAAGGAGCAGAAAAAACTACTTGCACTAATGAAATAATTAACACCAATATATTTCTGCTCCTATCACACCTATATATGTCTAGGTGTGTATATACATATAAGTATGTGTGTATATACACCACTATACACAAGTTCAGATGTTTTGCCTGCCTCCAAAGAACCCAAAAAAATGCCCAAAAAAACGCTAGCGTAAAAAAAAAAAACGCCCAGAAGTGTTGTTGCAGGCATTTTTTTAGGGGGTTTTGGAGGCAGGCAAAACATCTGAACTTGTGTATAGTGTACCTGTGAAGTTTCAGCTCTGTAGCATGTCCAGAACCAGAAAAAAAGATAAATTTTCAGTAGAGCAGGGATGGTGGGACCCTCCTTTTACACCTATATGACCTTTTTTTATGGTTTTGGACATGCTGCAGAGCTGAAACTTCACAGGTACACCTTTTAGACCCCCCAGACACAAAATCACACAAAAAAAGTTCTTAAAAATTGTCATTTTTGATAGATTTTTGATAGAGTGCCAATTATTGGAAAAAAAAAAAAATATATAAAAAAATAAAAACATTTCTTTGGATTTAGTGTCTGGGGGGTCTAAAAAGTGTACCTGTGAAGTTTCAGCTCTGTAGCATGTCCAGACCCCCCCAAAAATTAGCATTTTCTTAGAACAGGAATAAGGCTTCTCTACGGCGTTTTTTCTTGCATTTATCGGGCATTTTTGGAGGCAGGCATGACTTTTTTTGGATTAGTGTCTGGGGGAGTCTAAAAAGTGTACCTGTGAAGTTTCAGCTCTGTAGCATGTCCAGAACCAGAAAAAAAGATAATTTTTCAGTAGAGCAGGGATGGTGGGACCCCCCTTTTACACCTATATGATCTTTTTTTTTCTGGTTCTGGACATGCTACAGAGCTAAAACTTCACAGGTACACCTTTTAGACCCCCCAGACACAAAATCACACAAAAAAAGTTCTCATAAATTGTCATTTTTGATAGATTTTTGATAGAGAGCCAATTATTGGAAAAAAAAATAAAAAAAAAAATGTCTTTGGATTTAGTGTCTGGTGGGGGGGGGGGGGGGTCTAAAAAGTGTACCTGTGAAGTTTCAGCTCTGTAGCATGTCCAGAACCATAAAAAAAAGATTTTTGTATTAGAACACTTTCAGCACAGGATGTTGGCTTCTCGCTTTTCACACCTTGCCGGTTTAATAGCAGGCGTTTTTTTGGGCATGTTTTTGGGTATATATACCACTATACACAAGTTCAGATGTTTTGCATGCCTCCAAAGAAAGCAAAAAAATGCCCAAAAAAACACTAGCGTCAAAAAAAAAAAAAAAAAAAAACGCCCAGGTGTGTTGTTGCAGGCATTTTTTGGGGGTTTTTGGAGGCAGGCAAAACATCTGAACTTGTGTATAGTACCACTATACACAAGTTCAGATGTTTTTCCTGACTCCAAAGAACCCAAAAAAAATGCCCAAAAAAAACGCCTGCTATTAAACCGGCAAGGTGTGAAAAGCGAGAAGCCATATTACAGATCTATAATTTCACTAATACAAACTATCTTTTTTTTATGGTTCTGGACATGCTACAGAGCTGAAACTTCACATGTACACTTTTTAGACCCCCCAGACACTAAATCCAAAGAATTTTTTTTTTTTTTTTAATTTTTTCAATAATTGTCTCTCTATCAAAAATGACAATTTTTAAGATTTTTTTTGTGTAATTTAGTGTCTGGGGGGTCTAAAAGGTGTACCTGTGAAGTTTCAGCTCTGTAGCATGTCCAGAACCCCCCCCCAAAAAAGATCATATAAGTGTTAAAGGGGGTACCACCATCCCTGCTCTACTGAAAAATTATCTTTTGTTCTGGCTCTGGACATGCTACAGAGCTGAAACTTCACATGTACACTTTTTAGACCCCCCAGATACTAAATCCAAAGAATTGTTTTTATTTTTTTATTTTTTTTTTTTAATTTTTCAAATAATTGGCTCTCTATCAAAAATGACAATTTTTAAGAACTTTTTTTTGTGTGATTAATAGTCCCTGGGGTATGACCCAGAACCCTAGGCACTTTTTAGGGGCATTTATTGGGTTTTAGGGCTTCAAAATGGTGTTTTTTGATTACCGAAGTTCGGTCCCATTGATTTCAATGGGGTTCTAAAATCCGGGCCGAACTTTCGGGTAGTTCGGATGTTCTGGCCAAACCGAACTTTTGAAAAGTTCGATCATCCCTACTCCTCACAAGAGTTTGACTGGCAGCAGCAGAAGCCTATGGGTCCTGCTGCTGCCTGTGTCTTGTTAGAGACCAGGAACTGATGGGAGCAGTGCTGCAGCTAGGACAGCAATGGATTGCTGATAAGAGCCATTTAGGTGTTTAGGGATGGGGGGAGGGGTAGAAAAAGTAGTTGGGAGTTTTTTTACCCAAATGCAGAGAATGCATTCATGTAAAATACATTTAGACTTTAGAACCACTTTAAGGACAGAGGTAATATATCAACATAAATTGATGAACGGGAACTGCCATCTCTGAAATGTGTTTCTGTGACTTTGTAATGTCAGATATCACCAGTGCCTGACGGACAGTTCACACTACATGCAGTCCAGTGCTTTTTGTTCTGCATCAAAAATGTATTGAAAGTAGGTTATATGGTTTCTAATGGCATAATTCACACCAGTGCTTGCAGCTCCAGTGCGTTCCAGTTTCAGAAAAAAAAAGTAGAACATGCCGCATTTTTTTACCTGCACTGGATTGTACTGAAACGGTGTAAAACGCATCAAAAATGCACTAGAACTCACCTAAATGCACCAAAAATGCACTGGAACACACATGTCCTAATTTAAGGGAAAGAAAAAAGAGGGGTGGAAAAAAAACGCACTGGAATGCAACAAAATGCGTCAAATATGCGCATGCAAAAAAGCATCAGGAAAGCATCCAGACTGCGTTTCTATGGTGTGAACTGGCTCTTAGAGAAACTGGAAGTGGAAGTGGCACTGAAAAAACAGTAATTGTAAGTAAAAGCAAAAAATGTTTGTTTAACTAACAAATGTAAGATGATTTCATATCAGCAAGCATGCAAAACTGTGTGCTGCCATGATTTTTACTGAAGGGGGGAGGTCCACGTTAAGTGAACTCATCGTGTTACATGGGCAAAGTACAAAATGATTTCAATTCTGTTGCTTATAAAAAATGTTAAAAACGTTTTTTTGTCAAAAGAAGAATTGTAATACGTTTAGCTGAAGTTTAGCTAAAAAACATTTTTTGTTCTCTACAGATTTAGTTACATTACTTACAGTGACAAGAAAAAGTATGCAGTAATTTTCCATAAAATGTGATCTGATCCATTCCTCATCCAAGTCACAACAATAGGCAAACACAATATACTTAAGCTTATAACAAACAATTCTAATTTATTTTGTCTCATCAAACATTCACAATGCTGGAGGAAAAAAGTAAGTGAAAGCTTGGAGTTAATGGCTGGTCGAACCTACTCTTTTGGTAGCTCTGGATCAGACCCATAGGTGTGCGCAGCCTATTGCATTAGGGTGTGCACCCCAAAGTTTAAATACACATGCATGTGTTTGCCTACATGTATATGGCCCTGGTACATTACTCTCCCTGCTGGCAAAGTGAAATAGAAGTGTGTGGCACTTCTCCTATGGCAGAGCAGGTCCGAGGGAGATCTTTCCCATCTCCTCACTGGCAAACAGAGCGATAATGCTAATGTGCCCTAGGTGATTAGGGTGTGCCCAGGCACACCCGGCACACCCTGTGCGCACGCCTATGATCAGACCTGCACAACGTTCAGGAGGAAAGTTTGACCATTCCTCTTTACAAAACAGCTTCAGCTCAGACACATTTGCAGGTTGTCTGGTGTGAATGGCTCTCTTGAGATCTTTCTACAGCATCTCTATGGGGTTAAGGTCTGTGCTCTGACTGGGCCACTTCAAAAGGAACCTTTTCTTTTTCTGAAGCCAGTCTGTGAAGGATTTACTTTGATGCTTAGGGTCATTGTTGTGCTGCATCACTCAACTTCTACTAAGCTTCAGCTGGTGCACAAGCACCCTGCCATTATACTGTAGGGTCTTTTGATAAACTTGGGAATTAATTTTCCCCTCAATGATGAAAAGTGGTCTAAGCCCTGAGGCAGCGAAGCAAAGTCAAAATATTAATATTTCCTCCATCATACTTCACCATTGGGATTATGTTTTTGTATGTTGGTAAGCTGTGCCATAGATACTGTAGTGCTAAATATTCTTTCCAAACAATTCAAATTTTGTTTCATCAGTCGAGAAAACATTTTCCAAGTAGTATTGCAGTTTGTATTAGGGACGAGCCTATATGAAATACTAATTAGGGGTATCATCATCCATATAGCAACTAAAGAATGGAAAAGGAGACTATTCCCCCTAAGTCTCCAAAAAAGGAAATTGATTTTCTTGGTACCGCAGACATAATATACAAAAAGCAAAGATAAAGACATATTTTAATTATACAAAAGGAGTAGAAAACAACATATCTGAACAAATCAGAAAAACATAGACAGCTATAAAATACAAGAATAAATATTGAGAGTTGGTCTAGCTGTACGATAATTCCACTGATACTTAATACACTCCAGTTGGGAAGTCAAAGGTATAATGGATCCTCACTGGGCACATGCTCCTCTACATGTTTCGAGGTTGGAAGCCGCTTCTTCAAGAGGAACACGTTAAATGGTATTTTGAATATAGTAGCAAAT
Source organism: Pelophylax lessonae (assembly GCF_965119305.1). Taxonomy (NCBI): domain Eukaryota; kingdom Metazoa; phylum Chordata; class Amphibia; order Anura; family Ranidae; genus Pelophylax; species Pelophylax lessonae. Next base: position 597,063,367 of record NC_138770.1, on the reverse strand, counting down.
TACAAATAGTACACAAGAAACGGTATACAAAAAATCATATACAAATGTAATCATATAACAATAGCTATACAGGGGAAGGGGGCACTGGTGCTTACCATGCATGACCAACACACTAGAATAAAATGGTGGCTCAGACAATGCTCCCCCACGGCGGACGTGGGGAACAATTATAGGTGGATGCGTGAAAGCTGTGTAGCAACTATAATAAAACAAATGAATACACCAAAGTCTGTATCTGTATATAATTGTGTATACACAAGGGAAAAGAGGAGAAACAAGGAATAAAAAGGGGGGGGGAGAGGGAGGGGGAAAGGGAAGTGGAGGGATAGGGAGGAAATAAGGGGAAGAGGAGAGAGAGGGAGAAAAGTAGGGACAAAGATTAGAAAAAATAAGGGATAGGTAACAGAGTCATCTCCCATGAATGTTAGTATAGAACTGACCTGGGTGCACCAAGCAATTCACCAACAGCCAGGGGGGTAAAGAAAATATATGTGCAAAGGTTTCCAAAAGTGCAGGGGGGGATTACGTTGTCCCCATAGGTTATTCAGCCAAGAGAGAGTTAATCACAAACCGTTCGTGATGATAAAGCATAAACTGCTGTTGCTCTGGGGAACTGGAAAAGAGATAGAGCCCCAACAAGCTTGGATAAATACTGACAGTGCTGGAGGAAAAAATAAGTGAAAGCTTGGAGTTAATGGCTAGTCAAACCTGGTCGAATAAACATGGAAATCAATGAGTCCAGTGTTAGCAGTGAAAATAAGGAAGAGCCATGAATCAAAGCTTACCTCTGTCTCCAGTTTAACTAGCATCCCTCCTGGCTAGCATCCACCACAATCTCAAGCAGGAAGATGCTTGCTTAAAAAGACCCCAGCCTGGTGTAGGTACTCCATGTCAACGACGTGCGACGTCCCTGGGTCTGATCCTCCATACTGCGCATGCGTGGAGTCCCCACATGCACACTTTGATCATGGCTGGCTGTTGGAATGACACCAGTTGCAACCCACGTAAGCAGGGGGAGGTCCCGAGGACGCCTCAAGTAGCCTCCCCCTGCCCAGAAGACCACATGACCACCGGAAATGGGGAAAGCAAGCAGAGCCAGCACCGTCAATCCATCCAGAGGGGTGCATTTAAAGCAACAGTGTCCCCATACCAATTGAATAATAGATTCACTATATTCAATATAACAAAATAAGTTAATTAGGTACAGTCAAATACTTTTTTTAAAGTAATGAACATGGCATCCACATACTACAGGCAATCGTATGATATTATCCCCTATAAATCTACAATGAATACAAAGACAGGACAAAATGGACCAGATCAATGTAAAGGAAAGGGGATGGGGGAAAGGTGGGGAGAGATAAGAGGGAGGAAGTGGGAGGGGAAAGGAAGCAATCAAGGAGAGGGAAAGGACAAAGGGGAAAACACAGGAAGCTACCACAACATAATGGTTATAGATCACAAACATGGTTTATAGGATAAAACCTCATTGAGGCCTGGTGGAATGGTAGCATTCAATCTCACTATTCATAAAGTCTAGCATTGTAAAATGGCCCTGTCCCAGTCACCACCCCTTAGGACCTGAGGGACAACCTCAAGAACCAGAAATTTTGCCACCTGAATGTTAAATCTATGGTGTAAGCTGATGTGCTGGCCACTAGTAGTTAGCTTCCCATTGTTGGAATAGTAATATATTACTGTAAATGATTTCATTAGCGCAAGCATATATTTCTGCTACTATCACACCTATATATGTCTAGGTGTGTATATAAATATATGGATGTGTGTATATACACCACTATACACAAGTTCAGATGTTTTGCCTGCCTCAAAAGAACCCCAAAAAATGCCAAAAAAAAACGCTAGCGTCAAAAAAAAAAAATGCCCAGGTGTGTTTTTGCTGGCATTTTTTGGGGGTTTTTGGAGGCAGGCAAAACATCAGAACTTGTGCACAGTACCACTATACACAAGTTCAGATGTTTTTCCTGACTGCAAAGAACCCAAAAAAAATGCCTTCTATTAAACCGGCAAGGTGTTACAGCAGCGAAGCCAACCCCCTGAGCTGAAAGTTTTCTAATACAAACAATCTTTTTTTTTTATGGTTCTGGACATGCTACAGAGCTGAAACTTCACATGTACACTTTTTAGACCCCCCAGATACTAAATCCAAAGTAAAAATCAAAAAATCTATTTTTTTTTTTTTCAATAATTGGCTTTTTTTTATCAAAAATTACAATTTTTAAGAACTTTTTTTGTGTGATTTTTTGTCTGGGGGGTCTAAAAGGTGTACCTGTGAAGTTTCAGCTCTGTAGCATGTCCAGAACCAGAAAAAAAGATCATATAGGTGTTAAAGGAGGGTCCCACATCCCTGTTCTACTGAAAAATTATCTTTTTTTTCTCATGGTTCTGGACATGCTACAGAGCTGAAACTTCACATGCACACCTTTTAGACCCCCCAGATACTAAATCCAAAGTCAAAATCAAAAAATCTCTCTTTTTTTTTAATTTTTTCAATAATTGGCTTTTTTATCAAAAATGACAATTTTTAAGAACTTTTTTTTGTGTGATTAATAGTTAATGGGGCATGACCCAGAACCCTAGGCACTTTTTAGGGGCATTTAGGGCTTAAAAATGGTGTTTTTTGATTACCGAAGTTCGGGTCCCATTGATTTCAATGGGGTTCTGAAATCCGGGCCGAACTTTCGGGAAGTTCGGATGTTCTGGCCGAATCGAACTTTTCAAAAGTTCGATCATCCTTATTGAGGACGGGCTTATCTCAATCCATGCTTTGATTCCTTTCATGCTTGTAATGCCCCGTACACATGTGCAGATTATCTGCAGACTTTTGTCTGCAGACTTACCTTTTCTATGTAGTGCAAGGGCCTGCCGGATTGCATACAAATTGAAAGTGTTTAGGTTTGACCTCATATTATATGGTTTTGGTAAGTCTGCAGACAAAAGTCTGCAGATAATCTGCACGTGTGTATGGGGCATTAGTTGCTTTCTTCTTTTTTATGGAATAAAGTCTGTTGGTTTTACACTATCAAGCGCTTTTGTCTTTCCATACCACTTTGTTGGGACTTGGAGTGACCGTTTAGCCAGCTGTCCACCTTGAGGATCATCTATGGGATTTTTGGCTCACACTTTATCAGCATCTGGTAAGAGGCAGTGGTGTCGGGAGTGGTCCTTTTGACTCTTGGTGGCTTCTGTTTGTCATTTCTCTCCTTTGCCCTTTATACCTGACATCTGGTAAGCATTTGGGACTTAAGGGTGTTGGTGCCTTCACTCTCATTCTTGTGTCTGGTCGGCTTTGGTGATGGTGTGCACTCCTAGGGTGATCTGTATCAATGCCAATCAGTATTACGCTATGGAAGCTTTTTATTTCTTTTTACATGTAATTGCCACCCAACATTGAGACAACATACGAGCTCGCTGATCTGAGGCTGTTGGATTCAATACACCTCTGTGTTTTTTGGGCGAATTCTTTCTCTTTATCTGGTAAGGAGAATACATAATTGGTGGCTTATTTTACCTTTGACTTTGGGATTCCGGATTTTGGACTGCGTCTGATATTTGGACACTACCCTGGGTTATTTATGAGGACATTCATTTGTGGTTACAACATCAGTCATTGTGTTTTTTGACATTCTCTGTCACTATGGGCCTAATTCAGTATAAGTTTGGAGTAGAGCTGCTCACTTCTCCAGAAATAACTCCAGCCTAAACTCATTGCATCCTAATTAGGTAAGTGGCTGGAGTTAAACCATCAACTAGATGCTTTAATGAATTCGGAGTTGGAGTTAACTTAGACTGAATTCGGGTTTGGAGTTAACTTAGGCTGAATTTGAGTTTGGAGTTAACCAAATTCCCTTTGTGTTTTTCATAAAAGGAAATTTGTCTATTCTGAATCACTATTACACAGCAATGTCATCTATTATGGTTTATTTTAATTTTAAGGTATAGTTATGTATCTAATGTGTTTTAACCTTTAGATTTTCTAATAGCAGACTACACAGCTGTCTAATTAGCAGTCTTCATTCTTTATTCATCTGAAACTTTCAGGCATATCTGATTGTATTCAGCACTTTGGTGTAGTGGGCTAAGCTCACAGCTAAAGATTGCTAGGTCATGAGTTCAAGGCCAGACCATGATAACACCCTGTGTGCCATAATTTTTTTTGGCCACATAGTAATACATTGGCTACATCACCTAAAATTGCATGTCAATGGCCATGTATATTCAAGAAACAAACATGCATATGTGCAGAGTGCAATTATGCATTTGCCAAGTTTCAGTATTTATTTATAGCTGTCTAAAATTTAGGAAGGTGATGGCACACTTGGGATTTGAACTCATGCTCTCAGTGTTTATAGCCAGGAACACTAACCACTGAACCATTGAGCTGAGCATGATTACCCCCTGGAATATTTATTCCCATGTTTCAATAGTTAACCACTTCCTTACAGGGCAGTTACACCCCTTCCTGCCCAGGCCAATTTTCAGCTTTTTATACTGTTGCATTTTGAATGACAATTCCGCGGTCATGCAACCTTGTACCTAACACAAATGTATCACAGTATTTTCATTAAAAAAATAGTGCTTTCTTTTGGTGGTATTTGATCACTGCAAGGTTTTTTTTCTATTGGCAAAAAGAACACCTAAATGTTTGACCCCTAAAATAATGTGTTTTTGTTTATGTAATAAAATTTGGTAAATCAATATGTTTTTTGTTGCACTGACGAGCATTGAAGAGGCTGCGCTGGCAGGCACTGATGAGACACTAATAATATGCAGCACTGATAGACAGATAGGTGGCACTGATATGCAGCATTGATGGGCATTGATAGGTGGCACTGATGGGCAATGATTGGCACTGGTGGGCAGCACTGAAAGATGGTAATGATGGGCAGCACTGATGAGGAGGGCACTAACAGGTTCCCTGAGCACTGATTGGCATCAATGGTGGCATGGGTGGGCATCCCTGGTGGCTCTAGTGGCATCCCCCAAGGGTCTGCACTGGTAATCAATGCTCTGATTACAAGCACAGACCCCCCCCCCCCACACACACACACTTAATTTGCATATGAATGCCATTTCTTCACAGCTGAAAGTGGCCCTCACCATGATTAGCCAGTTGATTGTGACCACTTGCTGGAATGTGTGCAAGCCAATGTGGTGTCATTTCTGGTCCAGGGCGAACGCCAATGTGCCATTTGCAATTTATTGTAAAGAGATTTTGCTTTATTTTAAAATGGTGCACACAGACAACTAAAATGTATTGGAAATGTTTTACCCAGGCCAGTGATGGTAACCCTTAACCCCCCCCCCCAAGATGTTTTTGCCCTACATTTCCCAAAATGCTCATGTACTCTGCAGTGTAGGTGAGCATCATGGGAAATGTTACAAAACACCTGTGTTGCCAAGGTTCATCATCACTGACCTAAGCCAACTAAAAAGGCGAGTGAGCGCTGTAGCAATCTTTTATTTAGTAATCATTTTTAGTGATTTTTTTATTAAATGTTTTGGTTACATTCATCCACAGAGGCTGAAGGGAAATTTGGTATTATTCCTTAATTTATATATTTTTAGCTAAATATATACATAAACACTTTAATTTTTTCTTAAAATTTAGCCACACACACACCCCCCCCCCCACACACACACACCCCCCCCCCCACACACACACACACACACCCCCCACACACACACACACACACCCCCCACACACACACACACACACCCCCCACACACACACACACACACCCCCCACACACACCCACACACACCCCACACACACCCCCCACACACACACACACACCCCCCACACACACACACACACCCCCCACACACACACACACACCCCCCACACACACACACCCCCCACACACACACACACACCCCCCACACACACACACCCCCCACACACACACACCCCCCACACACACACACCCCCCACACACACACACCCCCCACACACACACACCCCCCACACACACACACCCCCCACACACACACACCCCCCACACACACACACCCCCCACACACACACACCCCCCACACACACACACCCCCCACACACACACACCCCCCACACACACACACCCCCCACACACACACACCCCCCACACACACACACCCCCCACACACACACACCCCACACACACACACACCCCACACACACACACACCCCACACACACACACACCCCACACACACACACACCCCACACACACACACACCCCCCACACACACACACCCCACACACACACACCCCACACACACACACCCCACACACACACACCCCACACACACACACCCCACACACACACACCCCACACACACACACCCCACACACACACACCCCACACACACACACCACACCACACACACCACACACACACTTTGCTGGAGTAAAGGGAGAAACCCTACCCATGTTCATACTGCACTGCCATTGCACACACACACAAAAAATACAAGAAATTGATTACATTCAATAGACACAAAAGGTATCTGAATTACATCTAGACAAATAAGAAAAGAAAACAAAAAACCAGGAGCTGTGTACAAATGAATAAGCTTTATTGAACATGTATAAAACATCAGTAATCACTCAAGCAAGCATGTGAAATGTGAAATGCCCCCCAAATCAAGTAATTTTTATTCAAATTACAGTGCAAAAAGATACAACATATGATGGATAGATAGAGCTTACAATATCCAAAAGTCAAGCAAAATAAGTTGTAGACACCTTAGTATTAAGCATTAAACATACCCAACATACTTTTATGTTAATTGTTTGCATGAGCCTGTCTTTCCATTTAAATACCATCAAATCAGTAGAACATACAGCTACACAGAGGCATGAAAATAAAAAAAAAACATGTATAGAGTACATAAAGACACACTTTGCAAAAACAATACCAAACTGTTAGAGCATGAAAAGTATTCATCCAAAAGAATACACTTACTGCAATATGGATCTTTAGGCATGCCAGCAAACCCCCAAAAGCAAATTCGGACATAAAGACCTGTGGCCCTTCCACAGGCCAAATTATATGATCTCATACATCCCTTTATATAACCTTGGTTAAACTACACCCACCCAGTATAGGAAACGCCCAGCAAAGTAATTAATTGGGTCTGTTGGTTCCTAAACCAAAATCACCAGTTCACTAATGAATGAGTGTTTGGCTGGCCATCCATGATCCAAGTTTCTTACAAGTCAACACACATAAGAAATGCTTTCAATAATCTCAGCATGAGCACAAAGTGGCTTTTTCATTTAGACTAATGCCTCGTACACACGTACCGATCGTCGGCCGACCGATCGGCCGTCTTTTGTCCAGGGCTGTCCTGTCTGTTGAAAACTGCAAAAGACTGCACACAAATTTTGTCGGCCAACAACAGACGACTGCAGAAGTGATGTCATGTGATGGTTAACTTTCCGTGTGTTTTTTCTTTTCTGAGCATGCCCAGTCTTGCAAATCTGCTGATTGTCGGCCGAATTCTGTACTGACTGGCGAACAATCGGCCGTTCTGGTGTCGGCATACAAACATTTTAATGCTTGCACGACAGATTCTGTTCGGCCGAAAATGCGCTGTCGGCTGTCGGAAGCATCATACTAACAAGCCTACAATCGGCCGATCGGTCGTCGGCCTAATGTTTACGGCCGACAATCGGTATGTGTGTACGAGGCTTAAGGCTGGCCATACATGTTCCAATTTTCTTACAATTTTCTGTCCAATTTTCTTGAAATTTACCTTCAAGTATGTAGTACAAAGGCCTGCCTAATTAGATACAAGTGAATGTGTTTTTTTAGCTTTGACCTCACATTATGTGGTTTGTGGTAGATCTACCAGAAAATTGTACAACAAAAGTTGAACATGTATGGCCAGCTTAATGGGCCATACACACTATAATGCCTCGTACACACGTACCGATCTTTGGCCGTAAATATTCGGCCGACGACCGATCGGCCGATTGTAGGCGTGTTAGTATGATGCTTCCGACAGCCGACAGCGCATTTTCAGCCGAACAGAATCTGTCGTGCAGGCATTAAAATTTTTTTTGGCCAACACCAGAACGGCCGATTGTTCGCCAGTCAGTACAGAATTCGGCCGACAATCGGCTGATTTGCAAGACTGGGCATGCTCAGAAAAGAAAAAACACAGGGAAAGTTAACCATCACATGACATCACTTCTGCAGTCGTCTGTTGTTGGCCGACAAAATTAGTGTGCAGTCTTTTGCAGTTTTCAACAGACAGGACAGCCCTGGACAAAAGACAGCCGATCGTTCGGCCGACGATCAGTACGTGTGTACGGGGCTTAAGATTTTCTGAAGACTTTTTCCTTTAGATTTACCAAAACCATATAATATGAGGTCAAACCTAAACACTTTCAATTTGTATGCAATCTTGCAGGCCCTTGCACTACATAGAAAAGGTAAATCTGAAGGAAAAAGTCTTCGGAAAATCTTATAGTGTGTATGGCCATACATGTTCAATTTTTGTTGTACAATTTTCTGATAGATTAACCACAAACCACATAATGTGATGTCAAAGCTAAACAACACTTTCACTTGTATCCAATTAGGCAGGCCTTTGTACTACATACTTGAAGGTAAATTTCAAGAAAATTGGACAGAAAATTGTAAGAAAATTGGATCATGTATGGCATCAGATTTACCTTTTCTATGTAGTGCAAGGGCCTGCCAGATTGCATACAAATTGAAAGTGTTTAGGTTTGACCTCATATTATATGGTTTTGGTAAATCTAAAGGAAAAAATCTTCAGAAAATCTTATAGTGTGTATGGCCCATTAGTCTTAATAAAAAAAGCCACTTTGTGCTCATTCTGAGATTATTCAAAGCATTTCCTATGTGTGTTGACTTGATGTAGTAATTTTTTATATATATATATATATATATATATATATATATATCTTTTTTTTTTTTTTTTTTTTGGGTTGTTGAATTCTGAGTTCTGGGGTTGCACTGCATATGTTCAATCAATTTGCAAATTCTCAGATTTGCAAGCTGAAACACTGCTATTTTTCAGAGTGTAATGTGGCTCTATATAGGAAGCAACACATATGGCTCCCCACTCAACAAATATATTAATTTCACACATATACAATGTTTTATTTTTGGGGTGTTGCTTGTCATATATAACAACAGACAGTTGTAGGTAGTTCAGGGATTTGAACACCCAAATACATTGTTGCAAGGCAGCTGTGCTAACCACTTGGATATTTTGGTCAGTTTATTTAGCCCCCATTCACACTAGGGCGACTCACGAGGCGACTTGTGTCGCCCCAGGTCGCCCCAGGTCGCTTGACATGACCAAACCAATGTAAATGAATCAGTGCCGTCTTAATTGCCGCTATTAAGGTCGCTCCGACTTCAGAAAAGGGTCCTGTACTACTTTCAGGCGACCAGTGATCCGACCTGTCCCATATACTTCAATGGGAGTCGCCTCCTTATCTTAATTGAAGCGACCTGTAATCCGACTTGTCATCCGACTTTGCTAAAAAATGGCAGTGAACAAGAAAAGAGCATAATTTTCTTGCAGGCATTAGCGGTCATTTTTTTAGGCAGGCATGTCATTTTTTGGATTTCGTTTCTGGGGGGTCTAAAAAGTGTCCCTGTCAAGTTTCAGCTCTGTAGCATGTCCAGAACCCCTAAAAAAAAACATTTTTCTTTTAATTTTTTGTAGTGTCTTTACCAGCTGTCTTTTATACTTGCAGGCATTCATCAGCGGTCATTTTTTTAGGCAGGCATGTCATTTTTTGGATTTCGTTTCTGGGGGGTCTACAAAGTGTCCCTGTCAAGTTTCAGCTCTGTAGCATGTCCAGAACCCCTAAAAAAAATCATTTTTCTTTTAATTTTTTGTAGTGTCTTACCAGCTGTCTTTTTTTCTTGCAGGCATTTAGCGGGCATTTTTTTAAGCAGGCATGTCATTTTTGGGATTTCGTTTCTGGGGGGTCTAAAAAGTGTCCCTGTCAAGTTTCAGCTCTGTAGCATGTCCAGAACCCCTAAAAAACAGCATTTTTACTATATTTTCAGGAATACGGCTTCTCTGCGGCTGGCTTTTTTTCTTGCAGGCATTTAGCGGGCATTTTTTTAGGCAGGCATGTCATTTTTTGGATTTCGTTTCTGGGGGGTCTAAAAAGTGTCCCTGTCAAGTTTCAGCTCTGTAGCATGTCCAGAACCCCTAAAAAAAAACATTTTTCTTTTAATTTTTTGTAGTGTCTTTACCAGTTGTCTTTTATACTTGCAGGCATTCATCAGCGGTCATTTTTTTAGGCAGGCATGTCATTTTTTGGATTTCGTTTCTGGGGGGTCTACAAAGTGTCCCTGTCAAGTTTCAGCTCTGTAGCATGTCCAGAACCCCTAAAAAAAATCATTTTTCTTTTAATTTTTTGTAGTGTCTTACCAGCTGTCTTTTTTTCTTGCAGGCATTTAGCGGGCATTTTTTTAGGCAGGCATGTCATTTTTTTTATTTAGTGTCTGGGGGGTCTAAAAAGTGTACCTGTCAATTTTCAGCTCTGTAGCATGTCCAGAACCCCTAAAAAACAGCATTTTTACTATATTTTCAGGAATACGGCTTCTCTGTGGCTGGCTTTTTTTCTTGCAGACATTTAGCGGGCATTTTTTTAGGCAGGCATGTCATTTTCTGGATTTAGTGTCTGGGGGGTCAAAAAAGTGTCCCTGTCAAGTTTCAGCTATGTAGCATGTCCAGAACCCCTAAAAAAAAATCATTTTTCTTATAATTTTTTGTAGTGTCTTACCAGCTGTCTTTTTTTCTTGCAGGCATTTAGCGGGCATTTTTTTAGGCAGGCATGTCATTTTTTTTATTTAGTGTCTGGGGGGTCTAAAAAGTGTACCTGTCAATTTTCAGCTCTGTAGCATGTCCAGAACCCCTAAAAAACAGCATTCCTGACAGACTCCATGGCAGCATACGTATCGGGTTTGGCCCCGCCTCCAAACCTACCCATAGGACCTCACTCCCATAAATCTTTGCTCCTGTTCAGCACACGTGTTCTTTTTTTGTCCTCCAAAGGATTACCTGATATCCTACCTGAAGATGGATTCCGGGTGATGGATGGCTCTACCAGTCGGGTATGGAGCTCTCCAATAAGCCCCAGCTGCTGCGGGGTATGGAGTAGGGGCGAAGATGTATGCAGCCTTGGCCAAAAAGCCCAGCTGCTGCGGGTGGCCAGTACCCTAAGAATGAGATAAGTCCGGTGTGTGCATCCATCCCTGGTGATCTGCGGTCCGTGAGTACAAAGTCCTCCATGGCAGCTATTTTGTTTATATATTGCTTGCTTGTGCCTTTATGTCTTACCTGGTTTTTCTCCTGCCTTCCCTGGTGGCTAGTGGTCCGGGGCCGGTCAGCGATTCACTTCCTGACCGGCCTCCGGTGCGCGCTACTGCGCATGTGCGGCGCCTCGGGATCGAGGCTTGGTTCTCGCGCATGCGCAGTGTAAGCACGGCGCATGCGCAGTAAGCTGGCGTCGGTGGCGATCGCTGATGACGTCACCAGGCGCCATATTTAAACCCCAGAGCTGTCAGCAGTGTTGTGTTTGTACACACTGCTGATATTGGGTGTTACACATACGAAAATCGTTCGTTTTTGTGGTCATTCTGCTGTGCGCTGCCGCTCTGCCTGCTATCCTTGGTTCCTGGTGAGTACTGGCCCCAGTTTGGGAGCAACCCCCCCCCCCCCCCGCGCTTTGCTGGTTTTTCTGACATGCTGTCCGGCTCATTCTTGTAGGTCAGCATCAGAATGGAAGCTACCTTGCCCTCCGGTGGTCAGCCCGCCCCTAACAGGTATTTGGGGCTTCTTGGTGGGGTTGTGGGTTATAGGGGGTGGGGGTAGGAACTCAAGTGTTCCTAGCTTCCTGTCTGTGTTTTTCTGTTTTTTCTCTTGTTCACAGCCCTCCTCGTTCAGAGACTAGGCACTCTTCTCAAAGAAGTGAAAGGCGCTCAAGCTCTCGCCACCGGCACTCTACTGGAAAGTCCCGTTCGGGCTCACATCATCGTAAAGCGTCCACTTCAGCCAGCCACGCACAGAGACCTGACAAAGCAGGTTGCAGAGGCTGTGGCGCTAGTGTCCCGGAGAGGAAGCTTTTCTGTGACAGATGTTTCTCCCAGGCTGCGGGAGAAAGGGATACTTCTGATCAACGCATTGAGGCTTTGGTCAAGAGAGTGGTAAAGGACTCTTTGGCAGAGTTGGGTGTCAGTCGTTCTCAAGACACTGCAACGGCTTCCCCAAGCCCTTCCCCTGTAGCACTACAGGTACAGGAAGATTTCGAGTCGACCCACACAAGCCATCAGTCGATGCTCTTGTCGGGTAGCGACTCTGAAGATGAAGATCCCTGCTTGGGTTTTGAATATTCCTTGGTGCCTTCCCTGGTTAAGGCGGTCAGAGAGACCTTAAATTGGGAAGAGTCAGCTGTTCCCCCTCCCAAGCAGAAGAAGTACTTTAAACAGCTCAATAAGGAGCGTGTTAATTTTCCCTTCCTGGGAGAGTTGGGTGAAATCATCTTAGAGGAGTGGAAAAAGGTGGAACGAAAGAATTCCTTAGTATCCAAGATGGCTAAACTTTACCCCTTCAAAGAGGATGACGTGAAACATCTTGAGTCTCCTCCCCTAGTTGACGCAGCAGTCATGAGACTGGTCAAGCACGTGACCCTTCCATTAGAGGATACGGTCTCATTTAAAGACCCGTTGGACCGAAGGATGGACTCTGATTTGAAGAGAATCTACCTTACAGCAGGTATGGCCTGTAAACCAGTCCTGGCTTTGGCTGCTCTATCCAAAGCCATGGAGTCTTGGGCTGATGTGGTAGACGAATCGGTCAGATCGGTTTCGGAGGAGGTGGCCAGAAGCGCTCCAATCCAGGAGCTTAGGCTGGGCGCGTCGTTCCTTGGGGAGGCTTCCATAGACTTGATCCGTCTATTGGCAAGAGTTATGCTGTCCTCGGTCACAGCTAAGAGAGCTCTTTGGCTCCGCCCTTGGGTTGCGGATCCGGCATCAAAGCAAGTTTGGTGCCGTATTCCCTTTGAGGGGTCCTCCCTTTTTGGGAATAAACTTGACGAGGCCATAACCCGGGCTACAGGCGGTAAGTCTGGGTTTCTTCCCCAGGATCGGCGCCAGTTCAATGTCAAGAAAGGACAGCCTACCAGAAAATTTGTGCCTGACCGGGCCAGGGAAGCTCGTTCTTATAGACCTGGTCGGGAGTTCAACCGGAACTGGAGATCAAGACAGTCTTCCAGGAAGACGACAAAGAACGTCTCCTCGGGGGACCGTGAGCCCACTAAGTCCTTTTGAAGGTGGGCCCGCTCAGGCGTGTCGGGTGGGTGCGCGTCTACGCTCCTTCCGACATGTCTGGGCGGCTTCGATTCAGGACCCCTGGGCCGTCAGGACGGTGTCTTCAGGCCACAAGTGGGTCTTCAAGGAGAGGCCAGGCTCAAGGTTCCTGCCTACTGCCATACCATGCCTAGAAGAAAGGCGTCAGATTTTGTTTTCTTACGTCGAAGCTCTCATTGCTCAAGGGGCTGTCATCTCCGTTCCAGAGTCCGAGCGAGGCCAAGGAATATATTCTCCGCTCTTTCTGGTCCAAAAGAAGAACGGATCATGGAGACCAGTAATAGATTTGACCTTCTTGAACAAATTCATAAAAAAAGAAAGGTTCAAAATGGAGACCCTGTTGTCCATACAGCAGTCAGTCCAGCCGGCAGATTGGATGGTGTCCATCGACTTGAAAGACGCCTACTTTCATGTCCCTGTGGACGAAGATTTTCAAAGGTTTCTCCGGTTCGAAGTGGGAGGATTACATCTTCAGTTTATCTGTCTCCCATTCGGGCTCTCAACATCTCCACGGACCTTTTCAAAAATCTTATTGGCCGTGGTAGCCCTACTGAGATTGAAAGGTATCTGTCTTCACCACTATTTGGACGATCTACTCCTGTTGTCCCAAGACAGAGATCAACTATTAGTTCATCTGGAGCAGGTCGTGTCCACTCTCCAGAAGTTTGGTTGGTTACTCAACAAGGAGAAGAGTCACCTGATTCCAACTCAGTCCCTGATCTACTTGGGCGCTCTGTTCGACACAGAGAAGGCGACTATCTCTCTTCCAGAGGAAAAGATAGGGACTCTTCGAGACAGGATTCGCTTTGCCCTCTCATCCTCTCATCTTCAGGCACGTCAATGCCTGAAGGTGATCGGGACTATGGTCGCAGTAGTCCCCATGGTGAAGTGGGCCCTGTGGAGGATGAGACCCTTTCAGAAGGGATTCCTTCAGCAATGGGATACGTGGCATCTGGATCAACGCATCTTCTTAACCCCTTCAATGAGAGCGAGTCTCCCCTGGTGGTTATGCAGAGACCACCTGCTGAACTGCCACTCTCTGAAGCCAGCTCCGTGGGTAGTGGTTACCTCGGACGCCAGCAACATAGGCTGGGGTGCCCACTGTCTGTCGGAGGTGGCACAGGGCAGGTGGGAGTTTTCCACTCGAGGAATAGTATCCAACATACTAGAACTCCGAGCAGCATTCCAAGCTCTTCGAGCATTTGCTCACCTGACAAAAGACCAACCTGTCATGCTGCGCCTGGACAACACCTCAGCAGTGGCATACATCAGGAAACAAGGGGGAACACGCAGCTGGTCCCTATTGAGAGAAGTGGAGCCGATTATGTCCTGGGCACAGAAAAATCTCTCAAATCTTTCAGCGGTTTATGTTCCAGGAGTCCAGAATGTCAAAGCAGACTTCTTGTCCAGAGTGGATCTGGACAACAACGAGTGGTCCCTTCACACGGAAACGTTCAACTGGATCCTAACATTGGGGTTTTCTCCAGAGGTAGACCTCTTCGCCTCCCCCTGCAATCACAAACTGCCGAAGTACTACTCAAGATTCAGAGATCCACAAGCATCAGGGATAGATGCACTCTCGGATCAGTGGAGATTCCACAGGGCATACGCCTTCCCACCAATTCCGATTGTGTTGCAGTTCCTTCGGAGACTCAGGTCGGAGCCAGTGGAGGTAGTGGCGGTGATTCCCTTCTGGCCGAACAGGCCATGGTTTCCCCTTCTGACGCTACTCAGCGTCCAAGACCCAATTCCGCTACCCTTCAGACCGGATCTGTTGTCCCAGGGGTCTGTGCTCCATCCGTGCCCAGACCGTTTACATCTCAGGGTCTGGATGTTGAGAGGAGGAGGTTACAGGCTTTAGGCTGTCCAGAAACGGCAATCTCGACATTACTTAGTGCTAGAAGAAGCTCAACGAACAGGGTGTATCAGAGAATCTGGGAAAAATTTTCTGCACAACTGAATACAAGGCCTGATCCTCAATCTTCAATTAAGATCCAGGATGTATTGAGCTTTCTCCAATCAGGACTGGATTTGCCTCTATCAGTGAGTTCGCTCAGAGTCCAGGTCTCGGCTATTTCCGCTTTTACAGGGATCTCCTGGGCCACTCATGCCCTAATTCGTCAGTTCTTCCAAGGGGCAGTGAGAATCAGACCTCAGAGAAAACCCAGGTTTCCCAAGTGGGATCTGCCACTAGTTCTGGATTTCCTGGCGTGTCAGATTCAGGACATGTCTGATTCCTTGACCATAAGAGAGCTTACACTGATAACAGTGTTTCTAGTAGCTATAACCTCAGCAAAGAGAGTGTCGGAAATTGGGTCCTTTGGGACACAAGAGCCTTTCTTAACCTTTTTTCCTGACAGAGTGGTGCTCATCCCCATGCTGGATGCGAGACCAAAAAGGACTTCTGTCTTCCATGAAAACATAGAAACAGTATTACCAACCTTTAGACAGGAAGAGGAAGAATCTTCGGTTCATCCGCTGGATGTTGGAGTGTGTATTAAGAAATATTTAGATGCCACTTCCTCTTTCAGAAAATCAGAACATCTCTTTGTTACCTTCTATGGAAAAAACAAAGGTTCAAGAGCCTCGACGAGATCCATTTCCTCTTGGATCATCCAGACCATCCAGTGGGCTTATAGGGCTAAGGGCTTGACCCCTCCAGCAGTAGTTACAGCTCATTCGACGCGGAGCATCTCTACCTCCTGGGCAGTATCCAGACATGTGGCTCCTGAAGTCATTTGCAGAGCAGCGTCGTGGTCCTCTATTAACACTTTCTTATCCCATTACTGTGTTGAGCCAGCGGCTCTTTCTTCTGTGAATTTCGGTTTGCAAGTCCTGTCTGTTTGACAAAATGCATTAAACTTTTCTGTTCAGCACCTGCCCACCCTGTGTGTACGGCGAGTTATTTCCCGATACGTATGCTGCCATGGAGTCTGTCAGGAAAACGGAAAATTTATATCAAATACTTACCGTAATTTTCCTTTCCTGATGGACTCCATGGCAGCAGGAGTTCCCTCCCGGATTTCTGTGGAGGATAGTTACAGAACACGTGTGCTGAACAGGAGCAAAGATTTATGGGAGTGAGGTCCTATGGGTAGGTTTGGAGGCGGGGCCAAACCCGATACGTATGCTGCCATGGAGTCCATCAGGAAAGGAAAATTACGGTAAGTATTTGATATAAATTTTCCGTTTTTTTACTATATTTTCAGGAATACGGCTTCTCTGCGGCTGGCTTTTTTTCTTGCAGACATTTTACGGGCATTTTTTGGGTGTCTTTGGAGGCATGTGCTTCTTAAAAATTATAGGAAAAAAGCTCTTTTTTTTTTTTTACGTTTCTGGACAGACAAACAAAGCTATGTGAGACACACAACACTGCACACATGGGAAAAAGGAAATATGTAAAAAAAAAACACAGGAAAAGGAAATTAGGTCACAAGACATCAGATTGTGATTGGCCAAATAAAAAGTTGCCTCGCGATTAGGTCGCGTCAAAGTCGCGCTAAGTCGCGCCAAAGTCGCGTCAAAGTCGCGCCAAAGTCGCGTCAAAATCGCGTCAAAGTCGCGCTGGAAGCGACGCTACTTTAGTGGTAGCGGCAGTGTGAACCAGCACTTATTAATCAAGCTCAAGCTCAATACATATTTGCAACATTTTTGCAAAACACAATTTACACAAACATAATCACTTTGTTACATTTATTTCATAATATATGCCACTGATAGTTTCTTAGCCTATCAATTTAAGTTTAAAATACAAATTTTTCACAGAAATAAATGTTTTAAACACCTATATATAATTTCCAGCATGCAGGATTATTTTTAAAAATTTGTTGATTTTATACAGTTTCACTAAACTAGGTTAATTATTTGGGAATTGTGGTCTCTGAGGTTTTTTTTTTTTATAGTTTCTTGTTATCTTTATACCAAGCATACATGCACTGGCACCTTAAGAGCCCATTCACATTGAGGCGACACGACTTCGGGGGGTGACCTGTGAAGTCGTGTGCACCGCTGTGCACTGCGACTTGCAGAGACTTCACATACTGGAAGTCTATGCAAGTCGCTCCGAGGTCGCCCCAAAGTGGTACAGGACCCTTTTTCTAAGTCGGAGTGACTTGTGTCGCTCCTATTAGAACGGGTCCTGTACTACTCAATGGACCCCGACATACCGCGACTTGTCAGGCTGACAAGTTGCCTGACAAGTCGCGCTAATGTGAATGGGCTCTAAAAATTAATATAGTTTGATTCAATTAGTCCATCAAAAAATTTTAATAAATAAAAATTATTTGAGCTTGAATTGGGTCTAAATAGAATATATATATATATATATATATATATATATATATATATATATATATATATATATATATATATATATATATATATATATATATATATATATATATATATATATATATATATATATATATATATATATATATATATATATATATATATATATAATGTCATATTATTATATATATATATATATATATATATAATAAAAAATGTCATTAGCTTTAGGTAGTTAAGTGGTTAGCACCGCTGCCTTGCAACAGTGTATTTGGGTGTTCGAATCCCTGAACTACCTACAACTGTATGTTGTTATATATGACAAGCAACACTAATACGGCTTCTCCCCAAAAATGAAACATTGTATATGTGTGAAATTAATATATTTTTGGGGTTGGTTAGATATAGGAAGTAACAATAATATATAGTTTTTTGCATATATATATATATATATATATATATATATATATATATACACACATATGCAAAAAAACATATATTATTGTTACATTCTATATCTAACCAATCCAAAAATATATTAATTTCACACATATACAATGTTTAATTTTCGGGGAGGAGCCGTGTTAGTGTTCCTTTTCATATATATATATATATATATATATATATATATATATACACATAGGCAAATCAATAAATAAAACATATATATATATATATATACATATAATTATTTTTGGGTATCTATCTATCTATCTATCTATCTATCTATCTATCTATCTATCTATCTATCTATCTATCTATCTATCTATCTATCTATCTATATATATATATATATATATATCTATATATATATATATATATATATATATGTGTGTGTGTTTATATATATATATATATATATATATATATATATATATACACACACACACATATATATATATATATATTTATGTATAGATATATATTTTTTTGTGATTCATATATATATATATATATATATATATAGACATACATAGATATGTGCAAAAAAAAATTTAAAAAAAAAAAAAAAAAAAAAAAAATTTTATTAGCGCCGGAATAGCGCCGTTTTACCGCGAATTTGCGGCGGTATTTGCCGCAAATTCAATAAAACTCCCACTAACGTTTTCAAAAACGTTATTTTCAGCCTAGTTTTTGGTTTGGAGCATGCTCACATGGGCTATCTGCCAGAAATTGACTCTGGAGCTATTTTTGCATTTTACACTTTTATTAATATCTTTTTTTCTACTTAACATTTTCACACAGTTTAAAAGCAGTTTAGCTCAAAATCATATAACACATATTTCCCACACATTTTTTATTTTTTTCCTGCCATATTTTGTGATTTTGAAAAAATTAGTCCACCTTTTAGCTGGACTGTTTTTAAGTCCAGTCCTGACATTAGTTGATCTTAATGAATCTCACAGTTGGCGTTATTTTCCGCCCGCCGTTCTTTGAATACCAATTTCAGACTTAAAAATTCTCCGGTTCACAAAATCCCGCCGAAATGCCATTTCTCCGTACTATGAATCAGGCCCTATATCACAATTTAGCACAACTTAGTTTTATATATGTAACTCCTCCTCCTACTCCATCCTCCCTCTCCTCCTCGGCTGACTCCTCCTTTTCTGCTGCTACCGCCTCTTCCGCTGCGCCCCCCAAGATCCCCAGAACCTATTCCACATGCCAGGTGAGACATTGCCATGCTGTGTTGCATCTGTTGTGCCTGGAAGCCAAGAGCCACACTGGTCCTGCAATACTTTCAGCTTTGCGTTCACAGGCAGATCAGTGGCTGACACCCCTGAATTTGACAGTTGGTAAAGTGGTGTGCGACAACGGTGTCAATCTGCTGAGCGCGCTGGAACAGGGCAAAATTACACACGTGCCATGCATGGCACATGTCCTGAACTTGGCCGTGCAGCAATTCGTTATCAAATACCCCGGGGTCCAGGATGTCTTGCTGCAGGCCAGCAAAATCTGGGCCCATTTCAGAAGATCTTACACAGCCAAGGCTCGCCTTGCCGACATTCAGCGGCGACACAACCTGCCCATCAGACGTCTTATTTGTGACTGCCCGACACGTAGAACTTTTACCTTGTATATGCTTGATAGGCTGCTCCAGCATAAACATGCAGTTAACAACTACCTGTACGAACTCTGCAGCAGGACAGGTTCTGCGGAGCTTGGATTTTTTTCCCCACGCCAGTGGCTGCTCATGTGTGAAGCAGTCAGAATTCTGCGGCCATTTGATGAGATCACCAAACTGGCCAGGGTGCCATCAGTGACATGGTACCTTACGCCTTCTTTCTAGAGCGTGCATTGCGTCGTGTCATTGATCAAGCTGTCGAGGAGCAGGAGCAGGAGATGAGGAAGTCGCAATGCTGGATGAATATAGAAAGCATATTATAGTGGATTTGTATTGTGCAGCATTGTGACTGGTGAGCGGTTCTGCTGATACTACAACTACAAAGAGTGACAAACGCAATTAGAAAAAAGTATTATAACTGGTGTGATAGACCAGTGGCCCCCCAAAATGACAGATTGAAGCGGGGTGTTATATAACAATATACTTTCATAATAGTGTATTTGGGTACTGCAGAAATTTTGCTTCTGCGTTATCGATGTCACCTTCCCCACCACTAACATTAGAGATCTCAGAGTAGGCAGCAACCGCGAGGACCAACCTCCCTGGGCTGATCTGGGTACTGTCTGCTGCTGAGTGGCGGCTGTTGCTACCTCCTCTTCCTGATCCGATGCCAAGAATGGCTGCGCATCGTAAATGTCTTGTGATGCATCGGAAAATAATTCCTGTGACTCAAGCGGAGGGTATATGGTGGTGGTGTTGGAGGTGGTGTCTTTGGGCATGCACACAGCAGAGAGTGAAGAGGGTGCAGATAGAGAGGATGGGGAGGGTGCAGAAGAGGAAGGCTGAGTGAGCCACTCAACCAAGTCTGGAGCGTCCTTTGATGTAATCAAACGCACCTTCTGCAACTTCCCACTTTGGCTCCGGCCTGGTGCTCCTGCCCTACCCCTACCACCCCTACGGAAGGGCCTGCCTCTTCCTCTGCCTGTCATTTTTTAAATGACCCTGTGACAAAAGTCTCTAGAGAAGCGCAGTATATGTGGAAGAAGGTATATAACACCCCGCTTCAATCTGTCGTTTTGGGGGGGGGGGCACTGGTCTATCACATCAGTTATAAAAAAAAAAAATTCCCAGTAACTTTTGTCACTGTGTGTAGCAGAGTTAACGCAGCGAAAGAGGCAATATTTCTGCAGTACCCAAATACACTATTATGAAAGTATATTGTTATATAACACCCCCCGCTTCAATCTGTCATTTTGGGGGGCCACTGGTATATCACACGAGTTATAATACTTTTTCCCCAGTAACGTTTGTCACTGTGTGTAGCAGAGGGAACACAGTGAAAGAGGCAAAATTTCTGCAGTACCTTAATACACTATTATGAAAGTATATTGTTGTAACGCTCCTGCGTTTCTTATATGGTGTGGATTTTCAGCTGCAGAAATAGATCCACGTCAGTAGTCATGTAAGAGATATGCTGAGATACCATTCCCAACCTCAATGACTCATCATGTGTGGAAGGTCTTATTTCAGCCAGTAAATACACACAATTAGCAAGCTGGTTCCTAGAGTGACTTTATATATGTGGTAACACAATGATGAAGGTTAAGGGATAGGTTGAGTGGAGGTGGTAGGTGATAGACACTTGAAGGTGAGACAGTAGCAGATGGATGCAGGAAGGTTTAGCAATGTTGTATGATAGCAGATGATAGAATAGCAGGTGGACATACAAAAGAGATCAACCCAGTGCAGAAAAGTAGCAGTAGTCTCAAGAGCTAGCAATCTAGTTTATGCAGATGTGATAAACAGTCTTTACTATGCAGAGCTAGATAGTGTAAGCTTAGTATAAGTTTATAGAGAATTCCCCTGCGGGGTACTTAGCACTATTAGCGATACAGCCGAAGGGTGGTTCAGGAGAGGCGGATGATCCAGTAGCGGGATACAGGGATCAGCGCAGCGAGGTTCCGTCAGCGAAGTAAGCTTGCAAGCATGGAAGCTTCAAGCAAGGTTAGCATCCAGATAAGGGTGTTTGAACGAACACATGTGAGTGAGAACCGGCGCTTTAAATAGCCATCTAGTCTGGCGCTGGGTGATGACAGCTCCAGTCTTAAAGGTGTATGCGCACCTTTCCAAAAGTAAATGGTGGGGCGCATACACTTGTGGAAAGTGTAATTTAGGGTACCAAAGGTACCGGAACATTACAATACCCCCCCCTTAAGGCCTGCTCCTGAAGGCCTCTGGAGCTGGTTTGTCTGGGTATCTCGCATGAAAATTGCGGATTAATCTAGGGGCATGTATGTCAGAGGTGTTTAGCCAGGTGTCGTCTTGGGGCCCATAGTTCTTCCATCGAACTAAGTACTGAAGTCTTCTTCTGTAGATACGAGAATCTAGAATCTCTTTTATCTCGTATTCTTCTCCACCTTCAACTTGTACAGGAGGGGGAGGTGGAATATTAGGCCTTATTCCTTGGTCCGGAACATGGGGTTTTAGTAGCGACACATGGAAAATGGGATGGATTTTTAGGTCCATTGGCAATGTAAGCTGCACTGCAGCTTTTCCAATAAGTTTCTTGATTGGGAAAGGTCCCAAGAACAGAGGTCCAAGCTTTTTGCTAGGGATCTTCAGTCTCAAGTTTTTTGTTGAGAGCCAAACGAGGTCCCCGATAGTATACTGTGGAGAAGGTCTTCTACGAAGATCATAGTACTTCTTTTGTTGACTGTGAGCGTGTGCAATGGTAGTATTTAGTAAACCCAGAGAATCCTTTATTTGGGTAAGATAGTCTGAGGCTACTGGGTTATTTGAAGGAAGGATGCGTGGAGGGAGAATAGAGGGATGGAACCCATAGTTCAAGTAGAACGGACTCTGCTTGGTTGTACTGTGGGTTATGTTGTTGTAGGCAAATTCTGCCAGGGGGAGAAGATCCAACCAATCATCCTGTTGGTAAGAAGTGTAACAACGTAAATACTGCTCGATGCATTGGTTGACTCTTTCAGTCTGTCCGTTGGTCTGCGGATGGTAAGGAGAAGTGAGCTTCCGCTCAATCCGTAGTATGTGACATAGTTCTTGCCAGAATTTAGAAATAAATTGGGATCCACGGTCAGACAAAAGAGTTTTTGGGATACCATGTAATCTGAAGACATGTTTCATCAGGAGTTCTGCCGTTTGTTTGGACGAAGGTAGTCTGCGAATAGCAATGAAATGTGCCATCTTTGTCAGATGGTCCACTGACACCAAGATGGTATTAAATCCTTTGGAAGGAGGCAATTCTACGATGAAGTCCAATGACAAAACCTCCCATGGAGTTTGGGGTATTGGTAGACTGCATAGTAGACCGGATGGTCTCGCAGTGTCAATTTTGGACCTGGCACAGACATTGCATGAAGAGACGAATTTTTGTATAGATGTTTTCATGCCAGGCCACCAGAATTGCCGAGAAATCAAATTGAAAGTCTTTGTCATACCCATATGTCCTGCCATAGGCACATCATGCGATAATTCCAAGATCTTGGTGCGTAGGGTAGGTGGTATGTAAAGTTTGTCGTTGTAGTAGAGGAAGCCTTCTGCATCGGTATTTAGTTGTGGTGGGGGTGAATCCAACCTTATACCATGCAGAACCTCTTCCTTCAAGGAACGGACAACTCCAATAATGCGTTTGTGAGGTATTATAGGAACGGAAGGAATTTCAAAGTAGTTTTCTTCAGTTAGTCGTGATAGTGCATCCGCCTTTTTGTTCTTATCTGCAGGTGTGTAGGTCACTAGGAAGTTAAACCTTAGAAAGAATAGTGACCATCGTACCTGTCGATGCGAGAGAGTTTTGCTAGTCTGAAGATATTGGAGGTTTTTATGGTCCGTGTATATAATTATTGGTAATTGGGTGCCTTCGAGTAAATGTCGCCAATTCTCCAGAGCCAATTTTATAGCAAGCAGTTCCTTTTCACCCACGGGGTAATTTATCTCGGGACTGCTCAGGGATTTAGAAAAAAAGGCGACTGGATGAAGTGGTGAAGTGGGGGTAGGTCGTTGGGAGAGTATTGCTCCTACTGCCAGGTTTGACGCATCTACCTCCAGAATGTATTGGAGGGATGGGTCTGGATGGCGTAATATGGGAGCGGAAGTAAACCTTGTCTTTAACAAGTGGAAAGCCTTATTTGCTTCTTCTGACCATTTAAATGGTATTTTTATGCTAGTGAGCTGTGTGAGGGGTCTCACAATAGCAGAAAAGTTTTTTATGAACTTCCTGTAGAAATTTGAAAATCCCAGGAATCGCTGTAGCGCCTTGCGTGTAGTTGGTGTAGTCCAATCCTGAATGCAGGATATTTTACTCATGTCCATCTCGATTCCTGTTTTGGATATGATGTAGCCTAGAAAGAGTACCTCATCTTTATGGAATAAGCATTTCTTCAGCTTCACATAAAGATTATGTGCAAGCAATCTCGATAATACAAGTCTTACATGTCTTATGTGTTCAGACAGGGTCCGTGAATATATAAGTATATCGTCCAGATATACCACAACACAGACATCTAGTAAGTCTTTAAGAATATCGTTTATAAATCGTTGGAAAACTGCAGGGGCATTGCATAGGCCGAATGGCATCACAAGATATTCGAACAATCCGTATCTAGTTCTGAATGCAGTCTTCCATTCGTGTCCATCACGGATTCGAATGAGATTGTATGCTCCTTTCAGGTCTAATTTTGAAAAATAGGTAGCTCCACGCACCTGCTCAATGAGCTCAGGGATAAGCGGTAGAGGATAGCGATCTTTTATTGTGATAGCATTCAATTTCCTGTAGTCGATGATAGGTCTGAGACTTGAATCTTTATTGCGAACAAAAAAGAGTCCTGCTGCTGTGGAAGAAGTGGAAGGTCTAATAAAACCTTTTTCCAAGTTCTCATCCAAATAGGTTTTGAGATGGGCAAGTTCATCCTGTGAAAGAGGATAAACATGACCGAACGGCAATTTGCTATTTGGGAGTAGATCAATGCTACAATCATAGTCTCGATGAGGAGGTAATGTTTGAGCATTTTTCTCAAGAAAAACCTCAGAAAGATCCTGATAACATAGTGGTGCAATCTCATCTGTCACCACAGACAGAATCTTCCCGGAAAACGGGAGGTTACACGTTTCCTCGCAATAACAAGAAGGGAAGGTCAAGGACCGTTTCTTCCAATCTATGGTTGGTTGGTGTGTGTGCAACCAGGGAAGTCCCAACACAATGGGAAAGTGGGGTGAAGGTATTAAATCGAAGGTAGAAGTCTCCCTATGAGACTCGTTAATAGTGACTAGAAGTGCTTGTGTCTGATCGGTGATCGGACCAGAGGATAACGGAACACCGGTAATAAGACTTACTGAGACAGGTTTGAGTTTAGAAATAATAGGAATTTTATTTAAAGCAGCAAAACATATATCCATATAATTTCTACAAGATCCTGTGTCAATCATGGCCTTAGTAGTAATCCTGTTCTGGTCCCACTGTAATGTCAAAAAAACAGAAATGTAGGGGTTAGTGAATGAAGTTGTCAATCCTCCTAGAGAGACATGTGAACACTCACCCTTCTTTTTGTTGACTAGGGGACAGACGTTTATCTTGTGATCTGGGGATGCACAGTACAAGCAGAGATTTTCATTTCGTCTTTTGGCTTTTTCCATAGTTGATAGCGGTGGGCGTATGGTTCCTACCTCCATAGGAACGGCCAGACTCCGAGAGGAAACGGATAATGGCATTCCCATCTTTTCAGCCTTTCTTTCTCGTAGTCTTCTATCTATGGTAATACTGAGTTGTATTAATGCATCCAGGGTTTTTGGCAGATCCGCTCGGGCGAGCTCGTCCTTAACGGCTTCTGATAGGCCAAGCCTAAATTGGGTTTTCAGAGACGCATCATTCCATTCTGAATCAAGGGTCCATCTCTTGAACTCTGCGACAAAGTCTTCTACAGGCCTCCTTCCTTGTTTCAAGAATCTTAACTGAAGATCAGCAGTACTCTGCCTATTGGGGTCATCATATAGGCTAGTGAGCTCTGCCAGGAACAAGGCATAGGAGTTGAGAAGCTGGTCGTTTTTCTCAAAAAGAGAATCTGCCCAGGCTCGAGGATCGCTTGATAGGTAAGAAATAATAGTACAAACCTTAATGTGATCAGTAAGGTAGGTACGAGGTTTTAGCAAAAAAAGTAACTCACATGCGTTTTTAAATTCGCGAAATTTTTTGCGATCGCCTGTAAATACCAAAGGGGGAATTATCTTGGGTTCAGGGGACTGAGCAAAGGTAAGTTGTGTCAGTCTAATTACCTGCTGCGACAGAGCCTGATTGTCTTCTTTTAATTCAGCAAGTGCGTGTATTAACGCAGATACTTGCTGTTTTAATTGTGTCACCTGAGTGGTTATTTCTGCTGAATCCATTTTTAGGTTCGTTCAATCTGTAACGCTCCTGCGTTTCTTATATGGTGTGGATTTTCAGCTGCAGAAATAGATCCACGTCAGTAGTCATGTAAGAGATATGCTGAGATACCATTCCCAACCTCAATGACTCATCATGTGTGGAAGGTCTTATTTCAGCCAGTAAATACACACAATTAGCAAGCTGGTTCCTAGAGTGACTTTATATATGTGGTAACACAATGATGAAGGTTGAGGGATAGGTTGAGTGGAGGTGGTAGGTGATAGACACTTGAAGGTGAGACAGTAGCAGATGGATGCAGGAAGGTTTAGCAATGTTGTATGATAGCAGATGATAGAATAGCAGGTGGACATACAAAAGAGATCAACCCAGTGCAGAAAAGTAGCAGTAGTCTCAAGAGCTAGCAATCTAGTTTATGCAGATGTGATAAACAGTCTTTACTATGCAGAGCTAGATAGTGTAAGCTTAGTATAAGTTTATAGAGAATTCCCCTGCGGGGTACTTAGCACTATTAGCGATACAGCCGAAGGGTGGTTCAGGAGAGGCGGATGATCCAGTAGCGGGATACAGGGATCAGCGCAGCGAGGTTCCGTCAGCGAAGTAAGCTTGCAAGCATGGAAGCTTCAAGCAAGGTTAGCATCCAGATAAGGGTGTTTGAACGAACACATGTGAGTGAGAACCGGCGCTTTAAATAGCCATCTAGTCCGGCGCTGGGTGATGACAGCTCCAGTCTTAAAGGTGTATGCGCACCTTTCCAAAAGTAAATGGTGGGGCGCATACACTTGTGGAAAGTGTAATTTAGGGTACCAAAGGTACCGGAACATTACAATTGTTAACACCCCGCTTCAAATCCACTATAATATGCTTTCTATATTAGAAAGTATATTATAAGTGTATTAGTATTATAAGTGTATTACACCCTTATATAATGCACAAAACAATAGTACACCTATACCAGTCCTTAAAAGGACTTTTGTGGACCTATTACCTAGCGCTTTGTGTCACTAACAGTCTGTCCCTGCTCCACACAGCAACCTCTCCCTACACTGACAAAAGCACCTATACCAGTCCTTAAACTGACTTTTGTGGACCAATTTGCTAGCGATTTGTGTCACTAACAGTCTGTCCCTGCTCCACACAGCAAACCTCTCCCTACACTGACAAAAGGCAGAATGTAAAATGGCAGCCAGATCAGGTCTTTTTATTAGGTAGGGGGTATGTCCATGTGCTGAAAAGTCTTAATTGGCTGTCCTGTACCACCTGATAGATGTGTCATGGGTCAAAGTTCTTCACAATGTAAACTAATATGGCGGTCACGAACATCGCCATATGTTCGCATGTTCAGCGAATCGCGAACGAGCAAAGTTTGCCGCAAACCAACCGCCGGGCGAACCGCAAGGCCATCTCTATTGCCAATGTGCTCTTTGGCAAGCTACTAATGTTTTTTTTTTTTTTTTTTTTGAGAACAGTGGCTTCCTCCATGGTGTTCTGCCATAGAAACCCTGCCTGTTCAAAGAGTTTACTTACGGTAGACTCATGAACAGGGATGTTTTCCTGTTTACCTGTTTGCCAGTTCCAGTGATGTCTTCAAGCCCTTAGCTGTTACTCATGGGTTCCTCTTTACCTGAATATGGATTATGCATTGTACCCTGTTAACTATCTTATCTGGGCATCCACTTCTAGGAAGAGTAGCCCTGGTGCTAAACTGTCTCCATTTACAGACAATTTGTCTGACTCATAGTTGCCAACATTTAAATTTTTTTTCCAGGGACACTTTACAGCACAGCTATCAATTACCACACCTACTTCCCTGAAGCTCCGCCCACTCTGCATAATTAATTTTGCATACTTATCAGATTATATAGAGTCTACTCAATATAGAGAGAATTACAGGAAATTAAAAATGGAATTTCAAACTTAAGGCCACAGTAGCAGAGTTGGAATAAGTCTCACATTCAGCTGCACCACTTCTGCATAACATTTATGGGCAGCCCGATTAACAGGCGCTTCCAGGGACAATATAAATTACCTGGGACAGGCTCCTATTTGCAGGGACTGTCCCAGAAAAAAAGGGACAGTTGGCAAGTATGCTGACTGTCAACTAATGGATGCCTAAACACTTTGAGATTGCTTTGTATCCATTTCCAGCCTTATGCAGATCAACTATTCTTGATTGTTTGTCTTCAGAGAGCTTTTTTTTGCAAGGCACGTTTACATCAGCTGATGTTTCCTATGACCAGCAATCTTAAAATGTTTGAGTGTATTTTGTCAATCAATGTAGCTCCAAACCACACCTCTAAACTAATTTTGTTCATTGGACTCCATGTTTACAAACTACTGATGCCAAATAGTAATTAGTCTATGAGTTCACTTAATTTTTCCTCCAGCATTGTCAATGTTTAATGGGTGTGTTCAATAAAGACACAAGAATTTAGAATTGTTTGTGTGTTATCAGCTTAAGCACATGGTGTGTGTCTATTACTGTGACTTAAATCAGGATCAGATCACAATTTTGGGCAAATTACTGCTGAAAAACAAGTTAAGTCCAATGGGTTCACATACTTTTTCTTCCCACTGTATTGATAACGAAGCAAACAGCTGGATTATGTTGAAACTTTCACTGCAGAGCTGCCCTCTCTTTTTCCTGCAGCTAAAAATTCGGTGTTGTCAAAGTTCTTTTGCTGATTGCACTGTCTGTAACACTATTTGTGAACGGAGAAGAGAATCCTCTGACTAATCGGACTCTTCGCCTGTACATCTTGTGATCTTTGTACATTGCATTAGTTTTACCAAACTTTGTTGGAGATTTCTACCTTTTGTTATTGTCAGCTGCTGCCCCTGCATGGCTTTAATGAGGAAAATGGCAGGGTCTGCATCCCTTTACATGTGATTTCTCTTTGGGAGTATCTCACCAAAAAGGACATTTTTGTTGCAGGAGATGCCCAAAATC
Organism: Pelophylax lessonae; assembly: GCF_965119305.1. NCBI lineage: Eukaryota > Metazoa > Chordata > Amphibia > Anura > Ranidae > Pelophylax > Pelophylax lessonae. The sequence continues at coordinate 597,034,296 of NC_138770.1, read as the reverse complement.
TGACTTGCATCTTAGTGCAGACTTCTGGGAAAATCAGTGAACCATTTGCACAAACAGGAAATTACATTTCTGAGGGTAGTTCTGTACAGCATCTGTGTACAGAAAACCTCCAGGTTGCTGTATTGCATTGGATTTTACAGAAAATTGCAGCACTGCAGACTGAAAAGGAAAGGTCATTTTTAATGACATTGAATTTTAATATGACGTGTGTCGCAATTCTATATGTTATATTATTTTATTTTTTGTTTTGTTTGCTTTTTTCCCCACAAAAGTGGAGTTACCCTTTTACCATTTATGGACCGGCCCACGCAGATATACTGTGGCAGGGCGGCTCTCCTGAGCAAAATCATGTAACTGTACATAATTTCATGCACAGGGTCTGGGGCGCACGCGCACCCCTTCCCGACCTGCTCCTGTTGTGTTTGGACACAGTGGGAGACAATCAGCGGTTCCAGTGGACGGCGGTTCTGACAGAGAGGAAGATGGACATCTTGTGTTTCTGCTAAGCAGGAACACGGATTCCTGTCTTCCTCCAGCTAAGCCAGCCCCCACACAGTTAGCAAGCACTCCCTAGGAACACACTTAACCCTTTGATCGCCGCTGATGTTAACCCCTTTCCAGCCAGTGTCATTAGGACAGTGACAGTGCATTTTTTTTAGCACTGATCACTGTATTAGTGTCACTAGTCCCCAAAGAAGTGTCAAAAGTGTCAGTTGGGTATCCAATGTGTCTGTCGTAAAGTCGCAGTTCCACTAAAAATCACTGATTACCACTATTACTGGTAAAAAATAAATAAATAAATAAGAATTCCTGAAAAATATCCCATAGTTTGTAGATGCTATAACTTTTGCACAAAGCAATCAATATATGCTTATTGGGATTTTCTTTACCAAAAATATGTAGCAGAATACCGTGCCCCTCCGTAGAAGTCCTTGATGACGAAACACATAAGGGCGTGAGCACGCGGTCACCTTGGTTACGCCCGATGCCATGCTGCAATCTCCGGCCGTCTTTGGTACCGAGCGGCCGTATATTTCGTGAGTAGCTTTGGACTAATGGCTATTTTGACATAACGCCTGTTGTTTGTGCAATATTGTGAGTAGCATTTTTAAGGGAACGGGATTTTGATCATTGTGTGATGTTTCAATAAACTTTACAAAGTTACGCTATGAGTCCCCGCTCTTGTGCTTTCACCTACATGTCAATGTTGGCGTGAGTTGAATTCGCTTTGGGACACAAATCTTCATTGGAGTTGTGGTGCAGCTGAGCCTTATCCTCTGGTGGATTATACCATTTATTTGGTTTATACAGGCGCATACCAATCTACCTCTGGTGAGTGTCCATTCTTACGGGGGTGGCACGGATTAGCGGTGGAGGTGCACTGGTGCATAGAGGAAGCACATATTTCATTATATGTCTAAGGATCTTGCACTTTTGTTGGACTTTTCTTTGTATGAGAATCCGGCTACTGTGTATCTGGCCACAGTGTATCTTCTACACCTGCATGCTGCACAATAAGACTGTGTCCCTATTTTCTTTTATATGATATATTATATTTAATTATGTATGTCATTATTTTAGTGCTGCTAGTGTTATTGTGTTCTATATTAATTATCTGAATCAGTCACATCTGGATTATAGAATACCGTGTTTCCCCGAAAATAAGACCTACTGTTATTTTTGTAGAGGGCTGAGATATAAGCCCTGCCCCGAAATAAGCCCTAGTTTAGTGTTTCTAAAATTCTAGAATCCACTTTATTAGTGTTTTATATAATATCCAGTGTGTGTTTCTGTAATAGAATAGTGTGAAATACCTTTGGTAGCTGATTCCCTGCTCTTGCTGCCCTTCTCTTCTCATAGCTTTCAGAGGGGGATCTTAGCCCCTCCCCTCTTCAGTGTTCAGAGCGGGTCACAGAAGCGCCGAGTATTAGATCAAAATTGGGTGAAATACCTTTGTTACATCGCCGCTCTGCGCTTCCGTGACCCCCAGCTGTCAGTGGGGGAGAAGAGAAGGAGAGCAGGGGAAATCAGCTGAGCGCCGAGCGGCGCTGTACTGAAGGTATTTCCCATAATTCTAATCTAATACTTAGCACTTCTGTAACCTGCAGAGGGGAGGGGCTGAGATCCCCCGCTGACAGCTATGTGAGGAGAAAGAGAGCAGAGCGGGGAATCAGCTACCGAAGGTGTTTCACATTATTCTATTACAGAAACACACACTGGATATTATATAAAACACTAATAAAGTGGATTCTAGGATTTTACATACACTAAACTAGGTTCACACAGGGGATTCCTGACAGGCAGGGAGGGAGATAAGGCCTACCCCAAAAATAAGCCCTACCGTGTCTTTTGGTGCCAAAATTAATATAAGACCTAGGCTTATTTTCAGGGAAACACTGTACATATTGGCCTAAAGTAATGAATAAATCCACTTTTTTACTTTTTATTATTGGGTTTTATTTATAGCATAAAGTAAAAAATATTGTTTTTTTTTCAAAATTGTCTGTCTTTTTTTGTTTATAGCGCAAAAACTAAAAACCACAGAGATGATCAATACCACCAAAAAAAGCTCTATTTGTGGAGGAAAAAAAGGAAATAAATGTTATTTTGGTACAGTGTAGCACGTCCGCGCAATTGTCAAATAAATTAGCGCATGCCATATCGCAAAAAATGGCCTGGTCATGAGGGGGGGGGGTAAACCTTCTGGGGCTGAAGTGGTTAAAGAATAATTCTGTAACTGTTCTCACAAAGGGTCAGCCAACGTATCCATGCAAGAGACAAGGGTTAAGGGGGGGGGGGGGGGGGGGAGTACCGCGCTTCAAGATAGTGTGTAATACAAAAGTGACTCAGTACGTTAAAATAAATAAATAGATACATAGTTGATCATATTAATTAATAATGTGTTGATTAAGTATAATAATAAAGTATTACCTATATGAACTTAAATGTGCTAATAGTCTGTCTGTGTACAATCATATAAAATCATATGTCTATATCTTCATATAAATATCCTCTATAGATTATAAAGCATACATCAAATATTCACAAAAAATTCCTTATAGTGATTCAATATATAAATACGTGAAAAAATGACAAAGGTGCTTAAGGTGCATCAATATATAAATAAATAAAGTGATATCACGTGTTAATAAAGTGCTCAGGGTGTAATTGGTGGTCTCTATTACACTGAATTGCTCGCTATTTTGTAATGGTTACAAAAATTGCTCAAATGCATATCATTTGCATTTTGGATGTAAAAAAGTGCTCAAGTGTCCCATAATAAATTAATAATAGCGTGAGTCTTCCTCCTCTGTATATTACAGTGACTTCTTCCACTTATATACAGTACTGTGCATACGGGTGCTCTTCGGTGTTGGTCACCTCTAGGTGTGCTAAATGCTCACCTCCATGCCCCAGATCATACACCTTATAGGTCTACCAGGGGGTCCTCTCCCTTCTCCTCTCCTCCTCCGGATCACTCTACTGGATACTGGGGGTAGTGGTATAATCCTCCTTAATATTCCTCCTTACAGGGATCCACATATATACTCTCTGGTAGTGTCACGGATCTCGGAATAAGGGGGCCGATATAGTATAGTATTGCCAAAAATTTATTGCAACAAAGAAAACAAAATGTATCCACTCACATTTAAATCAAGCTATAATTGCATATGTGCGCCGCGGGACTAGTCCTTCCCGTCCTCCACTACGTCACTTCCGTGCTGCCCTACTCGTTACGTCATGAGGTCACGTGACTTCTTCAGGGGATCTAGCATTTAGCTGTCCTCCCTCTGTCCTCCCGCTGTGTGCTCGGCAGATGCCGCCACCTGTCTTCCGGTTCCCTTCCCTGTGAGCGTTGCGACACAGGAGGATGGAACCGGCGGCAATTTAAAAAATGTAAATACACTAAGCCCCGGTTCACACTTCTGCGATGCGGGAACGCTGCGAATATGCAGCGTGTTCCCGCATCGTATCCGCACCCCTGGGAGTTCACACTGCCATATGCGATACGCAGGGGGTGTCAATTAAAATTAACGACACCCCCAGTTGAGATCGCATATCGCAGTGCGATCTGCAAGTTCGCACAGAATTGGATCGCACTAGTGTGAACCACTATCCGATCCGATTCTGCTGCGGATAAAAAAAAGGGTAATGTGCGTGTTTAGTGCGATTGCGGTGCAAATTCAGCCATACAAACTGTATGGCTTAAATTTGCACCGCACAGAGATCACATGTAATTTTGGAGCAGTGCGCTCCGAATTACATGCGATCTCTGTGATCGCACTAATGTGAACCGGCCCTTAATGACATGATACCAAGTTGTGATCCTAACGGATTACACTGTATCATGACATTTCACCACAGGATTGCACCTGGTGACTTTTCCAGTGCCCTGCCTGTGCTTTTCCAGTTCTTTGTGCCTGGAAAATTGAGAACGAGCATGGCATCCAAAAAGCGTTCTTTTTGCGCAAAAGCACTTTTAGACGAACTATAAAACAGCGACAGTGAAACGTAGTTACTTGAAGAACTGAGTGATAGTGATTTGTGGGAAAATTCGTCCTCAGATACAGAAAGTGACGACAGCTGCGATTCTGATGTCTCTTTCTGGCAGTGGCGTACCAATAGGGGGGGCGGGGGGGCGGTCCGCCCCGGGTGCCACACATTAGGGGGGTGTCAGTGTGTCAGGGAAGATCAGGGTGACACCCGGGGCCGGCCGCCAGACTGCTTCCACCGCGGAGGAGGAGGAACTGTTTAAAGCAGAGAGGATGTGAGAGACTCACTGTCACTCCCGAGCCCTGAATACACAGCGATCGGCGCTGCCGCAGTTTACTATGCTGGTTAATGAGAAGGCGATTGGTTGCTAGGACCGCCTATCAACCAATCACCTGCTCTTTAACCAGCATAGTAACTTCTGCAGTTCCCGCCGAGGCGCCGATCGCTGTGTATTCAGGGCTCGGGAGTGACAGTGAGTCTCTCAAATCCTCTCTGCTTTAAACAGTTCCTCCTCCTCCGCTCTCCTCCTAAAAAGGTAGGGGGGGGCGGGGGGGGGGCTTTGTATTGTAAAGGGGTTATTTTGAGGGGGGGGCTTTGTATAGTAAAGGGGTTATTTTGAGGGGGGGGCGGGGGGCTTTGTATTGTAAAGGGGTTATTTTGAGGGGGGGCGGGGGGCTTTGTATTGTAAAGGGGTTATTTTGAGGGGGGGCGGGGGGCTTTGTATTGTAAAGGGGTTATTTTGAGGGGGGGCGGGGGGCTTTGTATAGTAAAGGGGTTATTTTGAGGGGGGGGCGGGGGGGGGCTTTGTATTGTAAAGGGGTTATTTTGAGGGGGGGTGACTTTGTATTGTAAAGGGGTTCTTTTTTTGGGGGGGTGGCTTTGTATTGTATAGGGGTTGTATGGGGGGGCTTTGTATTGTATAGGGGTTCTATGGGGGGGGGCTTTGTATTGTATAGGGGTTCTATGGGGGGGGCTTTGTATTGTATAGGGGTTCTATGGGGGGATTTATTGTAGAGGGGTTCTATTGGTGGGGGCTTTGCATTGTAAAGGGGTTATATTGGGGGGCTGTGTAATGTAAAGGGTTGTATGGGGGATGGGGCTGTGTAATCTAAAGGGTTCCAATGGGGGGATGTGTAATGTAAAGGGGTCCAGGGGTAAGGGGGCAGTGTAATGTAAAGGGGTCCAGGGGTAAGGGGGCAGTGTAATGTAAAGGGGTCCAGGGGTACAGGGGCTGTGTAATGTAAAGGGGTCCAGGGGTACAGGGGCTGTGTAATGTAAAGGGGTCCAGGGGTAAGGGGGCAGTGTAATGTAAAGGGGTCCAGGGGTACAGGGGCTGTGTAATGTAAAGGGGTCCAGGGGTAAGGGGGCTGTGTAATGTAAAGGGGTCCAGGGGTACAGGGGCTGTGTAATGTAAAGGGGTCCAGGGGTACGGGGGCTGTGTAATGTAAAGGGGTCCAGGGGTAAGGGGGCTGTGTAATGTACAGGGGCTGTGTAATGTAAAGGGGTCCAGAGGTAAGGGGGCTGTGTAATGTAAAGGGGTCCAGGGGTAAGGGGGCTGTGTAATGTAAAGGGGTCCAGGGGTACAGGGGCTGTGTAATGTAAAGGGGTCCAGGGGTAAGGGGGCTGTGTAATGTAAAGGGGTCCAGGGGTACAGGGGCTGTGTAATGTAAAGGGGTTCAGGGGTAAGGGGGCTGTGTAATGTAAAGGGGTCCAGGGGTAAGGGGGCTGTGTAATGTAAAGGGGTCCAGGGGTAAGGGGGCTGTGTAATGTACAGGGGCTGTGTAATGTAAAGGGGTCCAGAGGTAAGGGGGCTGTGTAATGTAAAGGGGTCCAGGGGTAAGGGGGCAGTGTAATGTAAAGGGGTCCAGGGGTACAGGGGCTGTGTAATGTAAAGGGGTCCAGGGGTACAGGGGCTGTGTAATGTAAAGGGGTCCAGGGGTAAGGGGGCAGTGTAATGTAAAGGGGTCCAGGGGTACAGGGGCTGTGTAATGTAAAGGGGTTCAGGGGTAAGGGGGCTGTGTAATGTAAAGGGGTCCAGGGGTACAGGGGCTGTGTAATGTAAAGGGGTCCAGGGGTACGGGGGCTGTGTAATGTAAAGGGGTCCAGGGGTAAGGGGGCTGTGTAATGTACAGGGGCTGTGTAATGTAAAGGGGTCCAGAGGTAAGGGGGCTGTGTAATGTAAAGGGGTCCAGGGGTAAGGGGGCTGTGTAATGTAAAGGGGTCCAGGGGTACAGGGGCTGTGTAATGTAAAGGGGTCCAGGGGTAAGGGGGCTGTGTAATGTAAAGGGGTCCAGGGGTACAGGGGCTGTGTAATGTAAAGGGGTCCAGGGGTAAGGGGGCTGTGTAATGTAAAGGGGTCCAGGGGTAAGGGGGCTGTGTAATGTACAGGGGCTGTGTAATGTAAAGGGGTCCAGAGGTAAGGGGGCTGTGTAATGTAAAGGGGTCCAGGGGTAAGGGGGCTGTGTAATGTAAAGGGGTCCAGGGGTACAGGGGCTGTGTAATGTAAAGGGGTCCAGGGGTAAGGGGGCTGTGTAATGTAAAGGGGTCCAGGGGTACAGGGGCTGTGTAATGTAAAGGGGTCCAGGGGTACGGGGGCTGTGTAATGTAAAGGTGTCCAGGGGTAAGGGTTCTGTGTAATGTAAAAGGGGGTCTCCATACATTTTACACATGACACGTCAATGTTCGTTGCCTGGGGGGGGGGGTGCCAGATATAGGATCCGCCCCGGGTGCCAAATGCTCTAGGTACGCCCCTGCTTTCTGACACATCTCTCCGTTGGAAATTCTGAAGAATCATTTGATAAACTTCCCAAATTCCACAAGCTATGTGCCAGAAAGAGAAATCAGAATCGTGGCTGACGTCACTTTCCGTACCTGATGACGAATTTTCCCACTACTCGCTATCGCTCAGTTCTTCAAGTAACTCAGTTTCGCTGTCACTGTTTTCTAGTTAGTCTAAAAGCGATTTTGCGCAAAAAAAAACGCTTTTTGGACGCCATTGTTGTTCAAAATTTTCCAGGCACAAAGAACTGAAAAAAGCACAGGCAGGGCTCTGTAAAAGTCACCAGGTGCAATCCTGTGCTGAAATGGCATGATAAAGTGTGATCCATTAGATCCAGCTTTGTGTATTTACTCTTTTGCATTTGCCGCCGGTTCCACCCCCCCCCCTGCGTCGCAATGCTCGCAGAGAAGGGAACCGGAAGGCAAGTTCAGGCAATCGGACGTGCACAGAGCGGGGGGTGAGTATAAGGAGGCTGGGGAGCACGGCGGGGGATCGCAGGGAAGGATAGTAACATTCTGGGGTAATCCTGAGTGTGGTTTGGGGTTACCGCTTTTGGTACTGAAAGATAACCCCCAGCCACACTCGGGACTACCGCCAGGGAGGTTAACCTGACCTGGTCCAGCTGGATTCACTTCTGTACGACGGAAACATACAAAAACTCCAGATAATTACACTGCTACCCACTCACTTAATACCTCCATCAGAACTAATATGAATACTCCCACTGGCAACTTCTAAGGTGTAATGATTTGTCCCCCAAACCCAGGCACAGCAGTTTCCAAAAAGGGGTGACTGTGTGGGGTGACAAACACAGGGTAACAAGCTCTGTTTAATGCCCAGTGTTGACTTGTTTGCATTTGCTTACGCTTCTAACGTTGTCATTTGAATACCATACGTTGTTCTGCTACCATTGTACTTACTACTGTACTTGTATGATATTCCTTTCTGTTCAAAATTGTATATTTTTGTTATCTTTCCTGAAAAACCAATAAGTTTATTTTTGAAAAAAAAAAGAAAAAGAATAATTCTGATTGCTTGTATTGAGCTGCTTAATGCTTCTTACCTTCTCCAGCAATATTGGTCATCTTCTGGCTGTTGCATTACTGGCAGACTGATATAATGAATCACACTTTACAGTTGCCAAGTTACTTAGCTGAGATACAAATCTGGCCCGAACTATCATACTACTTTTTCCATTATGGATAGTGTTGAGCGAACACGGACTGTATTATTCGTGTTCGTACCGAATAATTGGATTTTTTTTACCCGAACACGGACACGGACACTTTACTGTATGTTCGGGTAAAAATCCGTGTTCGGTCGTTTTATTTCCGGGTTTTGCATGCTTTGGCGCTCTTTTCATGGCGGGCTTTCAACAGCCAATCAACAATCGTTTAACTGGTGTGCCTTAAGCCATCCCAGCCATGCCTGCAAATGTCTTAGTAGCTGTGATTGGCCGTCTGAAGCATGTGACCAAGTCTTTATAAGTTCGAGGCAGCCGCCGCAGCAGCGTCATTCTGCTGCTTAGCTAAGGGACAGAGCACACATCAATGTGCTGGCTGCTGATTAGGGAAAGATAGGCAGGAAAAAAACATTTGTGTCCGGATAGAATTGAGGGACAGGTCGGAGTGTTTAGGCAGGGCGAGTTGTAGGCATTTTAGGGATAGAGTCTGCTGAATTATAGGGTCAGTGTCTTCTACAAACTACAATCGATATTGCTGTGTGGGGGGTGGGGTGAATCTGCACTCAATCCTGATCTACGATCTCTTCTCAATCCTGTTAGGGACAGAGTCTGCTGAATTTTAGGGAAACTGTGTTCTACAAACTACAATCGATATTGCTGTGTGGTGTGGGATTGGAGATAGGCAGGTGTCAGTGATCCACATCCATTTTTCTGTGTGTGAGCTGCAGTGAACACAATCTTTTTGGGCTGCAGTGAACACAATCTTTTTGGGCTGCAGTGAACACAATCTGTTTGGGCTGCAGTGAACACAATCTTTTTGGGGTGCAGTGAACAAAATCTTTTTGGGGTGCAGTGAACACAATCCTTTTTGGTGTGCAGTGAACACAATCTTTGTGGGGTGCAGTGAACAAAATCCTTTGTGGGGTGCAGTGAACACAATCTTTTTGGGGTGCAGTGAACAAAATCCTTTTTGGGGTGCAGTGAACAACATCCTTTTTGGGGTGCAGTGAACACAATCTTTTTGGGGTGCAGTGAACAAAATCCTTTGTGGGGTGCAGTGAACACAATCTTTTTGGGGTGCAGTGAACACAATCTTTTTGGGGTGGAGTGAACAACATCCTTTTTGGGGTGCAGTGAACAAAATCCTTTTTGGGGTGCAGTGAACAAAATCATTTTTGGGGTGCAGTGAACACAATCTTTTTGGGGTGCAGTGAACACAATCTTTGTGGGGTGCAGTGAACACAATCTTTTTGGGGTGGAGTGAACAACATCCTTTTTGGGGTGCAGTGAACAACATCCTTTTTGGGGTGCAGTGAACACAATCTTTTTGGGGTGCAGTGAACACAATCTTTGTGGGGTACAGTGAACAGAATCTTTGTGGGGTGCAGTGAACACAATCTTTGGGGGGTACAGTGAACACAATCTTTTTGGGGTGCAGTGAACACAATCTTTGTGGGGTGCAGTGAACACAATCTTTTTGGGGTGGAGTGAACAAAATCATTTTTGGGGTGCAGTGAACAACATCCTTTTTGGGGTGCAGTGATCAAAATCCTTTTTGGGGTGCAATGAACACAATCTTTTTGGGGTGCAGTGAACAAAATCCTTTGTGGGGTGCAGTGAACAGAATCTTTGTGGGGTGCAGTGAACACAATCTTTGGGGGGGTACAGTGAACACAATCTTTTTGGGGTGCAGTGAACACAATCTTTGTGGGGTACAGTGAACAGAATCTTTGTGGGGTGCAGTGAACACAATCTTTGGGGGGTACAGTGAACACAATCTTTTTGGGGTGCAGTGAACACAATCTTTGGGGGGTACAGTGAACACAATCTTTTTGGGGTGCAGTGAACACAATCTTTGTGGGGTGCAGTGAACACAATCTTTGGGGGGGTACAGTGAACACAATCTTTTTGGGGTGCAGTGAACAACATCCTTTTAGGGTGCAGTGAACACAATCTTTGTGGGGTGCAGTGAACAACATCCTTTTAGGGTGCAGTGAACACAATCTTTGTGGGGTACAGTGAACAGAATCTTTGTGGGGTGCAGTGAACACAATCTTTGGGGGGTACAGTGAACACAATCTTTGTGAGGTGCAGTGAACACAATCTTTGTGGGGTGCAGTGAACACAATCATTGTGGGGTGCAGTGAACTCAATCTTTGTGGGGTACAGTGAACACAATCTCATACTTCTGAAGATTTGAGGGTGCTGCCTGTTCCATACTCCCCCTACTCCTCATCTAGCCTTTTAGGGGTACAAACAATAGTAATTGGGGCCTAGTGTGGTTGTGTACGTGTGATATACATACACTTTTTTTGGATCATATTTTCTATTCCGCTATTTAATCAAAAACCTTTGGGGATCAGTTAAATTGGGGGATAGTCTGTGTTGGTACGTGTGAGAGAGATCCACCTTTCCAAGTTGTTGGGGTTCATCTCATACTTCTGAAGGTTTGATGAGGGTGCTGCCTGTTCCATACTCCCCCTACTCCTAGCCTTTTAGGGGTACAAACAATAGTAATTGGGGCCTAGTGTGGTTGTGTACGTGTGATATACATACACTTTTTTTGGATCATATTTTCTATTCCGCTATTTAATCAAAAACCTTTGGGGATCAGTTAAATTGGGGGATAGTCTGTGTTGGTACGTGTGAGAGAGATCCACCTTTCCAAGTTGTTGGGGTTCATCTCATACTTCTGAAGGTTTGAGGGTGCTGCCTGTTCCATACCCCCCCTACTCCTCATCTAGCCTTTTAGGGGTACAAACAATAGTAATTGGGGCCTAGTGTGGTTGTGTACGTGTGATATACATACACTTTTTTTGGATCATATTTTCTATTCCGCTATTTAATCAAAAACCTTTGGGGATCAGTTAAATTGGGGGATAGTCTGTGTTGGTACGTGTGAGAGAGATCCACCTTTCCAAGTTGTTGGGGTTCATCTCATACTTCTGAAGGTTTGAGGGTGCTGCCTGTTCCATACTCCCCCTACTCCTCATCTAGCCTTTTAGGGGTACAAACAATAGTAATTGGGGCCTAGTGTGGTTGTGTACGTGTGATATACATACACTTTTTTTGGATCATATTTTCTATTCCGCTATTTAATCAAAAACCTTTGGGGATCAGTTAAATTGGGGGATAGTCTGTGTTGGTACGTGTGAGAGAGATCCACCTTTCCAAGTTGTTGGGGTTCATCTCATACTTCTGAAGGTTTGAGGGTGCTGCCTGTTCCATACTCCCCCTACTCCTAGCCTTTTAGGGGTACAAACAATAGTAATTGGGGCCTAGTGTGGTTGTGTACGTGTGATATACATACACTTTTTTTGGATCATATTTTCTATTCCGCTATTTAATCAAAAACCTTTGGGGATCAGTTAAATTGGGGGATAGTCTGTGTTGGTACGTGTGAGAGAGATCCACCTTTCCAAGTTGTTGGGGTTCATCTCATACTTCTGAAGGTTTGAGGGTGCTGCCTGTTCCATACTCCCCCTACTCCTCATCTAGCCTTTTAGGGGTACAAACAATAGTAATTGGGGCCTAGTGTGGTTGTGTACGTGTGATATACATACACTTTTTTTGGATCATATTTTCTATTCCGCTATTTAATCAAAAACCTTTGGGGATCAGTTAAATTGGGGGATAGTCTGTGTTGGTACGTGTGAGAGAGATCCACCTTTCCAAGTTGTTGGGGTTCATCTCATACTTCTGAAGGTTTGAGGGTGCTGCCTGTTCCATACTCCCCCTACTCCTCATCTAGCCTTTTAGGGGTACAAACAATAGTAATTGGGGCCCAGTGTGGTTGTGTACGTGTGATATACATACACTTTTTTTGGATCATATTTTCTATTCCGCTATTTAATCAAAAACCTTTGGGGATCAGTTAAATTGGGGGATAGTCTGTGTTGGTACGTGTGAGAGAGATCCACCTTTCCAAGTTGTTGGGGTTCATCTCATACTTCTGAAGGTTTGAGGGTGCTGCCTGTTCCATACTCCCCCTACTCCTCATCTAGCCTTTTAGGGGTACAAACAATAGTAATTGGGGCCCAGTGTGGTTGTGTACGTGTGATATACATACACTTTTTTTGGATCATATTTTCTATTCCGCTATTTAATCAAAAACCTTTGGGGATCAGTTAAATTGGGGGATAGTCTGTGTTGGTACGTGTGAGAGAGATCCACCTTTCCAAGTTGTTGGGGTTCATCTCATACTTCTGAAGGTTTGAGGGTGCTGCCTGTTCCATACCCCCCCTACTCCTCATCTAGCCTTTTAGGGGTACAAACAATAGTAATTGGGGCCTAGTGTGGTTGTGTACGTGTGATATACATACACTTTTTTTGGATCATATTTTCTATTCCGCTATTTAATCAAAAACCTTTGGGGATCAGTTAAATTGGGGGATAGTCTGTGTTGGTACGTGTGAGAGAGATCCACCTTTCCAAGTTGTTGGGGTTCATCTCATACTTCTGAAGGTTTGAGGGTGCTGCCTGTTCCATACTCCCCCTACTCCTCATCTAGCCTTTTAGGGGTACAAACAATAGTAATTGGGGCCCAGTGTGGTTGTGTACGTGTGATATACATACACTTTTTTTGGATCATATTTTCTATTCCGCTATTTAATCAAAAACCTTTGGGGATCAGTTAAATTGGGGGATAGTCTGTGTTGGTACGTGTGAGAGAGATCCACCTTTCCAAGTTGTTGGGGTTCATCTCATACTTCTGAAGGTTTGAGGGTGCTGCCTGTTCCATACTCCCCCTACTCCTCATCTAGCCTTTTAGGGGTACAAACAATAGTAATTGGGGCCTAGTGTGGTTGTGTACGTGTGATATACATACACTTTTTTTGGATCATATTTTCTATTCCGCTATTTAATCAAAAACCTTTGGGGATCAGTTAAATTGGGGGATAGTCTGTGTTGGTACGTGTGAGAGAGATCCACCTTTCCAAGTTGTTGGGGTTCATCTCATACTTCTGAAGGTTTGAGGGTGCTGCCTGTTCCATACCCCCCCTACTCCTCATCTAGCCTTTTAGGGGTACAAACAATAGTAATTGGGGCCTAGTGTGGTTGTGTACGTGTGATATACATACACTTTTTTTGGATCATATTTTCTATTCCGCTATTTAATCAAAAACCTTTGGGGATCAGTTAAATTGGGGGATAGTCTGTGTTGGTACGTGTGAGAGAGATCCACCTTTCCAAGTTGTTGGGGTTCATCTCATACTTCTGAAGGTTTGAGGGTGCTGCCTGTTCCATACTCCCCCTACTCCTCATCTAGCCTTTTAGGGGTACAAACAATAGTAATTGGGGCCTAGTGTGGTTGTGTACGTGTGATATACATACACTTTTTTTGGATCATATTTTCTATTCCGCTATTTAATCAAAAACCTTTGGGGATCAGTTAAATTGGGGGATAGTCTGTGTTGGTACGTGTGAGAGAGATCCACCTTTCCAAGTTGTTGGGGTTCATCTCATACTTCTGAAGGTTTGAGGGTGCTGCCTGTTCCATACTCCCCCTACTCCTCATCTAGCCTTTTAGGGGTACAAACAATAGTAATTGGGGCCTAGTGTGCTTGTGTACGTGTGATATACATACACTTTTTTTGGATCATATTTTCTATTCCGCTATTTAATCAAAAACCTTTGGGGATCAGTTAAATTGGGGGATAGTCTGTGTTGGTACGTGTGAGAGAGATCCACCTTTCCAAGTTGTTGGGGTTCATCTCATACTTCTGAAGGTTTGAGGGTGCTGCCTGTTCCATACTCCCCCTACTCCTCATCTAGCCTTTTAGGGGTACAAACAATAGTAATTGGGGCCCAGTGTGGTTGTGTACGTGTGATATACATACACTTTTTTTGGATCATATTTTCTATTCCGCTATTTAATCAAAAACCTTTGGGGATCAGTTAAATTGGGGGATAGTCTGTGTTGGTACGTGTGAGAGAGATCCACCTTTCCAAGTTGTTGGGGTTCATCTCATACTTCTGAAGGTTTGAGGGTGCTGCCTGTTCCATACTCCCCCTACTCCTCATCTAGCCTTTTAGGGGTACAAACAATAGTAATTGGGGCCTAGTGTGGTTGTGTACGTGTGATATACATACACTTTTTTTGGATCATATTTTCTATTCCGCTATTTAATCAAAAACCTTTGGGGATCAGTTAAATTGGGGGATAGTCTGTGTTGGTACGTGTGAGAGAGATCCACCTTTCCAAGTTGTTGGGGTTCATCTCATACTTCTGAAGGTTTGAGGGTGCTGCCTGTTCCATACTCCCCCTACTCCTAGCCTTTTAGGGGTACAAACAATAGTAATTGGGGCCTAGTGTGGTTGTGTACGTGTGATATACATACACTTTTTTTGGATCATATTTTCTATTCCGCTATTTAATCAAAAACCTTTGGGGATCAGTTAAATTGGGGGATAGTCTGTGTTGGTACGTGTGAGAGAGATCCACCTTTCCAAGTTGTTGGGGTTCATCTCATACTTCTGAAGGTTTGAGGGTGCTGCCTGTTCCATACCCCCCCTACTCCTCATCTAGCCTTTTAGGGGTACAAACAATAGTAATTGGGGCCTAGTGTGGTTGTGTACGTGTGATATACATACACTTTTTTTGGATCATATTTTCTATTCCGCTATTTAATCAAAAACCTTTGGGGATCAGTTAAATTGGGGGATAGTCTGTGTTGGTACGTGTGAGAGAGATCCACCTTTCCAAGTTGTTGGGGTTCATCTCATACTTCTGAAGGTTTGAGGGTGCTGCCTGTTCCATACCCCCCCTACTCCTCATCTAGCCTTTTAGGGGTACAAACAATAGTAATTGGGGCCTAGTGTGGTTGTGTACGTGTGATATACATACACTTTTTTTGGATCATATTTTCTATTCCGCTATTTAATCAAAAACCTTTGGGGATCAGTTAAATTGGGGGATAGTCTGTGTTGGTACGTGTGAGAGAGATCCACCTTTCCAAGTTGTTGGGGTTCATCTCATACTTCTGAAGGTTTGAGGGTGCTGCCTGTTCCATACTCCCCCTACTCCTCATCTAGCCTTTTAGGGGTACAAACAATAGTAATTGGGGCCCAGTGTGGTTGTGTACGTGTGATATACATACACTTTTTTTGGATCATATTTTCTATTCCGCTATTTAATCAAAAACCTTTGGGGATCAGTTAAATTGGGGGATAGTCTGTGTTGGTACGTGTGAGAGAGATCCACCTTTCCAAGTTGTTGGGGTTCATCTCATACTTCTGAAGGTTTGAGGGTGCTGCCTGTTCCATACTCCCCCTACTCCTCATCTAGCCTTTTAGGGGTACAAACAATAGTAATTGGGGCCTAGTGTGGTTGTGTACGTGTGATATACATACACTTTTTTTGGATCATATTTTCTATTCCGCTATTTAATCAAAAACCTTTGGGGATCAGTTAAATTGGGGGATAGTCTGTGTTGGTACGTGTGAGAGAGATCCACCTTTCCAAGTTGTTGGGGTTCATCTCATACTTCTGAAGGTTTGAGGGTGCTGCCTGTTCCATACTCCCCCTACTCCTCATCTAGCCTTTTAGGGGTACAAACAATAGTAATTGGGGCCTAGTGTGGTTGTGTACGTGTGATATACATACACTTTTTTTGGATCATATTTTCTATTCCGCTATTTAATCAAAAACCTTTGGGGATCAGTTAAATTGGGGGATAGTCTGTGTTGGTACGTGTGAGAGAGATCCACCTTTCCAAGTTGTTGGGGTTCATCTCATACTTCTGAAGGTTTGAGGGTGCTGCCTGTTCCATACCCCCCCTACTCCTCATCTAGCCTTTTAGGGGTACAAACAATAGTAATTGGGGCCTAGTGTGGTTGTGTACGTGTGATATACATACACTTTTTTTGGATCATATTTTCTATTCCGCTATTTAATCAAAAACCTTTGGGGATCAGTTAAATTGGGGGATAGTCTGTGTTGGTACGTGTGAGAGAGATCCACCTTTCCAAGTTGTTGGGGTTCATCTCATACTTCTGAAGGTTTGAGGGTGCTGCCTGTTCCATACTCCCCCTACTCCTCATCTAGCCTTTTAGGGGTACAAACAATAGTAATTGGGGCCCAGTGTGGTTGTGTACGTGTGATATACATACACTTTTTTTGGATCATATTTTCTATTCCGCTATTTAATCAAAAACCTTTGGGGATCAGTTAAATTGGGGATAGTCTGTGTTGGTACGTGTGAGAGAGATCCACCTTTCCAAGTTGTTGGGGTTCATCTCATACTTCTGAAGGTTTGAGGGTGCTGCCTGTTCCATACCCCCCCTACTCCTCATCTAGCCTTTTAGGGGTACAAACAATAGTAATTGGGGCCTAGTGTGGTTGTGTACGTGTGATATACATACACTTTTTTTGGATCATATTTTCTATTCCGCTATTTAATCAAAAACCTTTGGGGATCAGTTAAATTGGGGGATAGTCTGTGTTGGTACGTGTGAGAGAGATCCACCTTTCCAAGTTTTTGGGGTTCATCTCATACTTCTGAAGATTTGAGGGTGCTGCCTGTTCCATACTCCTCCTCCTACTGCTCAACCATCCTTTTAGGGGTACAAACAATAGTAGTTGGGGCCTAGTGTGGTGGTGTACGTGCGAGATACATACACTTTCTTTTTGATCATATTTTCTATTCCGCTATTCAATTAAAACCTTTGGGGATCAATTCAATTGCGAGATAGTCTGTGTCGGTACGTGTGAGATCCACCTTTCCAAGTTGTTGGGGTTCATCTCATACTTCTGAAGATTTGAGGGTGCTGCCTGTTCCATACTCCTGCTCCTACTGCTCAACCATCCTTTTAGGGGTACAAACAATAGTAATTGGGGCCTAGTGTGGTTGTGTACGTGCGAGATACATACACTTTTTTTGATCATATTTCCTATTCCGCTATTCAATAAAAACCTTTGAGGATCAATTGAATTGCGGGATAGTCTGTGTCGGTACGTGTGAGATCCACCTTTCCAAGTTTTTGGGGTTCATCTCATACTTCTGAAGATTTGAGGGTGCTGTCTGTTCCATACTCCTCCTACTCCTCATCCATCCTTTTAGGGGTAGAAACAATAGTAATTGGGGCCTAGTGTGGTTTTGTACGTGCGAGATACATACACTTTTTTGGATCATATTTCCTATTCCGCTATTCAATAAAAACCTTTCTAGGGCAAGATCTTAAATTACAGAAATATGAGGAGACCGTCAAATAAGGGCCGTGGCCTGGGTCGTGGTGCTGCTGGTAGAGCTCCTGTTGCAAGGAGAGGACGTGGTCGATCTGTGCCAGCTACACGCACAAGTGAAACACCTTCCTCAAGTGTGAGTAGGCGACAGAACCTGCATCAGTATTTGGTAGGGCATCAAACGCCCCTAGAAGTGATGAGGCCAGAACAAGTTGAGGCGATAGTAGATTGGTTTGCTGCTGACAGTGCCTCCAGTTCCTTCACATTGTCTCCCACCCAGTCTACTGCAGAAAGGTCAGAGTTGGCACCTGCAGCCAATGTCCAACCGTCTTTCACCTCACCCCCTTGCAAATCAGGCCAGCAGTCTGAGCCCCAAGCCATACAGCAGTCACTTATTCTTTTTGAGGACTCTGTCAGCAGGGTTTCCCAGGGCCATCCACCTAGCCCTGCCCCAGAAGTGGAAGAGATTGAGTGCAGCGATGCCCAACCACTTATTTCTCAAGATGAGTACATGCAAGGATCATCGCAGCACGTCTCCGATGATGACGAAACGCAGGTGCCAACTGCTGCGGCGTTCAGCATTGTGGAGACCGACAAGGAGGGCAGGGGTGAAGACTGGGTGGAAGATGATGTGGAGGACGATGAGGTCCTCGACCCCACATGGAATGAACGTCATGCAGGTGACCTGAGTAGTTTGGAGGAAGAGGCGGTGGTCGCACAGAGCCACCAGCACAGCAGAAGAGGGAGCAGGGTGCAGAAGCGGAGCGGCCGTGCCCTAGACACTACGCCCGCTACTGCCCAACGCAGCAAGGGAACGAGCGCACCAAAGTCAGCTCAAAGGAGTTCTCTAGCGTGGAAGTTCTTTAGAAAATGTGCTGATGACAGGACACGAGTGGTTTGCACCCTGTGCAATCAGAGCTTGAAGCGAGGCATAAACCTTCTCAACCTGAGCACAACCTGCATGATCAGGCATCTAAGTGCAAAGCACGAGCTGCAGTGGAGTACACACCTTCAAAACCAAGAAACGTCTCTGGCTCATCCTGCTTCCTCTTCTGCTGCAGTCTCGGCCGCTCCAGCCACATCTGTAGTGATACCGGCACCTGCCACCCCGCAAACAGACGATCTGTCAGCAACACCACCACCTGGGTCACCAACAACCATCTCCACAATGTCCCGTGGAAGCGTTCAGCTTTCCATCTCCCAAACACTTGAGAGGAAGAGGAAGTACCCCCCTACCCACCCGCGATCCCTGGCCCTGAATGCCAGCATTTCAAAATTATTGGCCTTTGAAATGCTGTCATTCCGTCTGGTGGAGACGCACAGTTTTAAAAACCTTATGTCGGTGGCTGTCCCACAGTACGTCGTGCCCAGCCGCCACTACTTTTCCAGGCAAGCCATCCCTTCCCTGCACAACCAAGTGGGGGAAAATATCAGGTGTGCACTGCGCAACGCCATCTGTGCCAAGGTCCACCTAACTACGGATACGTGGACCAGTAAGCACGGTCAGGGGCGTTATATCTCCCTAACGGCACACTGGGTAAATGCAGTGGCGGATGGGCCTGAGGCGGATAGCAATTTGGCGCATGTCCTTCCACCACCGAGGATTGCAGGGCGCTTCAGTTTGCCTCCTGTTCCTAACTCCTCCTACTCCGCTTCCTCATCCTCTACCGCCTCCTCATCCGGACAGCGTAACACCTTCACCACCAACTTCAGCACGGCCAGGGGTAAACGACAGCAGGCAGTTTTACAACTTGCCTGTTTGGGGGACAAACCACACACCGCGCAGGAGTTGTGGAGGAGCATGGAACAGCAGACAAATGAGTGGTTGCTGCCAGCGAGCCTCAAGCCCGGCCTGGTGGTGTGCGATAACGGGCGAAATCTCATAGCAGCTCTGGGCCTAGCCGGTTTGACGCACATCCCTTGCCTGGCGCATGTGCTGAATTTGGTGGTGCAGAGGTTCCTTAAAAACTACCCCGATATGTCAGAGCTGCTGCAGAAAGTGCGGGCCGTTTGTGCGCACTTTCGGCGTTCTCACCCTGCTGCTGCTCGCCTGGCAGCGCTGCAGCGTAACTTCGGCCTTCCCGCTCACCGCCTCATATGTGACGTGCCCACAAGGTGGAACTCCACCTTGCACATGCTGGAAAGACTGTGCGAGCAGCAGCAGGCCATAGTGGAGTTTCAGCTGCAGCACGCACGCGTGAGTCGCTCTGCGGAACAGCACCACTTCACCACCAATAACTGGGCCTCCATGCGAGACCTGTGTGCCTTGTTGCGCTGTTTTGAGTACTCCACCAACATGGCCAGTGGCAATGACGCCGTTCTCAGCTTAACTATCCCACTTCTATGCCTCCTTGAAAAAACAATTCGGGCGATGATGGAAGAGGATGTGGCACAGGATGAGGAGGAGGATGAAGAGGTAACATTTCCAAGGCTTTCAGGGCAGTCATTCGCAAGGGGCTCCGAGGGTGGGTTCCTGCACACGCAAACGCCAGGGACGCAATTGTCCAGCAGGGGCACAGTTCTGGAGGATGAGGAGGATGAGGAGGAGGAGGAGCTGGAGGAGGAGATGGAACCATGTTCACAGCAGGGTGGCACCCAGGCCAGCTCATGGCCATCACTGGTGCGTGGCTGGGGGGATACAGAGGACACGGACGATACACCTCCCACAGAGGACAGCCTTTCGTTGCCTCTGGGCAGCCTGGCACACATGAGCGATTACATGCTGCAGTGTCTCCACAACGACCGCCGAGTTGCCCACATTCTAACTTGTGCTGATTACTGGGTGGCCACGCTGCTGGATCCCCGTTACAAGGACAACGTACCGTCCTTAATTCACTCACTGGAGCGCGATCGCAAGATGCGCGAGTACAAGCGCACGCTGGTAGACGCCATGCTGCTGGCATTCCCATCTGACAGCGGGGCCACAGTGGAAGCACAAGGCAGAGGAGGAGGAGGTCGCCAACGCAACCAGGGCACCGCCAGCACCTCAGAAGGCAGGGTTAGCATGGCCGAAATGTGGAAAAGCTTTGTCAGCACGCCACAACAAACAGCAGCACCAGCAGCTCAGATGGAACGTCTTAGCAGGAGGCAGCATTTTACCAACATGGTGGAGCAGTATGTGTGCACACGCCTACATGTAGTGAATGACGGGTCTGCCCCCTTCAACTTCTGGGTCTCCAAATTGGGCACATGGCCTGAGCTTGCCCTTTACGCCTTGGAGGTGCTGGCGTGCCCTGCAGCCAGTGTATTATCTGAACGGGTATTTAGCACGGCTGGGGGCGTTATAACAGACAAGCGCAGCCGCCTGTCCAGAGACAATGTGGACAAGCTCACGTTCATTAAAATGAACCAGGCATGGATCCCACGGGACTTTTCCGTACCTTATGCAGAATAGCAATGGATACCGACCTTACCCACCCATTGTTCCATTTTTGCTCTTTCTCACTCTTTTGGGGTGTACCCTCATTTAAAATTTTTGAAAAGAAGCAGTGTTGGCTACCTCGTCCTCCTCCTCAGGGCCAGATTAATGTAGGGGCTATTGGAGCTGCAGCTCCAGGCCCCTACCTTTTATATAGGCCCCGGGTTGGCCATATTCACTGTTACCGCTCTTCTGTCACTTGTAAACACAGAAGTCTGGCTTCTATGCTCGCTTCCCCAGGCAGCACCCTCAGAACCTCCCCACACAGCGTGAAGGCCGGACAAGGAGGGACAGTTGGCGATGCATGGATGTGTTTATGGGCTTCAGAGACAGCATCCCATGTTGAATTAGGCATGCATGGCTGCACCCTTCCTCCTCTGGGTGCATGGCAAGGCACGGCCCTTAAGGCCCTTCAAAATCCTCAGCACCAAGCCCATGATGCTGTTAATCCGGCCCTGGTCCTCCTCCACCGCCGCTTCCACCTACACCGCCCATAGGTGTGCGCAGCCTATTGCATTAAGGTGTGCACCCCAAAGTTGAAATACACATGCATGTGTTTGCCAGCAGGGAGAGTAATGTATCGGGGCCATGTACCTGTAGGCAAGGAGAAATAGAGCAGAGCAGGTCCCAGGGAGATCTTTCCCATCTCCTCACTGGCAATGCTATGTGCCCTAGGTGATTAGGGTGTGCCCAGGCACACCCAGCACACCCTGTGCGCACGCCTATGTCACCGCCACATCCACCACCACCTCAACCTCCCTCCTACTCCATATGGGCCTCGTCCTTCAGAGATGAAGAAGAACATTGTTTTATTTTTCTGTTTTTTTTTGTTGTTTTAAGTTATTTCCCTATCCACATTTGTTTGCAGAGCACTTGCCATGCTCTTAATTACGTTTTGCTGCCATTTGCAGCACTCTAGCCCTTTCCTTTGGTGTTTTAGAGCCATTTTAGTGCCTTAAAGTTCGGGTCCCCATTGACTTCAATGGGGTTCGGTGTCCGGGAAAAGTTCGGTAAAAGTCCGGGACACGGACCCGGACTTTTTTTTAAAGTTCGGCCGAACCCGTCGAACACGGACATCTAGGTGTCCGCTCAACCCTAATTATGGATACTTTGAATGGTTGCTTCCAATGCATTTAGGTGAAAAGTCTAACATTAAAGAGACAAGGCTTGTTCTGGTTTTATAGGGTTCATTGGAAAATAAAAATAAATAAATAAATAGCGCTATATCATACCACAGCGAAATGTACAGAATCTCAAAGAAACAAGTAGAAGATATCAATGTATTGAACAGCAGCTGGGAAGTGGGTGAGAGGGAAAAATCTCACATTTACATCATAGCAACATGATCTACAGTTCTGTCTGTATGGTAACTGTTTCCACAAATAAAAAATAATATATACAGAACCCTTCATAAATTATTTAATGAAAGCAACCTGCTAACTTTGTTGCAGCATTTAGTCCTAATTGCACCATATGTGTAAATCTGGCCATATTTTTTTCCTCCTACATAATTAAAAAAAAAAATGTTTCAACACCTGCTATTTCTGGGGAGGTTTTATAATTACTTGCTTCCAAATAATTTCATGCAGCACAGCACCAGGAATGAAAAAGTAGATGGTTTTAATACGATCATTTGACATTTTGTAAAGGTTTGCAGGAGCGAGCAAATAGGATGTATTGGATTGCATGCCACTGATACCTGTATGTCATTCCAACTGCTGAGAGAGAAAAAAATAGGATGACCAAAGGGGTTCTATATCAGATGTAACTGAAAGGCTATGTTACCCCAACATTGCCTGCTGTACCATGTACTTGTAAGTATCTTTGTTCTTTTTGTATTGCTTCCTTTGTGTGAAATACCTGGTGATCCTGCCAGTCACTCCAATTTCCTATTGAAAACTGACCACACTAGGCATGAGAGAACAGCGTGTTCAGTTATCTGGCTGTGCTGGGAACTCAACCTGCTCTAATCCAATGATCAGACTTGTTCTGACATAGCACCACACACAGCTATTTACTGGGAAGACTATTGTGCTGCTGTTTCTCCTCCGATAGCTCTCTCAGTTCCTTATGCAGCTGAGAACAGAGGGTATATGATCACTTATTAAAAAGGAAAAAAAATATTTCTTTATTTAATCATTTATTTATAATGCTTTTTATCTGTATACACATTTTTTTTGCCTTTCATTTATATTTTAAACTAAATGGCTTGTTTTGCAAGGTAGGGGTTCAATATACTTTAACTCATAAAAAAGGAAAAAAACCCATATACTTGTATGTATCACTGATCATTTCTGACATGCTTCATAGATTATGAAGTTAAATTCAAGTCATGTTTTATCCTAAAGGGACCTGCAGTCCATTGATCTGGGAACTCACTAGTAGATTTTTGTTCACAATTTATTGTTTTAAAAAATTGTTAAAAAAATTAAAACTGATTGTGGGGGGGGGGGGGGGGGGCAACATAGGCACCACCATATCCCTTGAAAATGAGAACATATATAGGTCGGAACATTATAGATTGTGAGACATTTACAGTGCCAAAGAAAAAATATGCACAAAAAAATTACAGCAAACAATAAAGATTTTATTGATACAAGTTTTGATTCTAAAAACTGTACATACTATAAATCTTAAGGCAGTATTAAACCCAAAAGCAAACATTTATTATATTGCAGTTTACCAATTTTTAACCTCGTACACACGATCAGATTATCGGACGATCTTTCGTCATTTTTTTGTTGCATGCTAGTCTCATATGGAAAGTGAAGAGGTTACTTTCATACCAAAATTCTCATACGACAGAATTCAACTTCAGAAGTGATGTCATGTGTTGAATTGTTTTGTATGTATTATTTTGTTTCTGAGCATGCCTAGCCTTGCTCTTACGATTTTTTTTGGACAAAAACTGTACTAATTAAACGAAAATCGGATGTTGTGTTGAGGTACAATAAAACGTGTCGAAAGCACTATACTAACAATCCAAAAATCGGCAGATCATTCGTCAGACCAAATTTCACGTCCGATTTTCGTATCGTGTGTACGGGCCTTTAGGCCTTCTTTTCTTCTGATTACAATGATCAACTTTTATTCATGTGCCCTCTTATGTTTTTGTCTTATACTTATTGATTTTATCAATTGTCGGCACCCTTGTTCCTCTTATTCCTCCATTAATAGCTCACTATTTTGCCCTCCCCGGCTAGGTTTGGGTGTTGGGAAGTTTCTGCTTAAGGGGGTGACTAGCGCTTTGCTTGCCTACCCTGAATGGGAATGTGTCCTCAAGTAGTATTTTCCTTCCTGATGAAGTCTTGTGATGAACCATGTTGAAGTCCCTACCCTCCCTGTGTGCCAGGGGCTGAAGACACTGAGGAATAAGATTGGTTAATGGATTTGTATTGTGCTGACATACAGAATGGGGCTATTTCCACCTTATTTTAAGATATACGTGTAATTTTTAGATTTAAAACATGTATCAATAAAAAAGATATTGTTTGTTATAGTTTTTTTTTTTTTGTTTTTTGGCACCATAAAAGTCTCACCATCTATAATTTGCTGATCTTTGTATGTTTTAAGAATGTTCATTTGATTTTCTAATTGTTAATGGGGCCAAATCAACATTTGTTTTCAACCACAGTGATGATAAAATTCAAAGGAACAGGATGGAAAACTTTTTCCCGAAGGAACAAATGTCTAAAAGTGTATGTATTGTTTGTTTGGTAAAGTTCATTCACTCTAAAATTAATTGTTAATAAAAGTAAACAATTTTTAACTACTATCGAATGACATTCATCAAGAAATAAAAAATCTACTAGTCTTACATACAGGCAGACCATACCAAACAAGCTGGTAACAGGAGTTCTTTATAAGGCACAGGGTGGCAGGGTTCAGTAGTGCATAAAGCAAAGAACAGAAGGGTTCTGGAGTACATTATGCACAGGGCACAGGGTACAGAAGTGCATTATGTAAAGGATGCAGGGTTACACTATGCACTGGATACAGAACTTAGAATTACACTGTGTACCACGTGCAGGGTTCAGCAGTGCATTATAGGCAGGAAATAGGGTTCAGGGGTGCGTTATAGGCAGGATGTAGGGTTTAGGAATGCATTATAGGCAGGATGTAGGGTTCAGGATTGTGTTATAGGCAGGATGTAGGGTTTAGGAGTGCATTATAGGCAGGATGTAGGGTTCAGGATTGTGTTATAGGCAGGATGTAGGGTTTAGGAGTGCATTATAGGCAGGATGTAGGGTTCAGGAGTGTGTTATAGACAGGATGTAGGGTTAAGGAGTGTGTTATAGGCAGGATGTAGGGTTCAGGAGTGTGTTATAGGCAGGATGTAGGGTTCAGGAGTGCGTTATGCACAGGGTGTTCAGGATTTATCATATGCATGGCTTCAGGGTTGTGCTACACACAGGGTGTAAGGTTTAGGAGTGCATTTTGCACAGCGTGCAGACTTCAGGAGTGTGTTATGCACAAGGTATATGTTTCAGGAGTGCATTAAGCACAGAGATCAGGGTTCAGGATTGCGCCATGCACAGAGTTGAGTATTGCAATACACACACACAGAGCTCAGGGTTCAGGATTGCATTACACACAGAGCTTAAGTTTCAGGATTGAGCTACACACAGAGTTCAGGATTGCACTATGCAAAAAGCTCAGGGTTTACGATTTTACTATACTCAGCTCTGACCTCAGCTCCCCCTTTTCCTTTGACGCTCCACCACCTTCCATTCGTTTATCTTGGAAAAAGCACCTCCCAGCAGCACACTCATTTGGCTCCAATTCTTCCCCAACCAAGCATGAGACAGGGATCAAGGAAGAAATGCCCCTACTGCCAATTACCACACTGTGCCAGCCAGCTGCCTTTTCCTTGTCTCAGTCCTGAGTGAGGTGTGCTGTCACTTGCAAACACAAAAGCTAGACGTCGGTGTTCACAAGTGACAGTGGTGAGCAGCGAGCAAGGGGCCAATGCCAGAGGTGACAGAACTTAGTTATTTTTGAGGTGTTGTTAAAAAATCTTAACATCCTGCAAATTATTCGGAACATTTATTTATTATTGCTATCACATCGCATCACATCATGGTGACTTTACAACATGACTAGAAACTTGCTCCAAAAAAAGTTGCAAGTGTTGGGAGTGGTTGCAAGTGGTTCTTTCAAAGCCATTATTTTTTTCATGCCATCATTTTAGCAGCCACTTACACCCTGAAGGGTTAGGGACTCCTACTGTGGATGGCTCAGTGGGCTAGCATTTTACATCAGGGCAGAAATCTTTGACTCTCTGTGGGGTGGAATAAATTTGGTGCCAGTCATTTTAGGAAAGTCGAACAGTGTTTACTTTGGCCATATATATATATATATATATATATATATATATATATATTATAGGAAATATATATTTACTATAGGAAAGAGGGGTAAAGCTCAATTAGCGCGTTGAATGAAAAAAACTGACTTGATTCTCCGTACACAAACTTGATGTGGCTGAGGAAATCCTCCTCACTGAGGGTGAGGGGCATCACAGAATCTGGAAGCCCTCTTTAACAAGAGGGCCCCCAGATCCCGCCCCCCCATGTAAATGGGTGCATCTTACCCCTTCCTATTCACCAATCATGATGCCCGCCGACCTTGAAAAACAGAATACATAAAAAATGCTCTGGCTCCTGGGAGGCCACCTGCCTCCTCTCCGCTTTGACAATTCTTATACAGGCAAGGGGCAGGGCCACCAGACTATGTCACCTGGAGGCACTGCCCCTTCTGACATCACGTGATATCAGAAGGGGTGGTGCCACAGAGGGATGTAGCCGGGTGGCCCCCGTCCCTTGCCTACATAAGAACTGTCAAAGCGAAGAGGCAGACGTCGGGAGGCCTCCCAAGAGGCAAAAGATTTTTTTTCCCCTCTCTATTTTTTGGGACCGGTGGGGTTATTTTGTAATAAAGAACTTGTCAAAAACTGTTTATTGTGGTTATTACTTTTTGACACTTTTTTGGTGAATGGGTAGGGGTACGATGTACCCGATAAACATTTACATAGGGGGGCCAGGATCTGGGGGCTCCCTTGTTAAAGGGGGCTTCCAGATTCCGATAAGCCCCCCTGCCACAGACCCCGACAACCACAGCCCAGGGTTGTCGGGAAGAGGCGCTTATCCCCATCAACATGGGGACAAGGTGCTTTCGGAGGCACCCCAAAACACCCTCCCCATGTTAAGGGCACGGTATGGTTCAGGAGGGGGCCTCTCGCTCGCCCCCTCCCCCCCCCCCCTGGTCTGCCAGGCTGCATGCTCGTTTAAGGGTCTGGTATGGATTATGGGGGGGCCCACATAATTTTGTTCTTAATTCTGTCATGGGGTCCCCTTTAAAGCCATACCAGACCCAAAGGGTTCCCCCAAGCTGTTTCTACCCCATTTTTATTTATTTAAATTTTTTTTTTTTTACAATTAATTTTTTAAATTTAGCTCTCAGCAGGGAAGCTTTAACAACCTATGCACTCGGTGGGCGATCATCCTGCTAAGTGCCGAGAAATTTCAGGTGTTAGGCGAGTACCTGAATGGGTGATGTTCAGGCCAAACTTATGCTCAGCCCAAACCATTCGCCCATCCCTAGTGGTTCCTGAAAACTGTAACCCCTTACAGTTACTCTTGCTGGGCACAGGAATGGGCCCTGCTTTTAAAAATTAGAAAACAAAATTGAAATTATATAAGCCTGTCAAACAGGTGCAGAAAAATTAGGCCTTAGGTGTTGGTGGTGCCTGAACACCGTAACCCATCAGTTACTCTTGCTGGGTGCAGGAATGGGTCCTGCTATTAAAAAATTTGAAAAAAAAATTGAAATTACATACTCCTGTCAAACAGGCACAGAAAAATTGGGCCATGGGTGTTGGTGAAGCCTGAACACTGTAACCCGTTTTATTATTGTTTTTTTTTTTTTTTTTAGGGGGGATTTCTATAACTTTTTATTATAGTGTGTGGGATGGAAGTATGGTGCTTGGTGCATTACTTTTGTGCCTGGTGCATAATAAACCATTTTATTATAGTTTTTTTTTTTCTTTCATAAATATAATAAGGGTGCAGCAACTGTGGGGATTATTTTTATTTTTATTTTTTTACTGCTGCTGACGTAGAGAATGCTTGCAATGCAGAATGGAGGAAAAGCAATTATGTCCTAAATATTTTTAGTGTTGGTGAAGCAAAAAAATTTTTGAAAATATTTTATTTCATGTGACAACACTGAAGAAATTGCACTATGCTACAATGTAAAGTAGGGGATGTACAGCTTGAACAACTTTACATTTGCTGTCCCCTCAAAAAAACTCAACACACAGCCATTAATGTCTAAACTGCTGGCAACAAAAGTGATCACACCCCTAAGTTAAAATGTACAAATTGGGCCCAAAGTGTCAATATTTTGTGTGGCCACCCTTATTTTCCATTACTGCCTTAACCTTCTTGGGCATGGAGTTTACCAGAGCTTCACAGGTTTCCACTGGAGCCCTTTTCCACTCCTGCATGTCGACATCGCAGAGCTGGTGGATATTAGAGACCTTGAGCTCCTCCACCTTCCATTTGAGGATGCCTCACAGATAGGGTTTAGGTTTGGAGACATGCTTGGCTAGTTCATCACCTTTGCCCTCAGCCTCTTTAGCAAGGCAGTGGTCATCTTGGAGGTGTGTTTGGGGTTGTTACCATGTTGGAATACTGTCCTGCGGCCCAGTCTCTGAAGAGAGGGGATCATGCTCTGCTTCAGTACATGTTGGCATTCATGGTTCACTCAATGGACTGTAGCTCCCCAGTGCTGGCAGCACTCATGCAGCCCCAGACCATGACACTCCCACCACCATGCTTGACTGTAGGCAAGACATACTTGTCTTTGTACTCCTTACCTGGTTGCCACCACACATGCTTGACACCATCTGAACCAAATAAGTTTATCTTGGTCTCATCAGACCACAGGACATGGTTTCAGTAATCAATGTCCTTAGTCTGCTTGCCATCAGCAAACTGTTCTGTTTCTTGTGCATCATCTTTACAAGAGGCTTCCTTCTGGAATGACAGCCAAGCAGACCAATTTGATGCAGCGTGCGGCGTATGGTCTTAGCACTGACAGGCTGACCCCCATGCCTTCAACCTCTGCAGCAATGCTGGCAGCACTCATATGTCTATTTCCCAAAGTCAACCTCTGGCTTTGACGCTTAGCATGTGCAACTCAACTTCATTGGTCGACCGTGGCAAGGCTTATTCTGAGTGGAACCTGTCCTGTTAAACCACTGTATGGTCTTGGCCATCCTGCTGCAGCTTAGTTTCAGGGTCTTGGCAATATTCTTATAGCCTATGCCATCTTTATGTAGAGCAACAATTCTTTTTCAGATCCTCAGAGAGTTCTTTGCCATGAGGTGCCATGTTGAACTTCCAGTGACCAGTATGAGAAAGTGAGAGCAATAACACCAAATTTAACACACCTGCTCCCCATTCACACACGAGACCTTGTAACATTAACGAGTCACATGACACTGGGGGAGGTAAAATGCCTAATTGGGCCCAATTTGGACATTTTAACCACTTGCCTTCTGTGCACTTAAACACCCTTCCCATCCAGGCCAATTTTCAGCTTTCAGCGCTGTCACACTTTGAATGACAATTGCGCGGTCATGCTACACTGTACCCATTTGAAATTTTTATCATTTTTTTCACACAAATAGAGCTTTCTTTTGGTGGTATTTAATCATCTCTGGGTTTTTTATTTTTTACAAAAAAAAAGAATAAAGACAAAAAATTTTGAAAAAAAAAAAAAAGTTTTTCTTATTTTCTTCGAGTAAATTTTGAAAATAAATTTTTCTCCTTCACTGATGTGCGCTGATGAGGCGGCACTGATGGGCACTGATAGGCTGCACTGATGGGCACTGATGAGGTGGCACTTATGGGCACTGATGAGGTGGCACTTATGGGCACTGATGAGGAGGTACTAATATGCCGCACTGATGAGCACTGATAGGTGGCACTGATAGGCGGCACTGAGAGGCGGCACTGATGAGCACTGATAGGCGGCACTGCTGGGCACTGAGAGGCGGCACTGCTGGGCACTGAGAGGCGGCACTGCTGGGCACTGAGAGGTGGCACTGCTGGGCACTGACAGGTGGCACTGCTGGGCACTGAGAGGCGGCACTGAGAGGCGGCACTGATGGGCACTGATAGGCGGCACTGATGGGCACTGGCGGATGGCACTGGACACTGACGGGTGGCACTGATGAGCGGCACTGATGGGCAGCACCATTAGTGCCCACACTCAGTGCCCATAGTGCTGCCAGTCAGTGCTCATCAGTGCCTAGATGAGCAGGCACTTATGGGCACTGACTAGCAGCACTATGGGCACTGATTGTGGGCATTGATGGGGGGCACTGATGGCGGGCACTGTGGGCACTGATGGGGGGGGCACTGTGTGTTTTTACCTTGTGTAATCAGGGCACTGGTGATCGGTGCCCTAATTACATTCTCCTGTGTCCCCGGCGCTGTGAGGCTCCCCCTCCTTCCTCACACTGCAGGCTCCGTGTGAGGAAGGAGCTCCGGCGATGAGAGATGATCTCATATGTTTACATATGAGATCATCGCTCATTGGACGGCCAGATCACGTGGTGAATGGCCGCTGTGATTGGCCATTCACCACGATCTGTGATCGGCCGTGTCCAAGGGACACGGCCGACACAGATTTTCCCCGCAGCGCGCTCGCGGGAGCGCGCTGGGGGCGTGTCACTGGGAGGCCGTTTAAAAACGGCCTCCCGAAAATTCGAGTCCGCGCTGCAGCCGTATATAGGCTGTAGCGCGGACGGGGGGTGGTTAACTTAGGGGTGTACTCACTTTTGTTGCCAGCAGCTTAGACATTTATAGCTGTGTGTTAAGTTATTTTGAGGGGAAAGCAAATTGACACTGTTATACAAGCTGTACACTCTATACTTTACATTGTAGCAAAGTGTCATTTATTCAGTGTTGTCACATGAAAAGGTATAATAAAAGATTTACAAAAATGTGTGTGTGGGGGGGGGGGGGGTGTACTCACTTTTGTGAGATACTGTGTATATATATATATATATATATATATATATATATATATATATATAAAATAAAAATGAAATAAGAAAGCAAAAAAAAAAAAAAAAAGGAAACCACTGCTGTCACAGAAATAGGAACACCTGCGATGCAGAAGGGGGGGGGGGGGCAGCAATTATGCCCTAAATATTCCTAGTGCTGCTGCTCCTAAAAAAAAATAAAAATAAGGAAATCACAGCTGACGCAGCAAGAGGAACACCTGTGATACAGAAGGGGGGACAACAGTTATGCCCTAAATAGTATTATTTGTGCTGCGTCAAAAAAAAAAAGAAAACCACTGCTGACGCAGAAGGAATAGCACCTGCGACGCAGAAGGGGAGTACTAATAATGAACCTGATGCTGCAAAAAAAAAAATATCAATGAAAAAAAATGGGATCAGTGGGATGACAAAGACGTGGTGTACACCTCAACACTTCAGTGGCATAACTACACTGTGTTATTCACATGAATCACAACACTACACTGCCTGCAGTAAACTAACTGAACACACCATCCCCTAACTACCCTGACTAACACACTACAAACGACTGCCGTGTAAGCAGCCTTATATAGCGTGGGGCGTACACTTAGCCCCTTAACCATGATTGGCCAAAGGCACCCTGACTTTGGCCAATCAGGGCTCTCACAGTACATTGTGCTGTGATTGGCCAAAGCATACAGGTCAAGGGCATGCTTTGGCCAATCATCATTAATCAATACACTGCGAGATCACAGTGCATTATGGGGCGGTTGGCGGCAGGTGAACTTCCCACCACGCGACACGTTTGTTTGTGTGTTTAGCGATTTTCAAGTCGAACTTACGTTTGACTCGAACATCAAGCCCATCCTTACTTCTAGGTACACTTGCACACAGTTTTTGAAGGAAATCCACAGGTAGGTTGTTCCAAATGTCTTGGAGAATTAATTGCAGATCTTCTGTGGATGTAGGCTGTTTAAAATCCTTTTGTCTCCTAATCCCAGACAGAATCGATGATGTTGAGATATGGGCTCTGTGGGGGCCAAACTATTACTTCCAGGACTCCTTTTTCTTCTTTACACTGAAGATAGTTCTTAACCGGTTGCTGACCGCCGCACGACTATATACTGCGGCGGTCAGCCCCGGCCAGGCAGAGTGACGTATGGATACGTCACTCGCCTGTCACTGACTTGCGAGCCTATTGCGGGCGGGCGCGCGCCCGCCGAGGCGCGCGCCCACCGCGGCTCGTTCACAGACAAGTCAGTGCGTGTGTCCGGCGGACTCGATGTCCGCCGGTCACACTACGATCGCTCCTGTGAAGGGAGAAAGGCGGATCGGCTTATGTAAACAAGCCGCCCGTCATTCTCCCTGGTGTAAAAATGAAGATCTGACGGTTCTACTATGTAGAACCGTTGATCTTTGCTTTTACACCAATAGCCATGTCCCTGCACAGTTAGAAACACGCCCCTAGGACACGCTTAACCCCTCCCTGTCCAATAAAGTTAACCCCTTCCCTGCCAGTGTCATTTTTGCAGTAACAGTGCATATATATAGCACTGATTACTGCAGTAATGTCACTGGTACCCCCAAAAGTGTCAAAAATGTCAGTCAAGGGTCCGATCTGTCCGCCGCAATGTCGCAGTACCGCAAAAAAAAAACGCAGATCGCCGCCATTACTCGTTAAAAAAAAAAACACCAAAAATGACAAAAATCTTTCCCTTTGTTAGTAAACGCGATAACTTTTGCGCAAACCAATCAAAATACGCTTTTTGCGATTTTTTTTTACCAAACATATGTAGCGTAAAACAATTTGGCCGAAAATGTTAAAAAAAATTTATTTTTACATTTTTTTGGGGGGGAATTTCATATAACAAAATGTGAAAAATATTGTTATTTTTGCAAAAATTACGCTCTTTTTTTGTTTATAGCGCATGATCAAAAAATCACACAGGTGATCAAATACCACCAAAAGAAAGCTCTGTTTGTGGGAAAAAAAAGACGTGAAATTCGTTTAGGTACAGCGTCGCACGACCGCGCAATTGTCCGTCAAAGTCACGCAGTAAAAAATCGCAAAAAACCCCCTGGTCTTTTAGCAGCCAAATCCTCCGGGGCTTAAGTGGTTAATGATGTTGGATGTATGTTTTGGCTCATTGTCCTGCTGCAGACTAAATTTGAAGCCTATCACATGGCCAATCCCTGATGGTATGGTATGAAGGATAAGCATCTGCCTGTATTTCTTAGTATTGAGGACATCGTTGATGCTGACCAAATCTCCAACTCCATTTGAAGAAATGCAGCCCCAAGCTTGCAAGGAACCTCTGGAACTTATTACTGTTGCCTGCAGACGTTTATTATTGTACCGCTCTCCAGCTCATTGGTGAACAAACTGCCTCCTGATACAGCCAAATATTTCAAATTTTGACTCATCAGTACAGAGCACCTGCTACCATGTTTCTGTACCCCAGTTTCTATGTTTTTGTGCTTAAGATTTGGAAACAAGGCTAAGTGACTCAACTATGCATGAAAATGTAGGAGTTGGAGTGCACAAAACATAAGAACTGGGGTCCTTTCTTTTTTCATCTGTTGTACAGATGAAATGAGCATAGGGTGATGCCAGTGGCTTATGATGTTACACACCTGCTGATGTCCTCTGAAGTGGTGTTTTTTTTGCCTATGAGATGCTTTATAGTTGTGAGTATATGTGTTTTTAATAAATTATGTGGTTGTGAGGCATGGTCTTTGGATAACCAATGGAGGACCCTAGAGATTTTGGAGTCTGCACTATTCCGTTTGGTGTCCTTTGATTGGATAATTTCCGTGCTGTTGATCTCCTATAAGAATGCAAACAACACTGAATGTAAAGGGCCTCATAAATCCTCACAAAGTTAGTCTGGGATTTCCTAGTCATATTAAACACCAAAAATTGTAACACTTGTTTATGGATTCAACCAGATCTGGAAACTGTCTCCCAATCTATATATGCAGTATATGCATAGATTTACAGCTAAAACATTAAATCAATCCACTATATTAAACACAAAATGTTAAAATGCAATTCTACTATAGAATTGTTTACACTATGGCCTACGAATTGCCTCCTTCCTTGAGAAGGTATTTCTCTATTTCTCCCCATGTTTCTTATCTTATCTCCTCCCCAATCTACCCTTTTGAGTTCCACTTTCCCTCCCTTCCATCCCACACTCTCTCCTCCTCTCCCTTGCTCCCTCACCACTTTCCTTTACACGACGCTTCTTGTCTTATAGAATGTTTGCTCTGCAAGATACCCTACATGACTTGTTTGTTACAAACTTTAAGCAAAACCGTTGGTTTTTCACCTGTACTTACTCGTTTCCTTTGTACGAATCCTGTACTAATGTTAACAGTGAGCTCTGTTACTTAAAAAATTTCAATAATATTCAGTTAAAAAAAAAATGCAATTCTAAAACCACCTCCATCTTGCTCAGATAGTAATATGTGTAGATGTCCTATTGAATCAGACTTGTATAAAGTACTCGATATTTCTACTTGAGTAAAAGTACAAGTGCTCGATCAAAAAGTGACTTAAGTAGAAGTGGAAGTGCTCGCAGAAAAAGTTACTTAAGTGGAAGTACTAAAGTATTCAACATTTTTTTTCTTAAGTATTGCAAGTAGTTTTTTCAAAAAAATTGCTACTTAAGTACTAAAAGTAAAAAGTACCAGTAGTTTTGAAAAAAAAATTCTACTCAAGTACTGAAAGTAGAAGTAGAAGTACTGTGTTATGTAGTTATTAAAGAAAGAAGTCAAAAGTTTGAACATCATATTGTTTTTTATTATTTCAAATGATTTATTCAAATGATTAACCTAAAGGACAATCACAATTCCTTAGGCTGTAACTTTTAAAAACAGATAAATTATGTCCCTCCCTTCCCCTTTTAAAGCATCCCTCCTTCTCTTCCCTGTCTGTTTTTTTTTCTCCACAGCTTATTGGTGCACAAAATCATATATAAACCAATGTGATATACAACAATATATTCCAATAATGAAATAAAGGAAGAGTGTATGAAATCTAAGTCAATAAAAAGTTCAAAATATTGTGAATCTTCAAATATATATATGTGACAAAACAAGATGAATATAATTTCATATTTGCTGTTAATGGGAAAGAACCTCCCAACCAGGGCCGGCCTTAGGTGTTCAAGCGCCCTGTGCGAGCTGATCCTGTGGCGCCCCCACCAGCGCCCTGCACATTTTTTCTTGCACTTTTTTTGCACTTCATTTGACTTTTCTTTTTTATGATCACTACAAACTTAGCCCCCCTTACATTAGAGACCCCCCCTTACATCAGAGACCCCCCAACGGAGCCCCCCTTACAACAGAAACCCCCCAACGGAGCCCCCTTACATCAGAAACCCCCCACAGAGGCCCCACTTACATCAGAGACCCCCCACACAGAGCACCCTTACAGCAGAGACCCCCTAGCCCCCACAAAGAGCCCCCTTTACATCAGAGACCCCCCACACAGAGCCCCTTAACATCAGAGCCCCCCACACAATGCCCCCCTTACATCAGAGACCCCAACACAGAGCCCCCTTACATCAGAGACCATCCCCACACAAAGCCCCCTTACTTTAGAGACCCCTCACACAAAGCCCCCCTTACATCAGAGACCCCAACACAGAGCCCCTTACATCAGAGACCATCCCCACACAAAGCACCCTTACTTTAGAGACCCCTCACACAAAGCCCCCTTACATCAGAGACCCCAACACAGAGCCCCCTTAGATCAGAGACCATCCCCACAGAGCCCCCCTTACATCAGAGCCCCCCCCCATAGGGCCCCCCACAGAGCTCCCCTTACATCAGAGCCCCTCCACACAGAGCTCCCCTTACATCAGAGCCTCCCACATCAGAGCCCTCCCACACAGAGTCCCCTTTACATCAGAGACCCCCCCACACAGAGCCCCCTTACATCAGAGACCCCCACACATCAGAGACCCCCACACAGAGACCCCTTACATCAGAGACCCCCACACAGAGCCCCCTTACATCAGAGACCCCCCACACAGAGCCCCCTTACACCAGAGACCCCCACACAGAGCCCCCTTACATCAAAGACCCCCCACACAGTGCCCCCTTACATCAGAGACCCCCCACACAGAGCCCCCTTATATCAAAGACCCCCACACAAAGACCCCTTTACATCAGAGACCCCCCACACAGAGCCCCCCTTACATCAGAGACCCCCCACACAAAGCCCCCTTACTTTAGAGACCCCTCACACAAAGCCCCCCTTACATTCAGAGACCCCAACACAGAGCCCCCTTACATCAGAGACCATCCCCACAGAGCCCCCCTTACATCAGAGCCCCCCCATAGAGCCCCCCACAGAGCTCCCCCTACATCAGAGCCCCTCCACACAGAGCTCCCCTTACATCAAAACCCTCCCACACAGAGCCCCCCTTACATCAGAGACCCCCCTTACATCAGAGACCCCCCACACAGAGCCCCCTTACATCAGAGACCGCCCACACAAAGCCCCCCTTACATCAGAGACCCCCCATGTTTCCCTTAACCAAGATGGCCACCAGTGCCTCGATCGCACTGCGCATGCGCACGTGCCTCTACTGCGCGGCCGCCGGAATCCCCGCCTCCCAGCGCTGAGACGTCAGCGAATGGAGACAAGGAGGGGAGGAGCGGAGTGGCCGAAGGCCGCCACACATGTCAGAGCGCCGAGAGGCGCATGTGGGAGCACTCCACGCCGGCCCAGCTGAAGCCTGGAGCGGAACAACGCTACCCAAATGGCCAGAGACCAGGTACCCATGAAAAAGGGGGGTATCTTTACCTTTGCCTTCCTATAGAAAAGGGGAGGGGAGGGGGGAAGGCAGAATAGGGAGGATAATTGAAAGAGTAGGAGAGAGCAGTAAGGAGGGAAACCAAACAAAAAAGAAAAAGGGAAAGGCAGAGAAAAGTAACGAGTAACGATGCAGCACAAAAAAAAATATTGGAGTAGAAGTATCGAAATCATCGAAAAAATGTAGTGAAGTAAAAGTAGAAGTAGGAGAAAAAAAATTCTACTCTAGGAAAGTACAGATACCGCATTTCGGTACTTAAGTACAGTACTTAAGTAGTTCTACTTCGTTACTATACATCTCTGTATTGAATACACTGAAATCTTTAATCTAATGATTTATTCTGGCATTGCAAAGGTAGCCCCATACCAGTATGGATAATATAAATTCTTCTCAAATGCAATAAGAAAAAAGTCCATGGAAAACTTGTTAATAATATCATGCATGACTTCGCTTGGACATGAGATATATATTGTCTATAAAGGTAAGTATCCATTTGGAGATATATGGCTCCACTCTGACATTGGACATGTCTTATATACTGTATAACCTGTGCATCCATTTCAAATTGATTATATCACTGTGGAAGTCTATATTGGACAACAAATCCGATCTAAATAACAAGTACTCAAGATAGAAGTCACTATTGTGAAATGAGGTATACAGTGTGGTATCTCCAGATCTCTTATAATATGGAGCAGGGCCTGGACAAGGGGTGGGCAGGAGGGACGGTTGCCATGGGTGCAATGGTTTATTGCAGGGATGGGGGGGCACCTTGACCCTAACCCTAAGGGAAGGGGGGCGCAGTTTGGCATCCTTGCTGTGAGCGTTGGATGACCTTGTCTCAGCACTGATATAAAGATCATTATGAATTCCTCCTAATTATTAAAAGAAAAAAGAGTTAATAGTGGTGCTGGAGGGCTGTATAGAGACACATATCAAATAAAGACTATCATATAATAATTCAGTCTCATAAAAATGGGAAAAATGGAGAAACATGTTGTATATATACACAACAGGAACGTCTGCCGAGGATGCCATTTTTTGTAAGCTCTGTCCCTGCAGTAATATGACAATTTAGGTTAAAACTTACTATATAGTTTATATGATATATTATATAAATACTGTACTATACAGTATACATTTAACTTCTGATTAGACTCTTCCTGCCCACTAATTTCCAGAGCTTTCTGGACTAATTAGAAAAGTAGGGAACAAAGGGGCACCAGACTAAGTGCAACATTTAAAACCAATATATTAATAGAAATTACAATTACAAACTCACAAGATAGCTGGCAGGCATAGTATATGTACAATAGGGACGTCCATTGTGGAGCCTCTCCAAACTGTTTTAATGCCGTAGCGGCCTTGGGCATAAGCTGTGATTCTTGAGGGACCTGAAGCGCTACCGCCAAACTCCACGTCAGCACGTCCACCATGCCCTCTGTATGACATTACGTCCAGCCCTACGCCATCTTGCATTCCACGCTGTTCATGGCGGCGTCTTGCCGCTTCCTTCCTCCATCAAGAATCACAGCTTATGCCCGAGGCTGCTACGGCATTAAAACAGTTTGGAGAGGCTCCACAATGGACGTCCCTGTTAAAAATTGAAACGATATGCACCTGTCAAACAGGTGCAGAAAAATTGGTCCTTGGGTGCTAATTGTGCCCATGAAACCTATACCAAAATAATTCTTCCAGATAAAATAAACACCCACAAAGCTAGGAATCATAGACAGCATGCAGAGATTCCAGATACAGAAAACACTTAATAGGTGACATCAGCTTTAGGTGCTTGATAACTGCTGCAAATCCAGGACTGCTGTTTTATCTGTCACAAAACCTCCGGTAGCACTGAATGCCCATTCAGAAAGCACCGTGGATGCGGGGCAGTCCAGCAGCTCAATTGCATACTGGGCAAGTTCTGGCCAGTGTTCTATTCTCATGACCCAGTAACCCAGTCAATTGGAAAGCTCTCAATTCCCGTTTTTGCGCCTGGATAATCTCCCACTATATGATGTAGATGCTGTTGATGGGATGTGGAAGCTAACAGCCCTGAGCTCCGAGGACTGAAACTAATTTGAAATGCATCACTGAGGTGGCCCCCATCTCCACCACTCCTCTTTTGACCAACAGAAGCTTCAAAACTAGCTTTTCCATGAGACTGTAACCTAGAAGAGTCTGGAAAGGCATTACATAAAATCTTCTTTGGGGTGTCCTTAAGATGTTTCATCCTCTGCTCCCACTGTGAGGAAGGGATGAGTTCTGAGACTTTCCCCTTGTAAAGGTGATCAAGGAGGGCTGCCAACCAATAGTGATTCTTCTCCTTGATGCCACGTATTATTGGGTCCTCTCGCAGGTTTTGAAGAATGAGGGAGTCCATGCCCTGCAAGTTTGCAGGGGCATGAAAAGAAGAGTCCTCGTGGTCACTGAGGATTACAGTATCTGAAAATTCCTTCTTCCAGTCATGTACGATTCCCAAAGGTTCTGGGGACTGAAACCCATCTCTTAAGGTTCAACCCATGTTTTCCTCTGCTTTAATGCCTCCAAAACTGCCAGAATCCTCCTCCTCCTCTTGTGTGTTCTGTGGCATCGTAAGAATGGTGTCTGCATAAAGCGGGCCTTGAGAGGAAAGAAAGACCTCCTCTTCCCCCTGCTGCAAGTGCCATGTCAATAATGCCACACAGAGTCTGCTCCAGCAGGAACACAACAAGGATTGTGTCACTGATGCATGCATTGTCATGGCTCACCAGCCTAGTGGCCTCCTCAAATGGTGAAAGTACAGTGCATGCATCCTTTATCAGCAGCCATTGGCCTGGGGGGAAAAAAGCCAAGCCAACCTGAGCCTGTTGTTGTGCCATACTCATACAGATACTCAAATCAGGCAGGCTCTCGCGCTAATAAATCAGGTCCTGCTTCCAACTACTGTGTACAAAAGTGAAGCAATCAACAAATGGTGCCGCAGCTTTAAAAATAAATCAATATACAATAGTGATCAAAATATCCCACTAGCCGCGCAAAAAATATATATAAATAAGTGTGTGCATTCAAACGCTGTGAAATTAATCAAGAGTAAAATGACCAGCAAAAGTAACTTCCACTGTGAGAAATCATTAATGCGAAGTTCCAGCCTATTTTGCAACTTTAGTGATTCCTGGAGTGCTCGCTATGCTGATCAACAAATGGGCATTTTCAATTTTTTTCGGGGGTCCCTTACCTTATTTTCAGGGCATTTTTGGTTGTACTTCCTCCTTCTCCCCCCTCTGTTGCCACGGCCACCGACATCACTTCCGCCTTTGCATTGCATCCTGGGAGCTGTTTGTCATCACTCCCAGGAGGCTGAAATCTGGAAGAACTCCCAGAACACTCCCTGGAATCAGGAAGAAGGACACAGTAGATTACACTGCGGCTTCAGATGCCCACATCCAAGATGGCCACGCCCAGACAGCGTTTTAAAAAGTAAGATTTTTACTAAAATCCAATACTGTACACCTTGTAAGTATGAGAATAGCGGCTCTGTAAAGGGCGATGAGTTAGTATTATAGGGGTATTTTTAGTTCAAAAAGGTATTTGAGGCTGGAACTCCGCTTTAAACCATAATAAACAAGTGAAAAATAGTCCGTTTCCACTGTGTGTCACTCCAAAGGGGTAAAAAATGATATATGATATAAACCGTTCTCATCCATTCACGTCTCATCCACGTTGTGTAGCCACGCCCCTAATGTTTCATCACTTCCTGACTTTATCAAAGGGGATCCACATTAGGGACGTGGCCACACGACGTACCAGTGGATTGATCGGGTGAACGGTGGTAAACAGCGGTGTCTCTTGGGCTGTCCAGGATATCATCGCGGACAACACCAGAGCCCACGTGAGCACCCCAATCCTCTTCTATATGCTACTATGTGCTTTACAAGATATGTTAACTGTACATGCAATATTAGAGGATAATTGATTTTAATAAAGGGTATAAACGTTATTACACTAGTGGGGCTCTTTTTGTTCTCTTTCATATATGAGCAAGAGAGGATTGCCTAATCAAAGGAGTGTCAGTGTTACCCTTGTCCTAATTGCCGCAATGGGATATCTATGCGCAGATTGCCTTTTCCATGAGAATGGAAGGCAAATAGCTGGGGTGAGTTGCTGGGCTGAGGGGCGTGCAGCACGAAGGTGGTGGATCTCTGTGGTGTCTCTTTAATCAGCACACAACGGAATTTCATCTGGTCATCTTATTATCACTATTCTTTAATGATATGTGAACACTGCACTAGTGTATGAGAACTGTTTATATTATATATAATTTTCACCCATTGGAGTGACACACAGTGGAAACAGACTATTTTTCACTTGTTTATTATGGTTTAATGATTTTTCACAGTGGAAGTTACTTTTGCTGGTCATTTTACTCTTGATTCATTTCACAGTGTTTGAATGCACACACATATTTTTATATATATATTTTTGCGTGGCTAGTGGGATATTTTGATTACTATTGTCTATTTATACAGATACTCGTTGACAGCCCACTAAAGTTGAGTTCCACCTGGTGGGCATGTCACAAATTAGGTGGTTTACAGGTAGGTGGAATTCCTGCTAAATTTAGGCCAACCAAGCACTGGCTGTGTATGATTGCCTGAAAAGGCTACAGACTCCTCTGGCTTGTTCTAGCAGAAGTTCCAACCCTGGGTACCTGTTTAGCAAACACTGCACCACCAAATTGAGGACATGGGCCAGGTATGGCACTTTCTACTTTCCCTGTCTAAGGGTGGACAGGAGGTTAGTGCCATTTTAACACATCACCATTCCTGGCTCCAGTTGGCATGGCATGAACCACCTCTGGGCCTGCCCCTGCTGAGCTAAAAGACACAAGTCCATCTAGTTCAATCAATAACAATTTTACCCTGACTCATTGAAAAGCCCCTTTAATATTTGGGGGGTACTGGTGGTTCATAGGACAATTCAGTAGTGGAGGGCTTGGAAGAGGAGGAACGGAGCTGACAAATCTCGCATCATCACCACCAGCTGTATGGAGACGTGGCAGCAAAACAAGCTGCAGCACTGAGCCCTGTCCTTCATCTTTCCGAGTTGCAAGCAGAGTTACCCAGTGTGCTGTGAACTAAATATATTGCCCCTGACCATGCTTACTGGACTACGTGTCAGCAGTAAAGTGGACCTTGAGGCTGTCTTGCCCAGCAATGCCACAACATTGCCATCCACATGAGGGTACAGAGCTTGAACGCCTTAGGGGAAAAAAAAATAGCGACTGGGAACCTGCCATTGTGGTACAGCACATTCTGCAAATTCACAGAAGTGGGTAGAATCCACCAGATGGAAAGGCAGGACTTGTAAAGCCAACGTCTTTGACAAGCTTGACTTCAGATGCTAGGCATGTGGGTGGCAGTGAATGTCTTTTTTTTTTCACTGCAGCAGCTGGGGCAGAGAAATTTGCCTGCTATAGTCTACAGCTGGTGGTGCGCTGTTGGCAGACATGCTGCAAGGACCTGTGACACCCTTCTTTATATAATCATCCCTGTCGGTGGAGGCTGCAGAGAGGTCATGACATATAACAGGGGTAGACCTGAAAGGTGAGAAGTGAGGAGGACCAGGATTGCATCCCTTTTATGTGGCTATCAGGTGATCTTGCCAATGGACTAAGTGGTGGGAGGTTAAATTCCTTGTCAAGCATTTGGTACCCAAATGGCTTGTGTTTTTGCAACACTTGATTTGCTTGAGGCAAAGTTTGCAAATTGCAACAGTGCAATCGCCTGCACATGTGCTAAAAAAGATCAAGACAGCTGAGCTGTGGGAAGTGGGCCGGGAGACAACAGCTCCACAATGCTGCTCTCTACTCTTCCATGATGGCTGCCTCGCTGCGGTTTTGCGTCATCCTCACTTTTCTCCTCTGTTCTTTTCAGCACCCAAGTCGCATCAGTGACCTCATCATCATCACCCCCTCCATCCTCATCATCACTGGAGCCAACTTGGCAATATGCTGTGGCTGGGGGAACATGACTGCCAATTTGTTGTTTACCAGTGTTGTTTACCAGTGTCCTCCCCTCTCTGTAGGCTCATGTTCCTACCTTCCTCAACCTCAGAGTCAGAACCAACATCAGAATCAAGTAATGCCTGTGCATCATCAAGGAGCAAGTGGCTGACACTGTGTTCAAATATCTCAGCTGACTCCTCCCTGCATGATGCTGGGGCTATGGCTGGAGTAGCTGTGTACAAGAAGGCAGAAAAACCTGCTCTGACAGCTGCGGTGGACTGCACACTAGTCTCTGCTTGGGCGATAGAGGATGAGGATGCTTTAGTAAGTCAGCCCAACACCTTCTCTGCAAGCTGTGGCTGGATAGCACAGGCAACATCACTAAGCAGAGAAAATGGTGCCCTGCCTGAGGACAGACCAGGTCCACCTTTGCCCATGGACACAGACACTGCTAGCCATCTCACAGTGCCATAGGAATGTCTGCCTCTCCTTGTCGTGATGTGGGGGGGGGGGGTTATTACCAAAATGTAATAGAGATGAGGAAATGTGAAC
The DNA here is from genome assembly GCF_965119305.1 of Pelophylax lessonae. NCBI lineage: Eukaryota > Metazoa > Chordata > Amphibia > Anura > Ranidae > Pelophylax > Pelophylax lessonae. The sequence continues at coordinate 596,990,818 of NC_138770.1, read as the reverse complement.
TTGGATGCACTTTAATCAATTGAAGGTGGTGTTTGGTGCACTTTAATCTGAGTACTCACTACACAGACACATTCCACTGACACGTTACAATATACTGCAGTAAAACTGCACTGACGCACTTCAATATACTGCAGAAAAACTGCACTGACACACTTCAATATACTGCAGTAAAACTGCACTGATGCACTTCAATATACTGCAGTTAGAGGGCACTAACGCACTTCAATATACTGCTGTAAAAGTGCACTAAGACACTTCAATATACTGCAGTAAAAGTGCACTAATGCAATTTAATATACTGCTGTAAAACTTCACTAAGGCACTTGAATATACTGCAGTAAAAGCGCACTAATGCACTTCAATATACTGCCGTAAAAGTACACTAATGCAATTTAATATACTGCTATAAAACTGCACTAACACACTTCAATATACTGCTCTAAAAGTGCACTAATGCACTTCAATACACTGCCGTAAAAGTACCCTGATGCACTTTAATATATTGCAGTAAACGTGCACTAACGCACTTCAATATACTGCAGTAAACATGCACTAATGCACTTTAATATACTGCAGTAACAGTGCACTAATGCACTTTAATATACTGCAGTAAAAGTGCCCTGATGCACTACTAAACTGCAGTAAAAGTGCGCTGATGCACTACGGTGGGGACACCGATTAAAATTGGCAGCTTTTTCGGTTATTTTTTAGTTATTGGCTCGCTCCTATCAAACTCCTCAGGTAGCGCATTGGTTCTCATACTCATACTACAGTAAAACTGCCCTGACACTCTACACTGACACACTTCAATATACTGCAGGTAACCTACCCTGAAACACTAGACTGACGCTACAGTAAAAAAAAAAAAAAAATGGACACACTACACTCACGCTCCACCATCATTATATTCCCAATACACTGACATTCTACATTCACAATAGACACACAATAGCACACTATCCCGCAATAACATTGAACAGAGTGCTGTTCTATCTTTCTCCACTCCAATATCATGATAGATGTGTGCAATTTTTCTAATGACTGTACGTATGTATATATATATTTACATTTGTTTACATGCATTTATGCAAGTTTACAAGCATGCCTGTGTAACATATGCAGTTATGTACAGCCCCAGACAGCGCAGTTTCCTACTTTTTTGGATGCCGCTAAATGCAGTGTGCATTTTCGTTTGTGTGTGCTGCTGTATATATAGTCCTTGTTTCCTATAATGCTGTCTTCAGATGTGTACAAAACTTGTTTGGCTTGTTGGGCCATAGTTCTCTTTTGGGTCACAATAGTGCCCTTGTTTCTGCACTCTTGTGACCCAGATTGAGGCTACAGCCGGCTGTCAGTTGACATCACAGACATGATCCAGGTTCTGCAGGGATCCTGACTATATTGTAGAGATCTACCCAGATGCCTGAGTGGATGTCTGCTTAGCCTCTCAGTGAGCAGCTGAGAGCCTGAGCCAGCTGCTACCACCTCCTCCACATTCCAGCAATCCAGTGAGCACTAGCGGGGCAGAGCACAGAGCGATGACTGACAGTCAGGGTCAGACTGGCCTACCGGGATACTGGGAAATTTCCTGGTAGGCTGGCAAGTCCCTCTGCCCTGGGGCTGCTTGAAGGGCAGTGGCACCCGTGAAAACATGGTTGTGGCTGGCCCGACATGTCAACTGCGCATGTGCTGCTGCCGCTTGGGAAAGCCTGTACATGCTCGGCCATTCTCGGGCAGACGGTGCATGCGCAGTGACAATATGGTGCCTCTGCATCTCCTGTACCATGTCCACAGCCTCTGCATCTCTTGTACCATGCCCACAGCCTCTGCATCCCCTGTACAATGCCAGCAGCCTCTGCATCTCTCATACCATGCCAGCAGCCTCTGCATCTCCTGTAGCATGACTGCAGCCTCTGCATCTCCTGTACCATGTCTGCATAGCCTATGACATCTCCTGTACCATGCTCCCAGCCTCTGTATCTCCTGTTCCATGGCCGCAGCCTCTGTATCTCCTGTACCATGCCCGCAGCCTCTGACATCTCCTGTACCATGCACACAGCCTCTGATATTTCCTGTACTATGCCCGCAGCCTCTGACATCTCCTGTACCATGTCCGCAGCCTCTGCATCTCCTGTACCATGCCGACATCCTCTGCATCTTCTGTACCATGCCCACAGCCTCTGCATCTCCTGTACCATACCGGCAGCCTCTGACATCTCCTGTACCATGTCCACAGCCCCTGCATTTCCTGTACCATGTCCGCAGCCTCTGCATCTCCTGTACCATGCCCGCAGCCTCTGCATCTCCTGTACCATGTCTGCACAGCCTATTTTTTGTATAATATATATTTTTTTAATATAAGTAGAACATACAAAAACAGGTATTACACACATGTGTAAAAACATAAGTAACAACCAGAACAAGAAAAATAGCGTGTCAGATAAAGAAAAAGAAAAAACAGCCAAAAATTGGAAGACCAATGTACCGGTCTAGGTAATATATGCCTCAAATCAACCACCGTTTGGGTACAACTGGTCCCAACTCACCATTGTGGGATAGGGAGTGTTAGTACAGAAATAATCAAAGAGAAGGAAGAAAAAGATTGAAAGGATCAAAGAAGAAATATTGAACAGGAAGAAGAGAGACTCACGAAAAAGGAGAAGGAAGAAAAGGGTGGGATGGAAGAGGGAGGGGGGGGGTTCAAGCTGACCAAAGCGTAAGCACACCATTGAGACAAACAAAACTATTGAGTGAGCTGTAAGACAGTAATGGGCAATATCAAGAAGGAGTAGACATCAATTCTGCATAATCTGTGAAGTGAGTGAAGGCAAGCCAGTTGGCCCATATTTTATAAGAGAGATGTGACTGATCTTTATAGGCATAGGTGATATTTTCCATATGATATATGAGATCCACTTGGTGCAGCCATTGCTGGACTGATGGGACCTTAGGTTGTTTCCAAAACCATGGGATCAAAGCCTTCGCCGCATTGAGGAGGTGTGGGGTAAGTGATCGTTTATATCGGCCAGCTGGCTCATCTGTACAATGGAGCAAAACTACCCACAGATCATCACGTATAGAACAACCCTGTATCTTTTGGGCCCAGTGGAGGACCGCCGACCAAAAGCCCCGAATCAGGGGGCATGTCCACTAAATATGAGCATGTTCACCCCAACCCCTCCAGCATGTGGAGTAAGAGTCCGGAAACATGTTATGGAGGGAAACAGGAATAAGAATAACCTTGTGAGTATCTTGTAATTCACCTCTGCAGTTTTTCGAGGATACCGAGGAGGTATGAGCTAAAGTTCACACAGCCTATGACATCTACTGTACCATGCCCACAGCCTCTGCATCCCCTGTACCATGTCAACAGCCTCTGCATCTCCTGTACCATGTCCGCAGCCCCTGCATCTCATGTACCATGTCCACAGCCCCTGCATCTCCTGTACCATGTCCGCAGCCTCTGCATCTCTTGTACCATGCCCAAAGCCTCTGCATTCCCTGTACAATGCCCGCAGTCTCTGCATCTCTTGTACCATGCCAGCAGCCTCTGCATCTCCTGTACCATGCCTGCAGCCTCTGCATCTCCTGTACCATGCCCGCAGCCACTGCATCTCCTGGACCATGCCCACACAGCCTCTGACATCTCCTGTATTATGCCCGCTGCCTCTGCATCTCCTGTACAATGTCAACAGCCTCTGCATATCCTGTACCATGCCCGCAGCCCCTGCATCTCCTGTACCATGTCCACAGCCTCTGACATGTCCTCCTGTACCATGCCTGCAGCCCCTGCATCTCCTATACCGTGCCTGCAGCCCCTGCATCTCCTGTACCATGCCCACAGCCCCTGCATCTCCTGTACCATGTCTGCAGCCTCTTTCATATCCTCCTTTACCATGTCCACACAGCCTATGACCACCTCCTGTACCATGCCTGCACTTTTACCATTTTTAACCAGAATTTGCTCTTATATATATAAAGCTATATGTGCTTTCATATCTGTCTTATCTCTATATAATACACTCTTCAAATGTGCTTTAAACTGCATGGTTTTCCCTTTTATGAAGAAAAAAATAATGATGTTACACTGTTGGGCTGGTTTAATAATGCTATGGGGCTGGTATGAAATTATTTCCATTTTGAATTTTATTCCCAGTCCAGCCCTGCTGACAGTCACCAGCTTTCTGATCAGTGAAGTCTGAGAACTGAACGATCAGGAGTCATGTGATCGCTCAGTTCTCCGGCTTAGAGCCAGTAAGGGGCAGCTACAGCAGCAGGTCAATGCTGCAGCCATATAGGTGAGTGTAAATGTTTCTTTCTTTTTTTTTTATTCCTGCACTTCTCCTTTAAACTGACGTGCAACCAGCTTAATTTCTATAAAAGGTTGCAAGTAGTAAAATAAACAGAAAATCAATCCTAGTCATTCAGGAACTAACTAAACAAACACAAATTAGTTGATGGGCTAAACCCAACCAACTATTAACATAAGCTTTTAGCAACCTTATATGGTTCTTCACAGCTCCCATAGATTAGCTTCCTGTGCCCCAGGACCAATAACTATCTTTGCTATGGAACCTACTTAAAATTTTGCCTGAAGCAGAGATCACAGGCCAGTAGGAACAAAACCTGGCCTGCATCAGAACCAAACAAAAGTGACATAACACAACAGAGAAACAATAGTCCTAGGCTAGACCAGAGCCAAAGAAAGATGACACAACACACAGTAAATCAAGCATGCATTAATGAACCTTATTCTCTCATATATGACAAAAACTGTAAAGAAATCAAGCTACCATGGTTGAGAGAAACTGTCAAAAAATGGCAATGAGAGCCTCTACATTATTCTGATGTTTCTCAGCTCTGTGTTCAACTGTAAACATGAATGCTTGCATTGTCAAGAACCACAGGGCTATTTTTTCCTTATTTTCACAAATCTGTTTGAGGGAGGCATGATCATTAATCAGCCTAAACTGCCTTCCTACAAGGTAATACTTGATAGTTTTCAATGCCTTTTTTAATCGCCAAGCATTCTTTCTCTATAAAGGCATAGTTCCTCTCAGGTACGCTACGTTTTCTGCTCAGGTACACCACAGGGTGCTCCTTCTCATCAGTAATCTGGGATAGCACTGTGCCCACTCCCACCTCAGACGCTTCAGTCTGTACTACATACTCTTTTGTGAAGTCAGGGGTCATGAACACTGGATGAACACAAAGAGCTTCCTTCAAAGTCTGGAATAATTTTTCTGCCTCAGGGTTCCATTTGATCATAACTGACCTTTTACCTTTGGTGTGGTCTGCCAGTGGGGCTGCAAAGGAAATAAAACTGGCCATGAATTGTCTATAATAGCCCATAATCCATAGGGATGCTTTCACTTGTTTTTATTTATTGGTTGATAGGCTGAGGCCACTTTAGAATAGCTTCAAACTTATTGATTCCATGCCTAATCACACCCAGCCAAAGACATAACCCAAGTATTTTGCTTTGTCCAAATGGAGCACTTTGGTATTTGCCAAGAGCCCTGTTTTCCTGAATCCACTACTGATTGCACTCAAGACACATGCATCTCCCAGTCAGGGCTGTGAATGACTGTATCATCCAAATAGGCTGCTTTATATTAGCAATGAGGTCTTAAAAGCTTATACATTACTCTGGAATGAAATCTATCTATCTATCTATCTATCTATCTATCTATCTATCTATCTATCTATCTATCTATCTATCTATCTATCTATCTATCTATCTATCTATCTATCTATCTATCTATCTATCTATCTATCTATCTATCTATCTATCCACATATATATATATATATATATATATATATATATATATATATACACAGTATCTCACAAAAGTATATATATATATGTATGTACATATATATATACACTTTTGTGAGATACTGTGTATGTATATATATATATATATCGAGCATAACTAAATGGCGGCCCGCAGTCCGTATCCGGCCCGAGCTACTGCTCTATCTGGACTGCCGCAGACGTGCCATTTAGCTGACGATTTTGTCCCCAGTCTCTTCTGCTGTCATTAGCAGAGCAGAGCGGACAGCTGGAGGCGGGACAATTCTAGACTGGGGGCGGGACCAGCATTGCATGGAGAGAGGCAGCTGCTTGTACAAAAGTTTCACATTAATCAGAAAGTGATTGTCTGCTGAAGGCGGTCCTAGCAACCAATCACCAGCTTGCCAATATGAAAATTTTACCCGGCATCTCCAATGCCCCATCCAGTGCTGCTGTGCCTCTGCCTTTAGTTCAGGATTGTCCCACCTTCTCCTCTCCGCTCTGTGTAAGGTAGGAAAGTGAAGAGAGGAAAGGAAATGCCTGTGAACTTGTGAAGGATGGGGAGCAGGGTCATGTGCAGGGGGCAGTGCTATGGGGGGGGGGATGTTAAGGGGCAGTGCTGTGGGGGGGGTTTGAAGGGGGCAGTGCTGTGGGGGGAGAGGATGTGAAGGAGGCAGTGCTGTGGGCGGGAAGTGAAGGGGACTGTGCTGTGGGGGGGGGGGTGTGAAGGGGATAGTGCTGTGGGGGGATGTGAGTGAAGGAGGCAGTGCTGTGGGGGGTGGGGTGTGGAGGGGCAGTGCTGTGAGGGGGGATGTGAAGGGGGCATGTGACGGGGGCAGTGCTGTGGGGGGATGTGAAGGGGGCAGTGCTGAGGGGGGGGGGTGAGTGAGGGGGCAGTGCTGTGGGGGAGATGTGAGTGAACGGGGCAGTGCTGTGGGGGTGTGGGGTGTGGAGGGGCAGTGCTGTGAGGGGGGATGTGAAGGGGCATGTGAAGGGGGCAGTGCTGTGGGGGGGGTGTGAAGAGGCAGTGCTGTGGTGGGAATGTGAAGGGGACAGTGCAGTGGGGGAGGGTGTGAGTGAGGGGGGCAGTGCTGTGGTTGGGATGTGAGTGAAGGGGGCAGTGCTGTGGGGGTGTGGAGGGGCAGTGCTGTAAGGGGGGATGTGAAGAGGGCAGTGCTGTGGTGAGGTGTGGAGGGGTAGTGCTGTGAGGGGGGATGTGAAGGGGGCACTGCTGTGGGGGGGATGAGAAGGGGGCACTGTTGTGGGGGAGGAATGTGAAGGGGGCAGTGCTGTGGGGGGGGGGTGTGAAGGGGCAGTGCTGTGGGGGGGGGGGTGTGAAGGGGGCAGTGCTGTGGGGAGTATGTGAAGGGGGAAGTGTTGTGGGGGGATGTAAGGGGGAGCAGTGCTGTGGGGGGGATGTGAAGGGGCAGTGCTGCAGGGATAATATGTAAAGGGAGACAGTACTGTGTGTGGGGGCTGGTGATGTAAAGGGGGACAGTGCTGTGTGAGGGATGTGAAAGGGGCAGTTCTGTGGAGATATGTGAAGGGGGCAGTGCTGTGGTGGGAAAGATGTGAAAGGGGACAAGCAGCTGCAAACAAAATGAGGAGGTGCACGGAATATGTGCAGGGGTACCATTGGCTCTTAAACGCACTGAAATACAAGGTGCGGTTTCCCGCATATGGAAATTGCATCGTACAAATGCACTATGGAGTTTCTATGCAGCTGTATTTTTAAAAAGGTAACAGGACCTTTTTCCAGCAGAAAACGCAGGCACAGCAGCCCATTCAAATGAAGAGGCTGTCATCCTTGGCTGTGATGTAAAGAATCTGAGTCATAGAACAAAAATGCGATTTGGACCTCTGCTGAAAACATTTTTTACAATTTGGACCTATATGAATTTTAATTCAATACCCCTGATATATAGGAATGTTTGACAATTCTTCCAGAAGCGCATTTGTGATTTTAGGCACTGATGTTTGGCGAGAAGGCCTGGCTCAAGGTCTCCAATTCAACCCAAAGGTGCTTTATCGTGTTGTGGTCAGGATTCTGTGCAGGCCAGTCAAGTTCCTCCACCCCAAACTCGCTCATTCATGTCTTTATAGATCTTGATTGGTGCACTGGTCCAAATCATTTGGTGGAGGGGGTTTAATGGTGTGGGGTTGTTTTTCAGGGGTTGGGCTTGGCTTCTTAGTTCCAGAGAAAGGAACACCTAAGGCATCAACATACCAAGACATTTTGGACAATTTCATGCTCCCAGCTTTGTGGGAACAGTTTGGTGATGGCCCTTTCCTGTTCCAACATGGCCATGTTGAACTTCCAGTGACCAGTATGTGAGAGTGAAAACGATAACACCAAATTTAACACACCTGCTCCCCAGTCACACCTGAGACCTTGTAACACTAACAGTCACTTGACACTGAGGAGGGAAAATGGCTAATTGGGCCAAATTTAGAAATTTTAACTTAGGGATGTACTCACTTTTGTTGCCAGTGATTTAGACATTAATGGCTGTTTGTAAAGTTATTTTGAGGGGACAGCAAATTTACACTGTTATACAAGTCTTGCACTCACTACTTTACATTGTAGCAAAGTGTAATTTCTTCAGTGTTGTCACATGAAAAGATATAATAAAATATTTACAAAAATGTGAGGGGTGTATTCACTTTTGTGAGATACTGTTTATATATAGCATCATGAAGAACAAGGAACACACCAGGCAGGTCCGAGATACTGTTGTGGAGAAGTTTAAAGCTGGATTTGGATACAAAAAGATTTCCCAAGCTTTAAACATCCCAAGGAGCACTTTGCAAGCGGTAATATTGAAATGGAAGGAGTATCAGACCACTGCAAATCTACGAAGACCTGGTCATCCCTCTAAACTTTCAGCTCATACAAGGAGAAGACTGATCAGAGATGCAGCCAAGAGCCCCATGATCACTCTGGATGAACTGCAGAGATCTACAGCTGAGGTGGGATACTCTGTCCATAGGGCAACAATCAGTCGTATACTGCACAAATCTGGCCTTTATGGAAGAGTGGCAAGAAAAAAGCCATTTCTTAAAGATATCCATAAAAAGTGTGGTTTAAAGTTTGCCACAAGCCACCTGGGAGACACACCAAACATGTGGAAGAAGGTGCTCTGGTCAGATGAAACCAAAATCGAACTTTTTGGCAACAATGCAAAACGTTATGTTTGGCTTAAAAGCAACACAGCTCATCACCCTGAACACACCATCACCACTGTCAAACATGGTGGTGGCAGCATCATGGTTTGGGCCTGCTTTTCTTCAGCAGGGACAGGGAAGATGATTAAAATTGATGGGAAGATGGATGGAGCCAAATACAGGACCATTCTGGAAGAAAACCTGATGGAGTCTGCAAAAGACCTGAGACTTGGACGGAGATTTGTCTTCCAACAAGACAATGATCCAAAACATAAAGCAAAATCTACAATGGAATGGTTCACAAATAAACATATCCAGGTGTTAGAATGGCCAAGTCAAAGTCCAGACCTGAATCCAATCGATAATCTGTGGAAAGAAGTGAAAACTGCTGTTCACAAACGCTCTCCATCCAACCTCACTGAGCTCGAGCTGTTTTGCATGGAGAAATGGGCAAAAATTTCAGTCTCTCGATGTGCAAAACTGATAGAGACATACCCCAAGCGACTTACAGCTGTAATCACAGCAAAAGGTGGCGCTACAAAGTATTAACTTAAGGGGGCTGAATAATTTAGCACGCCCAATTTTTCAGTTTTTTATTTGTTAAAAAAGTTTGAAATATCCAATAAATTTCGTTCCACTTCATGATTGTGTCCCACTTGTTGTTGATTCTTCACAAAAAATTACAGTTTTATATCTTCATGTTTGAAGCCTGAAATGTTGCAAAAGGTGTCAAAGTTAAATGGGGGCCGAATACTTTTGCAAGGCACTGTATATATATATATATATATATATATATAATACTATATCGCCAAAAGTATTGAGACGCCTGCCTTTACGCGCACATGACCTTTAAAGTGTAAGTCCAGGCAAATCCTAACTAACGCTAAACCAAAAATCGCTGTACTGATCTATTCTGCAGGCGATCTGGTCCGGTCTCCATTGGAGGAAGGTCTGTGCAGGAGAGGACTGACAACAGCTGTGAAATGCCAGGGAAGCGACGTCACCCATAGAGTTACTATGGGGCTTCTGTTGTTGGCTGCCTCTCCTGCACCAGGCTCCACACTTAAGCCACCGCTGACAGCTGATGCTTGGACTGGACCGGATTGGCTGCCAAACAGGTAAGTATAGTGATTTTTTCTTTACAGGGTTAGATAGATTAGGTTTAGAATTTGGCAGAGGGCACAGAGCAAGTTTAGCATCAGTTAGGTTTAGCCTGAACGTCTACTTTAATTGCATCCTAGTCTTAGTCCGTAGGGTTCAATATTGAGTTGGCCCGCTCTTTGCAACTATTAACTCTTCTGGGAAGGCTGTCCAAAAGGTTTAGGACTGTGTCTATGGGAATATTTGTCCTTTCTTTCAGAAGCGCATTCATAAAGTCAGGCACTGATGTTTGAGGAGAAGGCCTGACTAGCAGTGTCCGCTCTAATTCCCAAAGGTGTTCTATCGGGTTGAGGTCACCTTGCTTTGTGCATTGGTCATGTTGGAACATGAAGGGGCCATCACCAAAATGTTCCCACAAAGTTGGGAGCATGAAATTGACCAAAATGTCTTGGTATGTTGATGCCTTAAGAGTTCCCCTCACTGGAACTAAGAGGACAAGCCCAACCCCTGAAAAACAACTCCACACCATAATACATCCTCCACCAAAAGATTTTGACAAGTGCACAAATCAAGGTCCATAAAGACATGGATGAGCGAGTTTGGGGTGGAGGAGTCCTGACCTCAACACCTTTGGGATAAATTAGAGTGGAGACTCCGAGCCAGGCTTCTCGCCAAACATCAGTGCCTAAAATCACAAATGCTCTTCTTGAAGAATGGTCAAACATTCCTATATATATATATATATATATATATATATATATATATATATAGTAAAGATCCTGGGTCTTCCAAGAAATCGTGCCAGTCAAGACTGCATTTTAAAAGGCATGGCAGCCAATTTTTGTTTAAAGGAACAGAAAGTTAAAAAAATGAACAGCAATTTCCCTTGCAGGGGGTTCCACTATTACTGTAACTTGTTATTTTAGCCTCCTGGCTTACTCACTTGCCACATAGCTGATTCAGGCCTCACGCCTAGGCCTTAGGTCTGCTCCTGAGACCAACCCAAGTACCCTTTGGTCAAGCTCCCTTGTAGCATACTTAGGATCAGCTTCGAACTGTGCTGTCACAGACTACTTCTGCCTCGTGCAGACATGTATGCTCAAACTGCCATCTGCAGCCCCTCTCTCTCTTAGAGAAGGTGGCAGCCCTCCTGACTCACATACACAGACCTCGTGTCTGTAGGGTAAAGTCCTTCTGACTCCTGGGCCAGACTTTCCGTCTGCCTGGGTGGAGCTGTCTCCAACTGGGAGCCCTAAGCTCTAACCCTAGGAATCTTATGAACCCATCCCACAGGTGTGCAATCCGCATTCCTGGCTGCAAAAATCAGGCCTAAATTGCTAATACACACAGTGACCCGGGCTCGTCTCTCTACAATATATATATATATATATATATATATATATATATATATGTATATATTATATATATATATATATATATATATATATATATATACTGTAAAATATGTTACTGCTGCTTGCCTGCTGGAGCAACCCTAATATTGTTGCTCAGGCATAAAGAAAATATATTTTTCAGATTTTACATTCACTGTCACCCCTGTGCATTCCTGATGGATAGTTAAATTGGCCATAGAATTAAAGCAGAACTTTACTCCAAAATTAACGTTTTATATAGCAATCTCTTTTATTAGGCTACTCACAGATTAGGCACCATTTCACTGTAAAATATGCAGTGGGTTAACAGATGTTTTTAGCAGCCTTTTCCTAGTACATGCACCCCTGTATTTTCTTTTAGGCTCTGTGGTATGCTGTTTAGTTCCTAAAGCTCACGGCTTCCAGTCACATGATATGCTTTGTTCAATGGAATACCACAGGCAATCACAAAGGTTTAGATGATCAATACAGAGAAGGAATAGGCGCACCAAAACAGAGTAGTGCACAGTTCCACAAAAATGTACACATGCATGGGAAATTCTTTAAACATGCTGTCAATGATCACTAACATGAACAACAGCAACAATATTCTCCTGCGCATTAGTGTGATGGTGCAAATCAGAAGAAGGTACAACAGTCAGAAATGGTTATTTCTGCACAGCCTTGCTTCCCTCTAGGACTGGGGTTGTCCTTAGAACACTGTAGAAAATAAAACTAGGGGGCGTACTGGCCCAGTGCATTATGCAACTGGTAAAAAGGGTTAAATAAACTGAAACTACTCACAAGTGTAGGGAAAAAGCCCGAACATCAAGCCACTGCAAGTGGCCGCAAGCTCCCAACTTTTCCAAAACCTCTATCTCAAGGAAGACCTCATCAGGGTTCCTGCCAGCTAACCCGTTTCAAAGGTAACCCTTGTTTATCAGCTACAGATAACAACTGATCCAACAGCCTATATAAACACACATGTTTAGCCTAATTGCTGACCCTCCCACAACATGAGAGCCAAAACAATATCCCATCAGAGGCTAGGAGCATTGTTTTCCAGTTTATCTATGGTACAATAGACCAATGAGTTTAAGATACAGACGATCCCCAATATACAGCTGGGACTAAATATAGGTAAGCCCTAACTGCCTATTTTCTACTATGAATTTCTAAAGTGTGCATACAGCAACTGCTTCGTTAGGAACATGGCTCTACACATAGGGAAGTGCTTCTTATTCCCCCTCCCCTTCTAAATATGGGAGGTACTTTTGGCTCTTTTGTTGTGATGTTGTGGGAGGGTCAGTAATAAGGCTGAAAGTGTGTGTATATATAGGTTGTATGATCAGTTGTTTTCTGGCTCTGATAAAGAAGCGTTACCTTCTGATAAAGAAGCGTCAGTGGCAGGGACCCTGGTGAGGTCCTCCTTGGCTAGAGTTTTTGGCATAGTTAGGAGTTTGCAACCACTTGCAGTGGCTTGATGTCAGAGCTTACTACCTACACTTGTGAGTAGTTTTCAATTTATTTGAATAATTTTTAATACATTTATGTGGGATAATGCACTAGGCCAGTGCGCCCTCTGTTTTTATGCTGTGAGTGATCTCATATATCTGGAAGAGGGCAAAAGGCACATGGCACTGGATTTTAGGTAGAAATTATATTTCAGTGAGTTCTATAGAACACAAGCGCACAGGGGAAGGTTAAGGAAGTTTTTGTGTTCATATAAAGTATATGAAATAATTTTACTGATAAAAATACCTGGATGTGGTTCTACTTTAACCACTTTACCACCGGAGGATTTTGCTGTCTTACGTCCAGGCCACTTTTTGCGATTTAGGCACTGTGCAACTTTAACTTATAATTGCGCGGCCATGCAACGCCGTACCCAAACAAAATTTACGTCCTTTTTTTCCCACAAACAGAGCTTTCTTTTGGTGGTATTTGAGCACCTCTGCGATTTTCATTTTTTGTGATATTAATAAAAAAAAGCGACAATTTTGAAAAAATAACAATATTTTTCTACTTTGACAGTTAAAAAATATCCAATATATTCAATTTTTGTCATATATTTAGGCGAAAATTTATTTAGCTACATGTCTTTGATAAAAAAATTCTCAATGAGCGTATTTTTAACCGCTTTAAGATCGGAAGATTTTACCCCATTCCTGACCAGGCCATATTTTGCGATTCGGCACTGCGTTACTATAATGGACAATTGCGCGGCCATGCAATGCTGTACCCAAATTAAATTGATGTCTTTTTTCCCCCACAAATAGAGCTTTCTTTTGGTCGTATTTGATCACCTGTGTGATTTTTACTTTTTGCGCTATAAACAAAAAAAGAGCAACAATTTTGAAAAAATAACAATATTTCTCACATTTTTTATATGAAATTCCCCCCCCCAAAAATGTAAAAATCGAAAATTTTTAACATTTTAGGCCAATTTGTTTTCTGCTACATATTTGTGGTAAAAAAAATCGCAATAAGCGTATTTTGATTGTTTGCGCAAAAGTTATCGCAGCTACTAACTACGGGAAATTTATGTCATTTTTATTGTTGTTTTTTTTAACTAGTAATGGCGGCGATCTGGCGGCGTTCTGCGATTTTTTTTTGCGGGACTGCAACATTGCGGCGGACAGATCGGACCCTTGACTGACATTTTTGACACTTTTGGGGGTACCAGTGACATTACTACAGTAATCAGTGCTATAAATATGAACTGTTACTGTAAAAATGACACTGGCAGGGAAGGGGTTAACTTTTATTGGTGATCAAGGGGTTAATGCATGCCTGGTGCTTACTGACGTGTGTGGGGGGAGGGGACTATGTGACACAGGCACAGATCACAGGTTCAGCTGTGCTGAATCCTGCAATCTGACCCTGCCTGTCACTTAGGAGATCCGCCCGCTTTGTTTACACAAGCGGGCGGATCTCCACACTCGATCCCTGACGATCGGGGAAGAGCGGCGGTGACCACCGCCGCTCCTCCCCTGGCCCGTCTCCGCTGTAACTGAATACACAAGGGGAGGTGTCCAGCGACGTAGGTCTACGTCGCTGGACGATAACGAGCCACTTTGCCGCAGTACGGTCAATGTGACCGGTCGGCAAGAGGTTAAAGTTGGACACTATGTAGCTAAAAAGACACAAATTAATTGAGCTCTGTAATTAATAATGCATCACTGACTGTTTTACAACAGCAATATGCGGCAGGGCAGATAGACCTTAATGCCCAGCCACCATATGTATTCATCTCTGTGCTGCTCTGGAGTACACTTCACTGGCACGTCAAGAACTGTGACCAAGCTTTCACCAAAAATTCATAGTCAACTATCAACAATTAGAAGCAGAGGGGATGGATACGCAGCTGTCAATCCCAGCAGCAGGAATCAGTACATTACTACCGCTGGGATTCGCAGCACGACAAAAGGCCCATGGGAATGCTCTCTATTTTAGGAATTATCCTCAGTGGAAAAACTAGCTGAAAAAACAGAACACTATCTTAAGCATTTTATTATGAAGTATGGGATCTCAAGTTTATTTTAAAATATTATTTTGAGTTTCTGAGTAACAAACAACACAAACTTTTTAGAGTGACAACATTTGGTAACAATGGCTAAAAAAAACATCAGTATGTTAGAAAATGTTGGGAAAAGGGGAATGGGTTTCAAGGACCCCCCTTTTCCTCATGGGATTACCGCAGCGGGAGGTTTCTAGGTTCCCCCTGCAGGTGAGGTCGTGGTTACATAAAGGTGGTACCTGATAGGTGGGAACTTTGGAGGCTACTAGAAGCTTCTGGAAGCCCACTGGGGTCTATAAATATTAGGTGCTGACTGAAAACTGGCGCCAGACGTCGCGGGATATGAGAAGCTGCAGAGCTCACCCATCCCCCCTCCCCTTGTCGCGGCCTTGTTAATGTGGTGGGTCACCTTTTCGTAAGAAAATGGGGACAGTGTAAGAATATGGTGATATGGTTATTCAGCTTGAGCTTTAATAGCTGAGTTGAAATTTGGTTTGGAAGTTAAAAGTTATAAGTTATGTCGTTATTCATGTGAAGTTGAAGTTTAATAAAAATGTAATATTTTGAAAACCAATTAATAAAGGCCGTGGCCAAAAGTTTTGCCAGTAAGAAGTCTAATTGTGTTATTTGCATGTCTGGAGGTTGTTGGAGAATAAATAATGCTGCGTGTTATCCCATGTAATTGCTGTACTTTCTACCCTTTTAAAAACATTAAAATAGAAGTACAGCCAAAGCTTGTGGATTACAGGAGTGCAGCTCGTTCTGCACTCCTCTGACCCATTTTCAGCCACTGAAGTCCGCTGTCAGCTGACGTCACAAAGCCACGGGGTAGATTGTGACCATATGGTTGGGTTCTACTCAGATGCCTGGACCGGCACATGTCTCAGCCTGTCAGCGAGCTGCTGAGAGCCTGAGCCGGCCGCTCCTACCCCCACCACAGCCTAGCGCTCCAGTAAGCACGGGGGAAGCAGAACAGAGAGCCGCTGACTGACAGTCACCAGCTCTCTGCTCACAAAGCTCTAAAAACCGAGCGACCGGTGGTGTTTGAGGCAGTCTGACCGACATCCACCTAAGTAAGTATGATTTCTAAAACAAAATGCCAAACCTCTCTTTTAAGGGCTTATTTAGACTTGCAGTCGGGGTAGGGGATTGGTAAAAATAGGTCCATCTTAAAGTAACTTGGTGGCTGGATTACAAATTACAATCCCTGTTGCATTTGGCGGGCAGTGCCACTGCCAAAAGTGACCCATTTAACCACTTAAGCCCCGGAAGATTTTACCCCCTTCCTGACCAGGACCTATTTTGCGATTCGGCACTGCGTGATTTTAACGGACAATTGCGCGATCGTGCGACGCTGTACCTAAACAAATTTGACGTCCTTTTTTTCCCACAAACAGAGCTTTCTTTTGGTGGTATTTGATCACCTGTGCGATTTTTTGATCATGCGCTATAAACAAAAAAAGAGCGTAAATTTTGCAAAAATAAAAATATTTTTCACATATTTTTATATGAAATTCCCCAAAAAAAAAGTAAAAATCAAATTTTTTTAACATTTTCGGCCAATTTGTCTTATGCTACATATGTTTGGTAAAAAAAAAAAATCGCAAAAAGCGTATTTTGATTGGTTTGCGCAAAAGTTATCGCGTTTACTAACAAAGGGAAAGATTTTTGTCATTTTTGTTGTTTTTTTTTAACGCGTAATGGCGGCGATCTGCGATTTTTTTTGCGGTACTGCGACATTGCGGCGGCCATTTTTGACACTTTTGGGGTTACCAGTGACATTACTACAGTAATCAGTGCTATACATATGCACTGTTACTGTAAAATTACACTGGCAGTGAAGGGGTTAACTTTTTTGAGAGGGAGGGGTTATGTGTGTCCCTAGGGGCGTGATTCTAACTGTGATTGGCTGTGGCTTGAGGTGTAGGAACAGTGATCAACGGTCCTACATAGTAGAACCGTATGATCACTATTCCTACACAGGTGAGAATGACAGGCGGCTTGTTTACATTAGCCGCCTGCCTTTCTTCCTCTCCACCGACGATCGCGAGTGACCGGCGGACGATCGGGTCCGCTGGTCACACGCACGGGGGGGGGGGTCCGTGACCGCGCGGGAGCGGGTAATACTACGTCGCTTTGCCTGTGAGGGGCTGACCGCCGCAGTAAATAGTCGTGCGGCGGTCGGCAAGCGGTTAATTGAAAGAGGCTGTGCCACAACTGCTAGCCAAATACTAGACTTTTTAGGCTGTTATTCTTATCAACAACCCTATTCTGCTGTCAAAAAAAAAAAAATACAGATATTCAGGAGGAAGCAGTATCACATTATGAATGCTTGTCAGCTGCTCCTGTACCACTTTCTATAATATGATCCAACACAGACTGCTTTTCAGGGACCAACATGTTAGGAGGGGCTAGCCCCCTAAGGCAGGTTATGCTTGTACAAGCCATATAAGTAGAACTCCACACCACAGTACTTTATGAATAGTGATTTCTTCTTGCAAAAAATCCAGGGGCACTGCCATTTGGCCTCTCACTCACAGTACTGAATAGCATTTAAGACAGGAATGCAGAATATGTCCCGCTATTCACCAGCCTGCCCCATCTCACCTTGACACCATATCTGTACTGACATGGAAGGCTTCTCTCTTGGGATCAACAGGCCAGGCTTCAGACACACCCTGCATTGCAGTTGGCGCCAAGAGGTGAAGGGACACATAGCACACCAGTCCCCAACCACTATTAGAGCTCACACAGTCACCCGCCTTTTAGGCCTCATGCACACTGGACGTTATCAAAACGTCAGTAGAAAGCTGTAGCTGTAGAAGGAGTTTTTCCGCTTTTTTGCAGTAGCATTTTTCAGCTGTAGCGTTTTTTAGCTTTTTTTTATAACAAAAACTATACTCCCACAAAAGCTTATGGCTCAAAAACGTTGATAAATGCTGAATAGCCGCGTTTTTCAGTGTTTTTTGGTGTTTTTCAGCTTTTTTCAACTTTTAGCAGAGTTAAAGAGTTTTACAGCTGAAAAATGCCTCCTAAAACCCACCAGAAAACGCCCTTGCCAAAAACTGCTGATAACAGCCTATGTGTGCATAGACACATAGGATAACATGCTGGGGGAGTTTACTGGCTGCAGGAAAAAACATCTGACGCCAAAAGCAGCAGCTGTAAAAATGTCCAGTGTGCATGGGGCCTTAACCAGCTGGCCAATATATTCTACCAGTATCCCAACCCAGAAGGTTGAATATGTTGTTCCTCATATGTGCTGACCTGGTAACCAGGGTAACCTGGTACACTTTTGTTGCATCCACTCATGACGTCTAATAAGGTCCCTTTCACACAAACATGTGTGACCGTTCATCCGTTTCTCATCCATCCGTTGGCGGATGAAAAACGGACATCAATGCATTCCTATGAAAAAACGAATGTAAATGGATGATAATTCGTTTACATCCGTTTTCATCCGCTTCCGTCAGCATTTGTTTTTTTGAACGGATTAAAGCCCTACTTTTTATCCATTAAAAAATGAATCGGGTGAAAAACGGATGAAAATGCATGACAATGGCTGAAAAACAGATGAAAAATTGATGACAAAGGATGAAAAACGGATGAAAAACTGATTACAATGGATGAAAAACTGATGATGACTGAAAAAATGTGATGACAAAAAAAACGTGACTGAACTGATGAAATGAATGATCTGTATGTGTGAAAGGGGCCTTATTCATCTGATACCTGGAACACTGGGGTTGATTAACTAAAACTAGAGTGCAAAATCTGGTGCAGCTGTGCATAGTATCCAATCAGCATTTATTGCCAGCTTGTTCAATTAAACTTGGACAAAATAAACCTGGAAGCTGTTTGGTTTTTATGCAGGGCTTCACCAGATTGTGCACCCTCCAGTTTTAGTAAATCAACAACACTGTTTCTAGCAGTATACAGAAGTGGTGCAATAGAGAACTGGTAAAACCCACACCTGAATTGGTAAATGTCTATTAAAAGTCCATATCATGTGGTTTCCCTGTTGAATGAGCTCATTGAAGGGATGCTGATTAGCGATGAGCCGAACACCCCCTGTTCGGTTTCCACCAGAACATCGCGAACGGGGGAAAAATTTGTTAGAACATGCAAACTCTATTGAAGTCTATGGAACTCGAACATGAAAAATCAAAAGTCCTAATTTTAAAGGCTGAAATGCAAGTTATTGCACAAAAAAAGTGTATGGGGGACCGGGTACTACCCTGGAGGACCAATGCAAACATTTTTAAAAAAAGATAGTTTTCACAGGAGCAGTGATTTTAATGATGCTTAAAGTGAAACAATAAAAATGAAAATTTTCTTTTAAATATCGTGCCTGGAGGGACCCCTTAATGTGCCTATAAAGTGGAGCATCTGTACGATGTTTGTAGCCTGCTGCAGCAATACTGACGTTTCTAAAGGAAAAAAATGTAATTTAAACAATATATTTTTCAGATGCGGAGGTGGGCGATGTGATTGAGGATGGATTTACATCGGGGGACACAATTTTTTTGTTTTTATTTTTTAATAAAAGACTTGTCAAAAACTGGCTTTTGTCTTTATTTTTTTTTGTACACTTTTTTGGTGAATGGGTAGGGGTACGATGTACCTGATATCCATTCACATAGGGGGGGCGGGAACTGGGGCCCCGTTGTTAAAGTGGGCTTTCAGATTCCAAAAAGCCCCCCACCCGCAGACCCTGACAACCACAGCCCAGGGTTGTCCGGAAGAGGCCCTGGTCCCCATCAACATAAGGGACAAGGTGCTTTGGGGGGCACCCCGAAGCACTCCCCCCATGTTGAGGGCAAGCAGCCTGATATGGTTCAGGAGGGGGTGTTCGCTCATCCCCCTCCATCCTGGCCTCCATCCTCCAGCCTCCATCCTGGCTAGCCAGGCTACTTGCTCTGATAAGGGTCTGGTATGGATTTTGGGGGGGGTCCCATGCAGTTTTTTTTTTTTTTTAAATTTTGGCGTGAAGTTCCCCTTAAAATCTGAACCAGACCCAAAGGGCCTGGTATGGATTGGGAGGGGCACTCTGTTTTTTTTTTTTTTTTTTTATTCTGTCATAGGGTTCCTCTTAACCACTTAAATACAGGGAACATTCACCTCCTTCCTGCCTAGACCAACTTTCATACAATACACTTCAGTGGCCTCACTACAATCACAGCACTAAACTGACTGCGTGTAACATAAGAATCAGCCTACACTACACTGCACTGCTTGATATATATCCTATATAAAAAAAAATATATATATATATATATATATATACAGTATATATATATATATATATATATATATATATATATATATATATATATATACACATACTACACTGGCTAAATACCAATTTTACCAATTACTAGATACAACGCACAATCCACTAACTACCTACATAATCTCACTCCTATCTCCCCTCCCCTAACAAACTATACACGGCTGCCGTGTAAGCAGCAGTTTTATATAGTGTGGGGTGTGGTCCCTGAACCATGATTGGCTAAAGGCACCCTTCTGACAGGACATTGTGCTGTGATTGGCCAAAGCATACCGGTCAATCTTTAGATCATTAGTAATTTATTCACTGCACCAGTGCAGTGCATTATGGGGCGCTCACCGGCGGGCGAACTTCTAGCTGAGCGCCCCATTTGTCCGTGTGTTCGGTGAATGCACGAATGCCCGATGTTCAAGTCAAACTTACGTTCGGCTCAAACTCGAAGCTCATCCCTAATGCTGATATTAAATGAATGATTACATTACAAATCAGGTCCTCTCTCTTTAGCTTCCCATCCCAGACTTGAACCCTCTAGATTTCGGTCCTCTGAATATACTGTAAATACCCCCTCAAAGACAAAGGATGTGACATATCTGCAGGGGAAGTAGTGTATGTCATACATGACCCGACCTCTACAGCATAAGCCAGAGAAATTAAAGCAACAGTAGCACCAGTATAACCAACATGTGCAACACATGATAAACCAAAAACATACAGTAGGCACTTGCCTACAAATACAAGTGTGACAAGCCCTAACCATCACGTTGCCCTTTCCTACAAAGCAGATCTTTTTGTTACATTTTACCAATGGACGTAGTTACAACTGGTGTGATCACACAGTTTAAATAAAATCTATATACAGTGGTTACTTTCAATCTCAGTACTGATTTATTGTTAATTCCTTTAATTTCTTTATTGAGCTGGGTGTTTCGTTTCTCTTTCTGCAGTGCAGGTTGTCCCAGCATTAGAGGAAGTGAAACGGTTATATTGACATCTTGCTGATACAAACATTTTCTCTTAGTGAGATGCAGCTGCTATGCCTGGAAGCAGCAGAAAGGAGACCCAGGGGTTTTCTGCAGCACACTGCAGTGCATGTGAGAGCCAAAGCTGTTATTTTCACACCACAAGAAAGTCATCTGGGATGTGTTATATCATTGTAAGCAAGCTCCAGGCTACACACTCTCCCTAACTTTCTCTCTTTCCCAATAGCGCAATGTCTTTTCTCAGCAGATTATCAAGAAATGACTTTATCTGAAATGGCATTTACTATCGTCTTCTGTTTTGAATTCTATCTAGCTCTTTATTAGCTCTATATACTGTTCTGGTTCACTCAACTTGGAAATGACCTGTATTTCTTTAAATCCAAACTCTGCATAGATATAAAAGACACAAAGTTGGGTCCCATTCACACATCACAGAGCATTGATGTGTGTTATTCTGCTTAAAGTGCATTGCATTAAAGCAGCCCATTCCACAAGAATAGGCTGCCAATGCATCAAAAAGGTTGAATGCACTAATCCAGGTAGAGCATTGCCCCCAACATACATTAGTGCATTGCGCGTCCTTTGGCAAGTTGCGCTTGGATGCCATTCAGATTGAATGGCATGACATTGCACTAAAGCATGTACCATGCATTGCTACTGATATATTTATTTATTTTTTTATCCATAAACATTTTATTGAAGAAGTCAAAAAAAGAACAGAACATACAGGGTATACATTTAGCCATACAGAAATCAGAATAATATGCGCAAAGGAGAGCAGCACAAAAACAAAACAAAACATAGTAGGCTTTACACTAACTTGGGTTTGGTGGGATCCATACAGATTAAGTAGCATATACCACTAATCGGGCCACAAATGGTAGGAGGAGGAGGCATGGGGCAGAAACCTGAGCCAACGGAAATTGTACAAAGAATGGCTCATGTACCACAGCGGCACCATTTATAAAATACAGTTAGCCAGGTTGTATAGAGAGTAGGGTGTGAGAGTGGCCGATTGAAGGGGGGGGATCCCACTAATCAGTGACTAGCGTACTGTATAGCCGGTATAGAGAAATGGACAACAGACTGGGGGGAAAGAGAAGGCAATAGAGAGAAGGGAAACATGAGAGGGACTGGGAAGGGGGGGGGGGGAACGGGGAGTGGGGGAAAAAAAAAAAGAGAAAAAAAAAGGGGGGGGGGAATCCAGGTGGGATGGGGATCACAAGGGATTAGGGATATCGAAGTGCACCCAGCACCGAAATATGCAGGAGTACAGGCGGGGGTGGGAGATGACAGCTTCCCATCACCCCCGCGGAGTGCAAGAGCTCACAAAGGAGGACGCTAAGGCCCCATGACAGTTTTGTCAGTATCAGTGTCTTTGAAGCGGGTCCAGTCGAACCATTGGCCAGAGAATTTGTGGATTTGATCACGTGAGATGCTGATAAGTTCCTCCAGTTCCTCAATTCTATTGAGTCTAAGGAATCATTCTCAGGTCGATGGAATGGACGGTGACCTCCAGTGGCAAGGCAAGCATAGCTTGGCGGCATTCAGCATATGGCGCGCAAGGATCGTCTTGCGTGAGGCACATGCAGCCGGGGTATGGTTGAGCAGGAATTGCTCAGGGGAATACGGAAGATCGCAAGATGTGACTTCCCGCACCATCTTATGGACCATTTCGCAGAAAGTCTGGATCACAGTGCAGGTCCACCATATATGGAGCATGGAGCCGGAGGCATTTTGGCATCTCCAGCATGTGTCCGGGACACCCGGTTGGAACTTGTGGATTTTATCTGGAGTCCTGTACCAACGAGACAGAATTTTAAATCCATTTTCCTGGGTTGTGACGTTGATAGAGGCTTGGTGGACCGAACAGCATATGGATTCCCAATCTTTCTCAGGGAGGGAGAGTTGGGTGAGAGGGAGGGGAGAGGGTGGGCGAATGGAGCCGAGGACGCCGAGGGAGCGTCAAGCAGGTGGCCATATAGTTCAGAGATCAGGTGCCGTTGTGGTCTGGCTCAGGCGCATATGGCTTCGGGGGGCGTGATATATTTATTATGGTTATGATCAGTGTTGATCTAAAATATCATATATGCTGTATATCTAATTATATTGTTTTATTGTAGATATCATGATACCTTGAAACTCTGTGTAATGCCTTTATATACGACTTGGATCCTGATTAATAGCGAAAAACGTCGGTCCATTAGTAGCGCATGTTTTGGATTACAAATACAATCTTATATTTATACGAGTAGAGAAATTATATGCATTTATTTTGTATTGTGTGTATTTCAATAAATGTAATTTTCTTTTTAACCTGTGGTTCTTAATGTTCAAAATATACAGGCACATTTAAATCCCCATTTCCAGGGTTTGGTAGATACCAACCCTGGGCAAACTTTTACCCTAACATGCATTGCTATGCATTACTACAATCTGAGAGTTGGCCTTGATGCTGCTCTGTAATCAGTAATTCATCTTTAAATGTTTGTTTTTTTTTAGCTGAACTCTGGGCACAAGATTTTTCATTTGAAATATATTTCTCAACAATCGCAAAGGATATATACCCAATAGGAGGGAGGGGCCAGGAGAGCCAAAGAGGGACCCAAGAAGAGGAGGATCCGGGCTGCTCTGTGCAAAACCAACTGCATAGAGTGAGTGCAGAGTTTGTATAACAGTGTACATTTTCTGTCCCCTCAAAATAACTCAACACACAGCCATTAATGTCTAAACCACTGGCAACAAAAGTGAGCACACCCCTAAGTGAAATTGTCCAAATTGGGACCAATGTGTCAATATTTTGTGTGGCCACCAATATTTTCCAGCACTGCCCTAACCTTCTTGGGCTTGGAGTTCACCAGAGCTTCACAGGTTGCCACTGGAGTCCTCTTCCACTCCTCCATGACGACGTCACGGAGCTGGTGGATGTTAGAGACCTTGCGCTTCTCCACTTTCGGTTTGAGGATGCCCCACAGATGCTTAATAGGGTTTAGATCCTGAAACATGCTTGGCCAGTCCATCACCTTTAACTTCAGCTGTTTTAGCAAGGCAGTGGTTGTCTTGGAGGTGTGTTTGGGGTCGTTATCATGTTGGAATACTGGCTTGAGGCCTAGTCTCTGAAGGGAGGGGATCATGCTCTGCTTCAGTATGTCACAGTACATGTTGGCATTCATGGTTCCGTCAATGAACTGTAGCTCCCCAGTACTGGCAGCACTCATGCAGCCCCAGACCATGACACTCCTACCACCATGCTTAACTGTAGGCAAGACACCCTCGTCTTTGTACTCCTCACCTGGTTGCCACCACACATGCTTGACACCATCTGAACCAAATAAGTTTATCTTAGTCTCATCAGATCACAGGACATGGATCCAGTAATCCATGTCCTTAGTCTGCTTGTTTTCAGCAAACTGTTTGAGGGCTTTCTTGTGCATCATCTTTAGAAGAGGCTTCCTTCTGGGACGACAGCCTTGCAGACCAATTTGATGCAGTGAGCGACTTATGGTCTAAGCACTAACAGGCTGCCCCCCCCCACACCCCTTTAACCTCTGCTGTAATGCTGGCAGCATTCATACGTCTATTCCCTAAAGACAACCTCTGGATATGAGCACAGGCACTCAACTTCTTTGGTCAACCATGACAAGGCCTTTTCTGAGTTGAACCTGTCCTGTTAAACTGCTGTATGGTCTCGGCCACCATGCTGCAGCTCAGTTTCAGGGTCTTGGCAATCTTCTTATAGCCTAGGCCATCTTTATGTAGAGCAACAATTCTTTTTTCAGATCTCTCAGATAGTTTTTTGCCATAAGATGCCATGTTGATCTTCCAGTGACCAGTATGAGAGAGTGAGGACGATAACACCAAATTTAACACACCTGCTTCCCATTCACACCTGAGACCTTGTAACACTAACGGGTCACATGACACCGGGAAGGGAAAATGGGTAATTGGGCCCAATTTTGACCCTTTCACTTAGGGGTGTACTCACTTTTGTTGCCAGCGATTTAGACAATAATAGCTGTGTGTTGAGTTATTTTGAGGGGACAGCAAATTTACACTGTTATACAAGCTGTACACTCACTACTTTACATTGTAGCAAAGTGTCATTTCTTCAGTGTTGTCACATGAAAAGATATAATAAAATATTTACAAAAATGTGAGCGGTGTACTTACTTTTTTGAGATACTGTAAGTATAACATGTTTGTTGTTTAGTAAAATAAAACAAATAAAACACGACACTTTTTCAATCACTTTATTGTGACCTGGCTATAGCCCCTTGCAGTCATTGTACAGCCGGTTGAGGGTGTGAAAGGAAGAAACAGCACAATAAGTGAACACGTTTATGTACTGACAAGAAGCATGCAGCTAGAAAGAGAAAGCAGAATGACAGAGAAATTACATCACTGCCCATCGCTAGGCTTGTCTCCACCATATGGTACTAGGCTGCTGGTGTTGGACCCGAGTATAAGCCGAGTCCCCTACTTTTACCACAAAAAGATGGGAAAAATGATTGACTCGAGTATAAGCCTAGGGTGAGAATGCAGGGCGGCGGGCATGGTACAGGAGAATGCAGGGCGGCAGGCATAGGACAGGAGAATGCAGTGTGGCTAGCATGGTACAGGAGAATGCAGGGTGGCTGGCATGGTACAGGAGGAGAATGCAGGGTGGCTGGCATGGTACAGGAGAATGCAGGGTGGCTGACATGGTACAGGAGAATGCAGGGTGGCTGGCATGGTACAGGAGAATGCAGGGTGACTGGCATGGTACAGGAGAATGCAGGGTGACTGGTAAGGTACAAGAGGATGCGGGGTGACTGGCATGGTACAAGAGGATGCGGGGTGACTGGCATGGTACAAGAGGATGCAGGGTTGTGGGCATACTACAGGAGATGCAGTGCTGTGGGCATGGTACAGGTGGACCATGCCCGCAGCACTGCATCACTTGTAGTATGCCCGCGGCTCTGCATAATGGCAGGTAGTGCAGCTGTTTCACTTGCCTGTTCCAGAGGCGCCTTCATTTTAAAAATGGCGCCGCCCGGCGCCGACACGTCATTGCGCACGCGCTGCCGCCGCTCGTATACGTTCGGCTATTCCCGGCTTGTCCCAAGCGGCGGCGGCGCGTGCGCGGTTAAGCACGTCGGAGCGGCCAGGAACTTTTTTTTATTCCTTGACTCGAGTATAAGCTGAGGGGGACGTTTTCAGCA
Source organism: Pelophylax lessonae (assembly GCF_965119305.1). Classification (NCBI taxonomy): domain Eukaryota; kingdom Metazoa; phylum Chordata; class Amphibia; order Anura; family Ranidae; genus Pelophylax; species Pelophylax lessonae. The sequence continues at coordinate 596,964,389 of NC_138770.1, read as the reverse complement.
CAAAAAAATGTGCTGAAAAACTCGGCTTATACTCGAGTATATACGGTACATCCCTAAGTAAAAATGTCCAAATTGGGCCCAATTAGCCATTTTATTTCCCTGGTGTCATGTGACTCGTTATTGTTACAAGGTCTCAGGTGTGAATAGGGAGCAGGTGTGTTAAATTTGGTGTTATCGCTCTCACTCTCACATACTGGTCACTGGAAGTTCAACATGGCACCTCATGCCAAAGAACTCTCTGAGGATCTGAAAAAAGAACTGTTGCTCTACATGAAGATGGCCTAGGCTATAAGAAGATTGCCAAACCCTGAAACTGAGCTGCAGCACGGTGGCCAAGACCATACAGTAGTTTAACAATATAGGTTGAACTCAGAAAAGGCCTTGCCATGGTCGACCAAGGAAATTGAGTGCATGTGGTCAGTGTTATATCCAGAGGTTGTCTTTTAGAAATAGACGTATGAGTGCTGCCAGCATTGCTGCGGAGGTTGAAGGGGTGGGGGTCAGCCTGTCAGTGCTCAGACTATACGCCGCACACTGCATAAAATTGGTCAGCAGGGCTGTCGTCCCAGAAGGAAGCCTCTTCTAAAGATGATGCACAAGAACGCCTGCAATTTGCTGAAGACAAGCAGACTAGGGACATGGATTACTGGAACCATGTCCTGTGGTCTGATGAGACAAAGAAAAAAACGTATTTGGTTCAGATGGTGTCAAGCGTGTGTGGCGGCAACCAGGTGAGGAGTACAAAGACAAGTGTGTCTTGCCTACAGTCAAGCATGGTGGTGGGAGTGTCATGGTTTGGGGCTGCATGAGCGCTGCCGGCACTGGGGAGCTACAGTTTATTGAGGAAACCATGAATGCCAACATGTACTGTGACATACTGAAGCAGAGCATGATCTCCTCCCTTCAGAGACTGGGCCACAGGGCAGTATTCCAACATGATAACGACCCCACACACACCTCCAAGACGACCACTGCCTTGCTAAAGAAGCTGAGGGTAAAGGTAAAGGTGATGGGATGGACTGGCCAAGGATGTCTCCAGACCTATACCCTATTGAGCATCTGTTGGGCATCCTCAAATGGAAGGTTGGGGAGCGCAAGGTGTCTAACATCCACCAGATCCGTGATGTCGTCATAGATGAGTAAAAGAGGACTCCAGTGGCAATCTGTGAAGCTCTGGTGAACTCCATGCCCAAGAGGGTTAAGGCTGGAAAATAATGGTGGCAACACAAAATATTGACACTTTAAGCCCAATATGGACATTTTAACCTAGGGGTGTACTCACTTTAGTTGCAAGCGGTTTAGACATTATTGACTGGGTGTTGAGTTATTTTGATGGGACAGCAAATTTACACTGTTCCTTGCCGTCCCGACTCTAACTATACAGGCAGATTTCCTCTCTTCCAGGTGGTGAGCTTCTCCCAGCCACCTCACAAAACAAAAACACTTTAGCAACCTTTTAGCCCCGGTTCACACTTGTGCGTGTGCGGGGTTCGCATGTAATGTCGGAGCGCACTGCTCCGACATTACATGCGATCGGCTGTGTGGTGCGAGTTTAGCCATACAAACTGTATGGCTAAATTCGCATCGCACCCGCAGCAAACACGCACAGGAGGCATTTTTGCAGCCGCATCAGGATCGGATCGCACAGCAGTTCACACTTGTGCGATCCGCTCCTGTGCGAACTGCACGATCGCACTGCGATATGCGATCAAACTGGGGGTGTCGTTAAGATTACATTGACACCCCCAGCGGATCGCATATGGCAGTGTGAACTGCCGGGGGTGCGTGTGCGATGCGGGAACAGGCTGCGAATTCGCAGCCTTCCCGCATCGCATAAATGTGAACCGAGCCTGACTCACAAACACAAACTTGTAGCTCTCTCAGAAATGCTGTCTGAGTCCCAGGCCAGAGCAACATCATGCTTAAGCCTGCCCCTTTCATCTCACCTGGATAACCAATCATTAAGCAAATAAGAGTCCGGATAAGAGACACAAAACCTGAGCTGGATTGTTCAGACCTAAAGTCATCTTTAACCACTTTACCACCGGAGGATTTTGCTGTCTTCCGTCCAGACCACTTTTTGTGCTTCGGCACTGTGCGATTTTAACTGACAATTGTGCGGTCATGCAATGTGGTACCCAAACGAAATTTACGTCCTTTTTTTCCCATAAACACAGCTTTCTTTTGGTGGTATTTGATCACCTCTGCGCTTTTTATTTTTTGCGATATTAATAAAAAAAGAGCGAAAATTTTGCAAAAAAATGACATTTTCAACTTTGTCTTTTAAAAAATATCCAATATACTCAATTTATGTCATTTTTTTTGGCCAAAATATATTTAGCTACATGTCTTTGACAAAAAAAAATTCAATGAGTGTATTTTTATTGGTTTGCGCAAAAGTTATAGCGTCTACAAACTATGGTGTAAATACTGAAATTTTACGCAACTTTAATTTCTGACTGCCTATCTCAATTCATGAAGTGCTAAAATGGCAGGGCAGTACAAGACCCCCCCAAATTACCACTTTTTGGAAAGTAGACATCCTAAGGAATGTTCTGAGAGGCATGTTGAGCTCATTGAATATTTAATTTTTTTGTCACAGGTGTTTGGAAAATAACTAAAAAAAAAAAAAAAAATTTTTTTTTAACACAAAGTTGTCACTAAAAGATAAATTTCTCACACATGCCATGGGTATATGTGTAATTACACCCCAAAATATATTCTGCTGCTTCTCCTGAGTACAGGGATACCACATATGTGAGACTTTTTGGGAGCCTAGCTGTGTACGGGACCCCGAAAATCAATCTCCATCTTTAGGTTTTCTAATGGCGTAAATTTTTGATTTTACTCCTCACTACCCATCACAGTTTCGGAGGCCCTGAAATTTCAAGATAGCACAAAACCCCCCAAATGACCCCATTTTGCAAAGTAGACACCCCAAGCTATTTGCTGAGAGGCATGGTGAGTCCATGGAATATTTTATATTTTGCCACAAGTTCCGGGAAATATATTATTATTATTTTTTTTTTGTTTTTTTACACAAAGTTGTCACTAAATGATATATTGCTCACACATGCCATGGGTATATGTGAAATGACACCCCAAAATACATTCTGCTGCTTCTCCTGAGTACAGGGATACCACATGTGTGAGACTTTTTTGCAGTCTAGCCGAGTACAGGTCCTCGAAAGCCAACCCCCACTTTCAGGCTTTCCAAGGGCGTAAATTGTTGATTTCACTCCTGACTACCTATCACTGTTTCGGAGGCCATGAAATGCCAAGACAGCACAACCCCCCCCCCCCCAAATGACCCCTTTTCGGAAAGTAGACACCCTAAGCTATTTGCAGAGAGGCATGTTGAGTGTTTTGCAGATCTCACTTTTTGTCACAAAGTTTTGGAAATTGAAAAAAGAGGAAAAAAAATGCATTTTCCTGTTTTTTCTTCATTTTCCAAAAAAAATGAGAGATGCAAAATACTCACCATGCCTCTCAGCAAATAGATTGGAGTGTCTACTTTGCAAAATGGGGTCATTTGGGGGGGTTTTGTGCCATCTTGGCGTTTCATGGCCTTCAAAAGTGTGATAGGTAGTAAGGAGTGAGATCAACAATTTACGCCCTTAGAAAGCCTGAAGGTGGGGAGTGGTTTTCCGGGTCCTGTACGCGGCTAGACTGCAAAAAAGTCTCACACATGGGGTATCCTTGTACTCAGGAGAAGCAGCAGAATGTATTTTGGGGTGTCATGTCACATATACCCATGGCATGTGTGAGCATTATATCATTTACTGACAACTTTGTGTAAAAAAAAAAAAAAAAAAAAAAAATAATAATTTTCCTGAAACTTGTGGCAAAATATAAAATATTCCATGGACTCATCATGCCTCTCATCTAATAGCTTGGAGTGTCTACTTTGCAAAATGGGGTCATTTGGGGGGGGTTTTGTGCCATTTTGGCATTTCATGGCCTTCAAAAGTGTGATAGGTAGTAAGGAGTGAGATCAACAATTTACGCCCTTAGAAAGCCAGAAGGTGCGGATTGGTTTTCCGGGTCCTGTACGCGGCTAGACTGGCAAAAAGTCTCACACATGGGGTATCCCTGTACTCAGGAGAAGCAGCAGAATGTATTTTGGGGTGTCATTTCACATATACCCATGGCATGCGTGAGCAATATATTATTTAGTGACAACTTTGTGTATAAAAAAAAAATAATAATTTTCCTGAAACTTGTGGCAAAATATAAAATATTCCATGGACTCATCATGCCTCTCATCTAATAGCTTGGAGTGTCTACTTTGCAAAATGGGGTCATTTGGGGGGGTTTTGTGCCATTTTGGCATTTCATGGCCTTCAAAAGTGTGATAGGTAGTAAGGAGTGAGATCAACAATTTACGCCCTTAGAAAGCCAGAAGGTGCGGATTGGTTTTCCGGGTCCTGTACGCGGCTAGACTGGCAAAAAGTCTCACACATGGGGTATCCCTGTACTCAGGAGAAGCAGCAGAATGTATTTTGGGGTGTCATTTCACATATACCCATGGCATGCGTGAGCAATATATTATTTAGTGACAACTTTGTGTATAAAAAAAAAAACAAATTGTCATTTTCCTGAAACTTAGGGCAAAATATAAAATACTCCATGGACTCAATATGCCTCTCAGCAAATAGCTTTGGGTGTCTACTTTCCAAAAAGGGGTAATTTGGGGGGTGTTTGAACAGTCCTGGCATTTTATGCTCAATTTTAGCAACACATCACCCACTCTTCTAACCACTTGAAAACCAAGCCTTTTCTGTGAGTTTTTGTTTACATGAAAAAATATTTTTTTTTCACAAGAAAATTACTTTGAACCCCCAAACATTATATATTTTTTTAAAGCAGAGGCCCTACAGAACAAAATGGTGGATGTTGCAATTTTTTTTGTTACACGGTATTTGCGCACACATTTTCCAAACGCAATTTTTGCGTAAAAAAAACACTTTTTTTATATTTAATGCAGAAATACACTATATAATTCCAAATTGTTTGGTAAAATTTAAAAGATGATCTTATGCCGAGTTCATAGACACCTAACATGACATGCTTTAAAAATTGCGCACGCCCGTGCCGCGGCAACAAACTACGTACGGTTTTAAAAGCCTTTAAAAGTCTTTACAGGTTACCACTTTGGACTTACAGAGGAGGTCTACCACAAGAATTACTGCCCTCGACCTGACGTTCACGGCGATACCTCACATGCATGCTGAAATTGCGGTTTACATATGACAGTAGATCAACGATTGTGCTCGCATTTGCGCGCAAGCACGGGGGGACAGGGGGGCTTGATTTTTTTTTTCTTTTTTTTTTTAATTTGCTTTCTTATGTTATTTTGACACCTTTTCTTTCATTTTTTTTTTCTTTAATCATTTTTATTGTTATCACGGTGAATTTAAATTTCCTCTATGATAGCAATCTGTAGTGACAGGTACTCTTTTTTAAAAAAATTGGGGTCTTTTAGACTCTAGATCTTTCCTCTGACCTTAACGCATCTGACCATACCAAAATTGGTGTGATAAAATACTTTCCCAATTTCCCAATGGCGCTGTTTATTTCTGGCGAAACAGAAGTCATGAAATGCTCGTAGCCTCCGGCATCTTAGGTCATAGAGATGATTGGAGCCCTTCTCATCTCCAATCAGCTCTATGGTTAGATAATTGAACCACCGGCTGCACTCTCGGGTTAACCGGTGGGACAGGAGAGCCCAAGAAAAACCGTGGAAGGCAACGGAAGGTGGCAGGAGGGGGGGGGGGAGTCCCCTCCCACTGCATGTAAAAGCAGTCTAGCGGCCAATTATCCACTAGGATTGCTTTTACATGTAAGCCGACCGCTTGCTGTAAAAAACGATACCAAGATGATGCCTAAATCTGCAGGCATCATCCTGGTATAACCACTCAAAGTCCAGCAACGTACCAGTACATTGCTGGTCTTTGTTTGGCATATAGGTTTTGTTTTTTTTCATGCAGCCTGTGGGCTGAACGAAAAAAAAGAGAACCTATCAGAAATCAGCACAGGAATAATGCGTAGTATTACTCATCATTAACCGCCCAAACAACCACCCACTGAATTTAATGATGGGTATACACGACACTATCCACGTATACCAAAATAGGATTTTAACTGCAGTGCTGAAATCAGAAAATCACCACAGCTGCTATCAGCAAAGGTATCCATATATGCTGAGCGCAAATGCTGTTTGTGTCAGAATATATAAAATCAATGCATGGTAGCCGACGAGTACCTGCAAGAGAAACAGGTCACAAAAGAATGAATAAAAAAAGTACATTAAAAAAAGTACATTAGGAAGAGTAGGACATATAAAATGACTGACACAACAAAATTTTTTGGATTCTCATCATTAACCGCCCAAACAACCACCCACTGAATTTAATGATGGGTATACACGGCACTATCCACGTATACCAAAATAAGATTTTAACTGCAGTGCTGAAATCAGAAAATCACCACAGCTGCTATCAGCAAAGGTATCCATATATGCTGAGCGCAAACACTGTTTGTGTCAGAATATATAAAATCAATGCGTGGTAGCCGACGAGTACCTGCAAGAGAAACAGGTCACAAAAGAATGAAAAACATACAAAGGACATTAAAAGTACATAGGAAGTGCAGAAGAACATAAAAAATGACTGAGACGACAACTATTTTTGGCTTTTAGGTTTTTTTTTTTTTTCTTCAAACGTCGAGTTCCAGGTTCCAGGTTCGGGTCTCTCAAAATGACGATAGCCATCGAACATCTTTTGAGACCCTGTGTAAATGTGCCCTAAACTGTGCCGTGCTGTACCCTACGCTAATAATCCACTAGTGTGTGGTAGCGACGGAAACAGTCACCGTGGCAAAGACCAGGTCGGTCAGGACAGTCGGGACAATAATTCCGGGTGTCACGCCTAAATCCGCGCTTGCTGCAGACACGGCATCTTTTTTGGGGGTATCGTTTGGTAGGGGTACTCGGGAGGTATTGCGGAAAATGCCTCTCATGCAGCCGCCTCACTGCATCTGGTTGGGGAAGTTGGGCAGGAGCACCAGCTGAATAGAGAAGGGCTCTGATTATCTCTTCTTGGAATTGAAAGAAGGATAATGTTCCAGCAGACGCTTTGTATAAGACAAAAGCGTTGTAAACAGCCAATTGAAATAGGTATACAGACACTTTTTTGTACCAGCGTCTGGCCTTACGGGCAATTAAGTATGGTCCCATCATCTGGTCGTTGAAGTCCACCCCTCCCATTTTACGGTTATAGTCGTGGACACAGAGGGGTTTCTCAACAACAACACCGGTGACCGTAGTAATTTGGACTGCCGTGTCTGGGTGAATGGAGGACAGCGTGTAAACGTTTCTTTTGTCCCTCCACTTCACTGCAAGCAATTCATCGCACCTCAAGCAGGCTCTCTCCCCCGAGCTCAGTGGGGCATTCACTAGCCGTTGGGGGAAGCCCCGGCGATTAGATCGCACGGTGCCACAAGCGCCAATTTGCAATTGATAGAGGTGTCTAAAAAGTGGCACGCTTGAATAGAAATTGTCCACGTACAAGTGGTACCCCTTTCCGAATAAGGGTGACACCAAGTCCCAAACTATCTTGCCGCTGCTCCCTATGTAGCCTGGGCAGTCGGGGGGCTCCACAGTGCTATCTTTTCCCTCATAGACACGGAAATTAACTGTATAGCCTGTGGCCCTGTCACAAAGCTTATACAACTTGACCCCGTATCTGGCACGCTTGCTGGGGAGGTACTGTTTGATAGCAAGGCGACCAGTAAACTTAATCAGGGACTCGTCAATGCAGACATCTTGTTGGGGGGTAAACAAGGCTGCGAACCGCTGATTGAAGTGGTCTATGAGGGGCCGAATTTTGTGGAGCCGATCATATTCAGGGTCTCCCCGAGGACGACAGAGTTCATTGTCGTTGAAATGCATGAACCGAAATATTTGTTCGTATCGAGCCCTGGACATAGCAGCAGAGAACACGTACATTTGATGAATTGCGTCAGTGGACCAATATAACCGCAATTCATTCTTTCTTGTAATGCCCGTGTTGAAGGAAAGGCCCAGAAAGGTTTTAAACTCCTGAATCGTAATAGGATTCCAGGCGAATGGTCTGGCAAGGGGTGAATTTGGGTTGGTGGCGATGAATTGTTGAGCGTACAAATTTGATTGGTCCACAATAATCTGCAAAGATCTTCAGTGAAAAACAGCTCAAAAAAGTTTATGGGATTAAAACCAGCTGTTTCCACTTGTATTCCGGGTTGGGCGGTGAATGGGGGAAGTACTGGCGCTGTGGAATCTGTGGGCTGCCAATTAGGATATGCCAGCGCTTCAGGGAGGACACTATGGGCTCTACGGGCCTGTCTTCGGATACGCGGTGGCTGCGGGCCACTACTCGTGCCAGCCACCGCACCAGCTTCAACTGCACTCAGGTGACTCGCCACGTCACCAGGTGATACTGCAGCGCTGGTTGAAGGTCCAGGGTGTACTAGGCCGCTCGTGCTTGCCAGTTCACGAGAAGTGTGAGCGGCACTAGTACTGGCACTCTGCTGCATACGAGAAACCTCCAGTTCTTGCAAGTCAACAACTCCAGAATGGGGTCGGGTACGCCTGACCCTAGCAGGGACCCCTCTGTCGGAGCTATCTGTCAGGGAGCCGCTGCTGTCATCTTGTTCGTATACTGACCCTGATTCTGACAGTGAGGCTTCCCCATCGCTCTCACGTGCCGTGGTCAGCATTTCGTAGACCTCTTCACCACTGTACCAACGTTTTGTCATTTTAGTAACTAAATTTACCGGTACAGTAGTGTGACTACTAGGTAATAAAAGCACCTGGTTGTCGAGGACTATTTGGTCGCTACAAAGAAAAACTGCTAGTGCTAACAGAGATCAGGCCTGACTCTGCTAACGCAGCGGTTTTGTGTGATGTGTTTTTTGGAAGTGTCAGTAATCTATTGATTACTACACTTGCCTGGGTAAGGTGGTCTGGGCAAGGGGGCTAAACGCAGGTGCTAGCAGGAATCAGTGCTGATTGTGCAAACACTGCGTTTGGGGAACACTAAATTATGAGGACGCTAGTATAGTTCTGATCAGATCAGATATTGATCTGTTCAAACACTATACTAGTAACGGTGGTGTGTGTGTGTTAGTGTACTTGACTCTAACTGACGCTAAGTAACGGTGGTGTAGTGGGACCCTGACGCTAACTAGCTAGCCTAAGTTGTGTCACCCGTGACGCTAATACAGTGATCGGTAATCACTGTATATAGTGAACACTGTGACAGGGAAGTGAAGGGGTTAAACTGGGGGAGATCAAGGGGTTAAACCTTTATAGAGGATAGATGGCGGGTGGCCTAAACCTATTCGGGCCTAGCGCAAGCGCAAATTAGGGTCACAAGTGACACTAAATACAGTGATCAGTAGTTATCTGATATACTGTATATATTAGTGCACTGTTTTATATGGAGTGAAGGGGTTAACTGGGAAAGATCAAGGGGTTAAAAGTTTATTAGGGAATAGGTGGCGGGTGCCCTAACCCTATCTGGGCTTAGCGCAAGCGCAAATTAGGGTCACTAGTGACACTTATACAGTGATCAGTATTTACCTATATACTGTATTTAGTGCACAGAGTAATAGGTAGTGAAGGGGTTAACTGGGGCTGATCAAGGGGTTAAAACTTTATTAGGGGATAGGTGGCGGGTACCCTAACCCTATTTGGGCCTAACGCAGGCGCAAACTACGCTCACAAGTGACACTTATACAGTGATCAGTAAAATATCTGTATACCACTGTATATAGTGTTCACTGTGAGGGGTTTTGGGGGTGATCAGGGGGTGATCAGAGGTGATGAAGGGGTTAAATGTACCTATGTGAGGTGTGTCAGTGTAGTGTTGGTGGAACTCACGTTTTTACTGTGTCTCTGTCTCTCTCCTGGAACCGAAAGGACTCCAGGAGGGACAGTGACATCACTTCCCCTGTCTGTGTTTACATTACACAGACAGGGGACAGATTGCCATTGGTGGGGACCAATCTCCAGACACTGACCAAAAATCATTGGTCAGCATCTGGTGATTGATCGGTTCCCTACCGAATGCCATCGGTATCGGGACCCGTGGCGCGCGGGAGCGCGCTCTGGAGCCGCGATCGCGCATGACGTTAATACTACGTGGCTGGACGGTATTGTGCCGCACTGCCGCAGTAGTATTACCGTGCGCGGTCGGCAAGTGGTTAAAAACTGACATAAATATAGGCGCATTCTTTTTTGTCCAATAAATTTATTTACAGTCTACACTTAGAGGCGCCTCTATTTTTGTTTTTTATCTTTAAAACCTGGTATGGGTTCTGCTAGACCTGTATATAGGACAGAAAGCGAGGGGAAATATATCGTCCCTCAATGGCTTCCCCTTTCCTTATGTCACTATATATGTATATATATATATATATACACACCTGTACTCAATCAGTGTCCACCATCAAGTGGATATAGGAGGAGTCCCCTGTAGTGCATTTGCACATCCTTCCCAGCAAGGAGTGTTATCTCCAAGGGTAAGAAAGGCTGGATTCATCTCTTTTTCATGGATAGTGTAGGACCCACTGATAATGGGGTACTTTGACGCAGTAGTGGGCTTGAGCACGATATGGCCATATGGTGGGACCAAACCCCCATTTTTATTTATGGATTGTCTTCAGATTTGGTAGTTATTTCTTTTGCATTTGCGCGCTATTCTTCTTTTTTAATATACATGTCTCTTGGTTCATAGCTGCAGCAGCTTTAGAAATACATGGGTATGCTCCCCCAAATTTTTGCCTGTTTATTATGTATTCGGTCTGACCAGACTATCGAGGTTGAGCAACCCTCCCCACCCCCCACACACACCTGTACTCAATCAGTGTCCACCATCAAGTGGATATAGGAGGAGTCCCCTGTAGTGCATTTGCACATCCTTCCCAGCAAGGAGTGTTATCTCCAAGGGTAAGAAAGGCTGGATTCATCTCTTTTTCATGGATAGTGTAGGACCCACTGATAATGGGGTACTTTGACGCAGTAGTGGGCTTGAGCACGATATGGCCATATGGTGGGACCAAACCCCCATTTTTATTTATGGATTGTCTTCAGATTTGGTAGTTATTTCTTTTGCATTTGCGCGCTATTCTTCTTTTTTAATATACATGTCTCTTGGTTCATAGCTGCAGCAGCTTTAGAAATACATGGGTATGCTCCCCCAAATTTTTGCCTGTTTATTATGTATTCGGTCTGACCAGACTATCGAGGTTGAGCAACCCTCCCCACCCCCCACACACACCTGTACTCAATCAGTGTCCACCATCAAGTGGATATAGGAGGAGTCCCCTGTAGTGCATTTGCACATCCTTCCCAGCAAGGAGTGTTATCTCCAAGGGTAAGAAAGGCTGGATTCATCTCTTTTTCATGGATAGTGTAGGACCCACTGATAATGGGGTACTTTGACGCAGTAGTGGGCTTGAGCACGATATGGCCATATGGTGGGACCAAACCCCCATTTTTATTTATGGATTGTCTTCAGATTTGGTAGTTATTTCTTTTGCATTTGCGCGCTATTCTTCTTTTTTAATATATATATATATATATATATATATATATATATATTATAAAAGGCATGGGGCTTTTTTTTTTCTTTTTTTTTAACAAAAGTTTATTGGGGTTTTTTCTGCATGGGGCTTTAAGGAATGATTAGCTGAACTGATCTTATTCTCTATTTATTGAGAAGAGAAGACTGGACTGATATGATCAACATGTATAAATACATATGTAAGTGGTCAATATAGTGAGCTTAGTGTTGAATTATTCACTTTTAGTTCATCACAAGAACAAGGACAAGGCGGCACTCTTTACATCTGGAGGAAAGAGATTAAAGCCTCATACACACGATCAGATTATCGAACGATCTTTCGTCCGATTTTTGTTGCATGCCAGTCTAATATCGAAAGTGAAGAGGTTACTTTCATACGAAAATTCCTGTACGACAGAATTCAACTTCAGAAGTGATGTCACGTGTTTTTGTGATGAATTGTTTTGTACGCGTTCTTTCGTTTCTGAGCATGCGTAGTCTTGCTCTTATGATTTTTTTCAGACGAAAACTGTACTAATTAAACGAAAATCGGACGTTGTGTTGAAGTACGATAAACATTTTATAGCCTGCACTTCCAGATTTTGTCTTCTGAAAATTCGTAATCGGCTGTCGAAAGCACTATACTAACAATCTGAAAATCAGCAGATCGTTGGTCGGACTAAATTTTACTTCCAATTTTCGTATCGTGTGTATGGGCCTTTAGTCTCCAAATATGGAAAGGTTTCTTCACAGTAAGAGCTGTGAAAATGTAGAATAGACTCCCTCAAAAGCTAGTTCTGGCCAGCTCAGTAGATTGTTTTAAAAAAGGCCGGAATTTTTTCCTATGTGAACATAATACATAATTGTATACCTGGATATTGATATTTATATGTTAAGTTGATCCAGGGAATATCTGATGAACCTTGGAGGATTGGGAAGGAATTCGTTAACCCCGCTGGAGCAAATTGGATCATGCTTTATTTGGGGTTTTTTGCCTTCCTCTGGATCAACTGTGGGTATAGGATAGTGAATATAGAGGTTTTCTATTTGTGTGTGTGTTTTTTCTCTGTTTGTTGAACTGGATGGACTTGCATCTTTTTTACCCAGATTACCTATGGATCTGTGTAATATACAGATTCTGGGCTTCTAGGTGTTAAAGGAATTGAAGGGCAGCACAGAGTAGCCCTTGTTGTTATATAGCATTTATTTCTGCATAGGGCCAAATAACATAAAAAAGGTAAAATATTTGAAAAATTTATAAGGAATATTTCTGCTATTAGTCATGCAACATGCACGTATACCCTTTTCCTTTACTCTGCAGTGTTCCATGCTGTTTAATGTAATTAAGCAAGTAAATTTAAATTGCTTTGACGAAAATAGAGCTCTAACATTATTTTAATTATAACAAGTAATATGTGATTATATGTGTTTTATTTCTGTCTTCCAAGTTTAATTTGTAAAAGTTTGTGGAAGCAATAAAAATGCCCTAATTTCAAATTTAAGTTAAGTCATTAAGTAAATGAAATAATAAATTTAAAAAAAACTGTTATTTGCATAAGTTTTTTCTTTCTGTAATGTAGTACAGGAATGTAATTAACTGACTACACTAGGGGTAAATACACATGTCATGCAGACATTTGATAAACACCTGCTCCTGCCAAATAATGATATAATGCCAGGTTTATCTACAAGGACAAGTGCTGCCTTTGGGGCACGTAATATGCATGAAATTTGATTTTCATATTGCAAAGTTAGGAGAGAATGAAAAGTGAGTTTAGGTGATTAAGAGAGAATATTGCAGAGAAACTGGAAATAATCTTTAATGAAAAGTTAAAATATGCATTATATTTATGATGATTGTCTGAGGCAGGCAGTAATCCTATATGGCCATATTCAAAGCACTTGCTGAATCAAGTGGATGCAAACAGTAGTGAAGCATTGAAAGGTTAGGAAACTTCCAAACAAAGTGTAGCAAGGTTTCCAGGCCTGTGTCCTGAGATGGGTCTGCCATTGATACCGGTTACCTCTCCAGCCCATGTGAGCTGCGAACCTGGGTGTGAGAACTGACACATTGACAACTCTGTCATCTTTGTTTGGTTGTTTTATTGTAGTTTTAGGGGATGGGAGAAGGGAATGAGTGGGATACTCCTTTGGCTTGACTATGTACAATTCTGGGACTTTTGTAGCAAAAATGCCCGTTAGCGCTGTCTTGACACCAGCCGATGCTAGCCAACGCTTACTAACTCTTTGAACACACTGTATCTCTGAAAGCTGTGCTGGAACCCCGACTTAAGTCTAGCAGATCCAGGACTGTAGAACCTTGAACATCTGACACTACTTGCACTGCAAAGTCACTGACTACTCTCTCCAGCCTTAACCTGGATAAGGTAGCTTGCTGTGTATTCCTGTATGGCTGCAACTCTCAACTGATGCACTCACACTGTGCATTAACTCTTCAGGGCCCAAACTGCAGGCACCCCCTTTACTGCTTCAAGGTCCTCAACCTAGGTACCCACTCTACTACTTCAGGGTCCTCTGACTAGGTACCCCCTTTACCGCTAGCTGATACTTGGATCCTAGAACCTTCTCCCGAGTGGTCCCCACTGACTCTAGGCAGACCCCCAGGGGCAATCCTCAGTACTCACGACCTGTGTAGGCTTTCCTGGGACTGGACCCCTCTCGTTCTCCGCTGGTTCTCGGCACACCGGATCACCCTCAGCTCAACTTAGCACTCTCTGGATTCTCAGGCAGCACCCGAGACATCCACCTCCTCTGACAGGAGGAGAGACAGCCATCCGCTCCCTCCTGGGACTGGGCTTCCCACCAAAGACCATGAGTCATGCTCTCCCTCAAACTTATACCCACTCCCAGAATCCTTTGCAGCAGAATCTGCCTTCTGGGGTAGTTACAAGCCTGAATGTATCCCTGATTGGGTTTCCTCCACTGCCCTATGAAAAGCCTCTCACAGAGCCAGTGGGGAGACTCCCCCTTCAGCAGACACACCTGGAAACCATGACACACTACTAAAAATAAATCATAGCCCTGCTGTTAGACAGACAAAGCCCACTATACGTTTACCTAGCACCTACCTGTAGGGTGCTACAAAAGTTTTTTTTGTCTACTCTTTTTGTCCCCATACTGAGCTGATCTAAATAACCCTCACTCTTCTCTGCTGTATACTTACCTAGTTCTGGTACCTGTTCCCCCCTCCCTTTTTTCTGCTGCATACCTACCGTATTTTCCGTACTTTTTAACCCAGGAAAATCTTCTCAAAAGTCGGGGGTCGTCTTATACACCGGGTGTCGTCTTATACGGCAGATGCTGAAATTTCCAAGCTGAACTGGAGAATCTGTGGTCGCTGCATACGATGGGGGGGACTCAAAAACGGCCACGGCCACATCCCATATGAAAGTAGCCAGGGAAGCACTGTACAAGTACAGTAGAAGAAAATCCACTCACCAGGATTCGTGGAAAGAAGTGACTTAACGCTGTCCTGATGACGTGTTGAGGGGGCGCCTCACGGGGAAGGTGTAAGTGAAGGGCGGAGCAAGCTGCAGGAGTCCGGGGCCCAGGGTATGGAAAAAAGAGATAGAGCGGTGCTGTGCCCAGAAAAACATGCCTCTTTCACCCGTCTGGCCCATCCTTGTATCCTATTACGGTACCTCCTTCTCTGACTCTCAGATCTCATTCCTGAGAACTGCAGTAAAGCGGCGCATGAACGCATGTGCGAGATCTGAGAGACAGAGAAGGAGATACGGTAATAGGATACAAGGGCAAGCCAGATGGGTGAAAGAGGCGTGTTTTTCTGGGCACATCACCAGAAAAGTTTAATCCACTTTCACTGTTTTATGTTTACATGTTTTATGACAAACAGCCTTATGTTTATAAGTGACAATTTTCCTGCTAAGTACCTGCATGTCATAAGCATAGGAATTAAAAATACCATATTGAAATCAAATCTGATGTTTTTTTTTTTATTTTTATTTGTTGTGCGTTGGAAGAAGGGTAGTCTTATATGGAGAGTATATCCCAAACTCTATATTTTAACTGTAAAAGTTGGGGATTGTCTTATACGCCCAGTCATTTTATATACCAGAAAATACGGTAACAAGTTCAGGTACCTAGTCCAGCTGTGTCCTGATGTTATTTTTACTAACAGTTTCCCTATTCTTGCCCTTGCCTGTGCATGTGCAGTATAAGACCATAGACTTCAATGGGGCAGTCTCCCAAGCCATCAAACCCTACAGAAGTCCAGTCTACCAGAGATACCATTGGTAGAGAAGACACTACTAATGAGTATGTGACAGATTGAGTGGCTCAGTGACAGGGGTCTTAATACCTGTTTCTTTATCACTCCAGATCAAATAGACATCTGCCAGTAAAAGTGGTTAACTCTTCTGCCTAGCAGCACTTGGGTCGTTGGTTCAAATCCCAACCATGACACTGCCTGCCTGCAGTTTGCATGTTCTCCCTGTGCCTGCGTGGGTTTCCTCTGGGTACTTTGTTTTCCTCCTCTGCTTGAGTGCCTTTGCCAAGATACAGCGTCCTCCATGCTGGAACCAGGAACCAGGTATTATAGCTGAGAATTGCACCCAAGAACTGGACAACACTAGCTTAGGTGCATACTTAAACTCTTTATTGTAAATTCACACAGAATGTATACCACACATATAGATCCACTCCCAGACTGTGGATCTGCTGCTTGGGAGGGGGGACGACCATCTCCTCTCCCGGACTTTGGATCTGCCACTAGGGAGTGAGGATGGCTTCCTCCTCTCCTGAGTCCTTGAACTGCCACTGGAGAGATGAGCCAGCTGCTCCATCTCCTGTACTTTCATCCATCTGCTGGAAAATACATTTCTCTGGTACTGTCTCCCAGGTGCATAGATCCTTTCCGGGGAGGGAAGACAGTTTGCTCCATTCTTGCTGACTCCTCTCCCGGACTGTGGATCTGCTGCTGGGGAGGAAGAATGACCACATTCTCTCCGGAACTGTGGATCTGCCACTGGGGAGAAAGAACCGCCACCTTCTCACCCTGGGCCCCTATGTGGGGGGCAGAGGTCTTATACCCTCTGTCCAGTTGTCAGCGCTTCAGCTGGGTTTGCAGACAAGGGTGGACAGAGCAGGGCCTTCTCCTGTGGCCAGTGCTTTGGCTGGAGAAGTTTAAGTAATGTCATCATGCATTTTATACAGTAACAGGACATTTTCCTGAATGCTTGTAGCTCCCTCAAATGCCAGGGCCCATAGTCAGTAGGCAAGAGGCTACCCTGCAGTCCCCTCCAAAAGCCCCTGTCCCGGTTTGGTCTGTCATACCTCCCACACTCTCAATACACGCTGGTAGGTTAATTGGATCCTGTCTTAGTTGGCCCTAGTATGTGTATGTATGAATGTGAGTTAGGGACCTTAGATTGTAAGCTCCTTGAGGGCAGGGACTGATGTGAATGTACAAAACAGATTGTGTAGATTGACGACAATATATAAGTACTTGTAATAAATTAATAAAAACCCTAATACTTATAGCTGAACTATGGGCAGAAGGACACACTCCTTCTGCTTGTCCATCCTTGAACTTATTGTATGCTACTTTTAAAAAAAAAATTGAAATGTAGGTACTTCTTATTGGCCATTAATCAATGGGGTCTTCAGAGGACTGTGGCAGAGTGATGATGTCAGAAAGAGCGGACTCCTGGAAATGACCCTGGTGAGAGGCACTGATTGTGTACTTGTGAAAAAAGCATCTAAAGACATTTATCTTAAAAGCAGCCTTTTAAATACGTAAGTGTGTTGGATGGATGGGAGGGGTGATTGGCATGCCCTTAGATGGGCCTTATGTGTTCATATGTATTCATGAATCCTTTAATATTTGCATTGAGAAAAATAAGTCTGTCATTGATTACCTCTCCCTTAAAATGCGCTAGGCGTCTGGTTACAATACCTTCAGGTCAGGTCAATGACCTGGATCAAGCACTAGAATTCTAGATGTTTAGCTTGATAGCCAGGGAACTTGCATTTGAAGAAGGTCAAATATGGCAGCCTACATATTTCTTTCATGATATGTTTCCTTTCAAATTTTCTCCATCAAACTGTCAGATCACTTTCGGGGCTGAAAACCTCCCAGATCTCAGGATGGATTGTCCCTGACAAGATATAAGAAAATGACACTTTTCTGCTCATAAGAGCTTCTTGTTGAACAAATTTCCGCCCAGCAGTAACTTCGTATGACAATTTTCACGCTCTCTTAAAGATTTGCTTCTTGTTTACTTTCCTGCCTCTTGCTATCTTTTCAGGAACGCGAATGACACGGACAAGAAAGAGCAGTCTTTTCATGACATATTGTCTCTGCTTTTCCAGCTCACTGAGAAATCACTATAGATTTTTTCTACTCCATAAATTTCCGTTTTGCCTGAGGATTGCCAGATATTGCAGCTGAAAAATACAATATATTTTTCTTGCTTTATTGTCCTATAAATGCTGCTTGCATCTGTACTCTGTAAATTTGAAGCCGCTAGAATGTCAAGTTAGCAGAGGCCAATTCATTTAAATATACACCAGCTAATTTAGATTTCTGCAATATACTGCCATTTAAACTGTTCTTCAGTGTATTTGAAATACTGAAAAACAAACCTTAAACAATTGTGACAAAAAAAACAAAGAAAATGCTCTCCATGAAAACTTGTATCTTTATTAAATTGTTTCATTAAATGGGAACTACAAGAAAGGTAAAATATCCAGAACCAGAAAAAAAATGTTTTGTTTGTATTAGAATTAATATAGAACAGGGATTTCCGCTATTTTCACACCTTGCCGGTTTTGTAGCAAGTGTTTTTTTGGGCATTTTTTTGGGGGTTATTGGAGGCAGGCATAACATCAGAACTTCTGTGTAGGGGTATATATACACACACACATGTATGTATAAATATAAATACACATACACATTTATAGGTGTGAAAGTAGCAGAACACTATGCTTGAGCTAATGAAATAATTAACACCCATATGGCTTCTCTGCTATAACACCTATATGTGTGTATGTGTATAAATACATATAAGTGTGTGTGTATATACACCCCTATACAGAAGTTCAGATGTTTTGCCTGCCTCCAAAGACCCCAAAAAAATGCCCCAAAAAAACTCCTGCTGCAAAAACACACCTGGGCGTTTTTGTAGCTGGTTGTTTTTTTGGGCATTTTTGGGCGTCTTTGGAGGCAGGCAAAACATCTGAACTTCTGTATAGGGGTATATATACACACACACTTATATGTATTTATACACATACACACATATAGGTGTGAAAATAGCAGAAACCTATGCTTGCACTAATGAAATAATTAACACCCATATGGATTCTCTGCTATAACACCTATATGTGTGTATGTGTATAAATACATATAAGTGTGTGTGTATTTATACCCCTATACAGAAGTTCAGATGTTTTGCCTGCCTCTAAAGACCCCCAAAAAATGCCAAAAAAAAACGCCTGCAATAACACACCTGGACGTTTTTTTTTTGGCGCAGGCGTTTTTTTGGGAATTTTTTGTGGGTTTTTGGAGGCAGGCAAAACAATTTGGAGGCAGGCGAAAATGAAATTCTGTAGCATAGTGTTCTGCTACTTTCACACCTATATATGTGTATGTGTATTTATACATACATGTGTGTGTGTATATATACCCCTACACAGAAGTTCTGATGTTATGCCTGCCTCCAATAACCCCCAAAAAATGCCCAAAAAAACGCTTGCTACAAAACCGGTAAGGTTTAAAAATAGCGGAGCCATATCCCTGTTCTATAAGTGTTCTAAGAGAAACAATCTTTTCTCTATAGCGGTCACCCTGACATGGAAGGGTTTGGTCACCCTGCCATAGCAGTCAGAGTCAGTTCACCCTACACTACACTACGGTCACCCTGGCACTTAACACTTTCCCTACAGAAACTAGATTTTTGAATCTAACTAAAGTGGAAAATAGCAACCCTAACTACAATAGATATCCCTTTCTTCACACTAACAATTGCTAAATGACACTTTGAAGCAGAAGTAACAGAACTGCTTCCACTCTCTTCCACAGCCCTGTATTACAATGCTAGGAATTTGGCGGAGCTATCTTATATACTGGGGGGCGTATTCACTAATGATTGGCCTCTGGACCCCCTAGTCACTCCAATCACATTCCTAGCATTCTCCTGCCCCCTCAATTAGCTTTTACTGATGGTTCTGTTCCAATCACGGGCTTTTAAAGCCCATTTCCTGTCCCATTGCATTTGGTCGGTTCTGGTTGCCGAATTCTGAACTTTTTCAGCAAAAAGTTCGGAATTCGGCCGAATTTCGAACACCCAATGTTCGGGTCGAACCGATGGTCGACCCGAACCGTTCAATCATCCCTAACCATCATAACATTATACCATTTATTTGACGATCCTTTGCCTATTCGATTTCTCTTCTACATGCATACAACATCATTTTTTTGCTAGAAAACTTGAAACCCCCAAATGTATATATTTTTTTTTTAAAGAAGAGGCCCTAGCGAATAAAATTATGGGTGTTGCATATTTTTATGTCACACGGTATTAGCACAGTCGTTTTTCAAATGCACATTTTATGAAACAAAATACACTTTGAAATTTAATTCTCAAAAACACAATAAAATATCTGTTTCTTGTGTAAAATTTAAAAGATGATGTTACACTGAGGAAATAGATACCGAACATGTCCCATTTCATAATTGCGTTTGCCTGTAGAACGGCGCCAAAATGCAGTACCTAAAAATCCTCATAGGCAAAATATTAAAAGCATTTACAGGATACCAGTTTAGGTTTACACAGGAGATCTAAAGCTAGAATTATTGCTCTCACTGTGACTTTCGCGGCAATGCCTCACATGTGTAGTGCGATCATCGTGTACATAAGCATTCAGGACCAGCGCGTGAGTTCATATTTGTGCACAAGCACGGACGGGTAAGGGCAATATTTTATTTTATTATTTATTTCATTTTTTTTTTTTAAGTTTTTTTGTATTAACTTTATTGCTATCGCAAGGGATGAACAACATTCCTTGTGACAGGTCCTCTTTATGGAGAGATCTGGGTTCTTTTAGACCACCGGACCTCTCCTCTGGCCTCCAATGCAGCCTATCAGACACAGATAGACAAAGAGACATAAGCAGAAGTGACATTACACAGTGGGAGGAAAAACATCAGTTCCTCTCACTGTGTGCCAGGTGTCTGTTAGCTCAGGGGAGGCTGGTATAGCTGGCGGTAGTGGTGGAGAAGGGTGAAACCCCATTCTGCTGCCTGTAAAAGTAATCTAGTGGCTCTTTAGCTCCTCACATTACTTTTACCGGCTTCAGAATCGCTGGCTGGAAACACTGATATCTTGGTCATTGCTGTAGCTGCAGTGATAGCTAAGATATCACCCTTCCTATCCAGCAATGTCACTGGACAGGAAGTGGGTAAACAAAAAAAAAGAATGCAGATTTTTTTGCAGGTAAAAAAATCAACATTTTTTTTTATTAGGAGCCTGCAGAGCTTCGCACCTGTCATCAGCAGACTAAAGCTGTCTGCTCATACCTCCCATATGGGCAGATAGTTCCTGGGGAACAGGAAGAATCAATGAGCTATGATGGCATTCATCAGCACTCTCACAGTTATTTCAGAACTACAACCTGTCTGACACGCAACGTGTTCTGCAAACCCGCCTCATTCCGAACCCAGGTGCATTTGGCTCATCCCTACTAACGATAATGATAGGTAAGAAGGATTCAAAAGCATTTTTTCAGACCTCCAATTTTTATTATAGTGTATATCACTACACTAATTAGAGGAGGAATATATCTACATATACATGTATATATATACTGTATACATACATACAGTATATACAGTACTCTTTTTATGTTACAATTTTATCTTTTTTTCATGTTGGCTTTTCTTTTCTAAAGTGACTGTAAAGGTCATTTTTTATTTTTGAAAAATAACAAACATGTCATACTTACACGCTCTGTGCAGTGGTTTTGCACAGAGCAGCTCTGCTCCTCCTCTTCTCAGGTCCCCCACCCTTGTGCTCCTGGCTTCTTCCCCCACTGAGCATACCCCCATAGCAAACTTCTTTCTATGGGGTCACTAGTGTTCACTCTTGAGCCTTACTCTGTGTGTCAATAAGACACACAAAGCAGGGCTCAGCCCCGCTTCTCGCTCCCTTGTCACTAGCTGTGATTGACAGCAGCGAGAGCCACTGCTGTATCTCAGCCAATGAGGAGGGAGAGAGCTGAGAGAGCCTCGGCTCTCATGCAAATCTCTAGGTGGAGATAGGCTTGGGTAAATATTTTAAGGGATTGTTATCAAAAACATAAACTGCACTTTGGTGTACAAAAATGTTTTAGGAAAAAGCTGCAAACATACTATGTAAATGATCATATTCATACAAAATACTGTATAAAAAGAACATGCTGTGCTATCTCCAACATTGTAAGCAAATGCATTTTGATGTATGCATGGATGTATGATTGAAGGATTTATCTGTAGGCACCCTTCATGAGGAGTGGAGTATACATAACGTTTTAAGGATTCCATTTGTGCATTATGACCTTTCTGGTAAGCCTATAGGGTATTACCTGGTGGAGGACCTTTCAACTTTCTTTCAGGATACCATCATCTCCTAACCGTTTATGTGGGTGGATGTAATCACATATTTTGGATATTTATGTCTATTTAACGTTTGGATTTTCTTTTTTTATAGATATTTAGGGGGGCTGTGGGGGGAGCTGCATGCAGAAGGTGTTTTACCTTACTGTATAGGCTAGTACAGTGAGGTAAAAAACCTTCTGCCTTTGCAGTCACTTTAATATTCCTTCTCTGACTTTTTCTCTTAAATGATTTGATCTTATACTTATATTATGGGCTTCTGTCCCCAACCGTACATCCTTTTGAGATAACTCCAACCCCTTTGGTTTAAAAAGCATCTCAGGCACTTGACTACTAAATGATTAGAACCTTGAGCCCCTTTGAGGATAGAAGGTAGAGTTCTCACGCTGGCTAGATATGATTCTCAGCTAGCTGTGCCGAGGGTAGAATGACATTAGCTCTTTTAATGTCAGGGCAATATTTTTACCAGTTTTGTGATTTGATATTTATTGTCTGTTGTATGGCTTTATTTTCTACCATATTGTGTAATGCTCAAAATTGTTGGTTCTTAAATAAGATTTATACAAATAACAATATGTCTCTACTTACGAGTAAAATAAAATAATCCTACTATATACATGTTCTTACACTAGATAAATGTGACATTTACAGAATATTTAGCCTTTCATTTTTTTAACATTATAAAGATTTTAGGGTGTAGGGAAGAGCACAATAGATTAGGTTGCACAAAAGTGTCCCCCTTGGTAATACCTCAGGGCTTCCACTAAATAATATCGTAGGCAGTGGGCACTTTAGGAAGCCCACACCTGTGTACCAAGGAAGGGAATCCTGTCTGTTGGTAGTACCCTAAGGGTAAAATTATAAATAGATAGGATGTGGTTTGCGTACTCCTTCTTCTGTTGGATGGACCCCTGAGTGGGGAAACTAATCTCTGGGGTAAGGATTTTGGTTATCTGCACAAGCATAAATGTTCTCCAATGTAAAATTCCAGGTGTTTTGCTGCACTCACAAAACTGTAGGTGGCACACACAGGTGCCCCTAGAAGTGAATGTCTATACGCACTGTAAATACGGAAGCTCTTTTGCATCTGGGTTTACCCATGCATATGCATATGACATATTTTGCATTCAGGGAAATACCACATATGCACCTGCGTAGGCAAATGCTGATGCAAAAGGGCATTGGCGAATACACAAGTGCACTCACTTACAGCCATTCACTGCATTGGCCAGCTATATGTCATGGCTCTAGCCCTGCCATACAGACGGTCAGGCGTGACCACCGTTAAGTACCTAACAGGGGATTTGAACCTGGGTACTTTGATGTTCAGGGCCTGTTGTCTTGCCTCTGAGCCACACTTCAGCTCATATGGATCCAGTCTTGTTTATCTGGTATTGCCTGCAGCACTAGGGGGCTGGACTTTACCTGACTATGCTCCTGTCTCTCACTGTCCACCTGAAGCTAATTGCTTGTTTAAGTAAGGTATAAAACACTGCCTCTCCCTGAGAGCATGGTCAGTTCAATGTTCCTGGTTGACAGATTTAGTTCCTGTGTTCTTGTCTCCTGACCTTGTTTTCCAGACTGACTCCGGCTTCTGACCTTGCCTCTGCTCCATGTTTATCCTGACTGGCATTCTTTGACTACGGTTATTCCTGGACTATCCTTCTGTTTGTATTCCTGCCAGTAATGCTAATTGAAGCACTTTTTCTGCCAAGCCCACATGCACAGATTCACAGCCCAGGTGGCTTCCTTACCTGGTCACTTTGGACTGTGGATATCTGCAAGGGTGAACGTACATCTCTGCGCTACAGACTCCAACCAAGGTAAGCCCTGACACTATATGTGCCATCTGTGGGTTCCTGGTTGCAGGAAAACACTGCAAACATTACAGTAGATGATGTTTAGCTTTAGTCTACATAAGGATGTAGACAGCAGGTCATTACACATGGGCTTTTCCCTTAGGGGAGAAAGCAGATGGACTAATCCTTGATGAGAATCTGGAGTGTAGCATTTCTCAGCTGGAAGAATGCAAGGGAATAGGTTTCATCCCAGCTCTAGGTATAGGTCTCAGCTCTTCCATCTATCTAATTTTTCTTCTCCTCTCAGGCCAAATGTCTCTTACTGAAGTGACCCATTTACAACCATTCAGCATTTGTTGGGATGATTGTATGTAGATGCCGGACTTTGCTTTATAAATAGTTCTCTATGCAACTTTAACTATACTCTTAAGCCCACATGGCATCTGCATGGCTATGTTTACTATGTATGGAGACATAGGTAATAATTCAGTAAATAGTTTAATTCAGCAAACCCTTACCATTGGGAATACCTCCAGGAATGTACTTGTTCTTTTGGAAGTTATTGCAGGGTACATTGCTGAAAGCCTTGGAGGGGGTGTTAAGCAGTAGGAAACAGTACAGGCTAGATCTGGCTGGGTGTCCCCACAGGGTGTGCTGGAGGGGCAAGGTAACAAAGTGTTGACCAGAGAAGGAGTGCCCTGGGGTAGTCCCGTGAAGGGAATATTTGTATACTGTAAAGGAAAGGTAACTCCCCCTTTGTTCAGGCAACAAAAGGCATTGGAGTAGTCTAGCTATGTAACAGGGGTATGTATATTTAAAAAAAAGGAAAAATCTAGACACATTTTTCTGCCCTAATTTACCTTCAAATGCTGACAATTTGCCCTGTACAATGGGCAAACTATAACCAAGGACACTAGCACAGTGGGCTAATTTGCAAGGTGATAGATGTGTGGCACATGTGTGCACCAGGATCATGTAGGAGTAAGCACTGCTGGTTCTTCATTACAAGGTTGAATCATTAAAAAAAAATAAAAAAAAAAATAAATAACAATTCATCATATCCAAATGGCAAATGTTTAAAGACAGCTCAGGGCCACCGACTGTAACCATCACTTGATTATAAAAATGGCAAATGTTAGAGTCTGGATCTCTTACTGGAGTATAATAAATCCACATGTGATAAGCAGGTCTCAATCCGACAAACATTCAGGTGGAGATTGACCTTTATATCTACAGTAAATGACACAATGACAAATGAGTATTCAACAACCTAACTGCAAATTAGATTTTTTTTAGGCTAAAAAAAAGGCAAATATATTAAATGACCGTGGGTTCTTAAAAAGAATGGTAAATGTATTTTACAAACAGCTTAAAAATATCAAACTCTATCAGAATTTATTAGAGTGTTGCTGCTCTTTTATATTTGAATCACAGGATTAGATGTGTCCTAGACCTGGCTGTATGGATCAGGTGTAGTGTATCCTGCAGGGAGGTCTCGTTGAGGTTTAGGACCTGCCTGAGATCTCCCATATTTGGGAACTCAAAAGTCCTGTGTTCCAGATCTTCATCCCTTAAACCATGGGGCCCTAATCGAGGGTACCACAGAGTACAGCATTTAACCCTGTCCAGCTACAGCCTGCCATAGACTTTGAAAGGCTGCCTGCAGTGGGGATAGACACTGCACCTGTCCTGCATGGGCAGATTAAAACACCCAGGAGGGAAGCACTACTTCTAGACATGCCCATGTACAAGCAGCCTTAAAGTCCTAGAACTTAATACATTGCAGTTAAAGGCTGAAAAGTTTCATAAGAAAAAAAATATAAGCCAGGAAAATCAGACTTTATGTTGAACTTTCTTGGCAGAGTTTGGCCTTGGACAATGAATCTTCTGCATCAGTTTCAAACATGAATAATGCAAATGGAGTCTGGAACACCAGCTGTCCTAATGATATATTAGCAAATAGTGATAGACAACTAACTCTAAAAGTAATAATTTACTCTCCATTTCAAGACAAGGACATTTTATTTTAATGCGGAGCATATGTCATACAAGTGACAAAAGGAAGCTCAAGCACCACAGATGATGATGGAAATATGCTATTGATATATTTAAGTGCCCAGAATTTATTGTTTTGCTTTATATTTCCAGATAATTTCATGAAGAGGCCTCCGATAATTGTACACAAGTCTTTCAGATCTGAAATAGCTAATTAAAGAAAAAAACATGTTAAGCTATTTGATTGTTTTTAATTAACGACCGATCAGCATAAGCTAATCATCTTGTTCTTGCTTGGTAGCTATTTATAATTTTTGTCAGTCTTGATTATTTAAAGGACTTTATCAAGTCAAGTAACCCTTGCTAAGCT
This sequence comes from Pelophylax lessonae, assembly GCF_965119305.1. Taxonomy (NCBI): domain Eukaryota; kingdom Metazoa; phylum Chordata; class Amphibia; order Anura; family Ranidae; genus Pelophylax; species Pelophylax lessonae. The sequence continues at coordinate 596,937,986 of NC_138770.1, read as the reverse complement.
GAAGAAGGAAAATGTTGCACATTACAGTTACGTATTCCTTTTCCTTTATTGTTATTATTTTAACGCTTTACATACTTATACTGTTTGTGTAGCTCAGCATTTCCAAACATTTGCCCAAGTTTGTGCAACCAATAGGCCTCACAGTATGTTTTAACAACAACAATATTATGTCGCTCTGCTAGTGTGGACAGAACTGCAATATATATGCAAATGTACAATTAGATAACTGTTGAGGATAGAGTGGGTAGTGGAGGAATCCTGGATAGTTTCCAAATCTCAACGATGGGAGTAGTCCAAGTGAACAAGGCTGTACTCAGTGGCTGCCGGCTGGAGCAAGGAGAGGCTCTACATGGTAAGAACAAACAAGAAAGTAGCGCCTACTGAGTGTAGCATACAAAGTTTAATTGGGGTTAAAATAAATGATTTATTCGCAAAGGTAAATGGTATGCCAGCATGGTGAATGTAATGGGTCATCTGCAGAATCTCTGGTAACGGGCGGATGCTGCTGAGACGAGTAGGCTGATGGCTGTCAGCTTCTATCAGTCGGCATAGCTGTTTCACGGCACCCGGGTCTGTGCAGAGGCGCGGGTGACGTCACATAAAGCAGCTGAGAAGGCAGGAGAGGCGTGTGTTTGGAGCATGCGTGCTCTTTCATCAGGCTACAATTGCAATAAACGTAATATGTGAATACAAAAAAGTGTATTAAAAATGACATAAAGTGCATAAGCAACTAAGTGACAAATAGACCCAAACAAAGTATCCTGTGCTTATTTTAGCAAAACAAGGAAACCCAGGAAATTACATCATCCCGCTAGATACTCCCAGAAGTGAGAGGTACAACCAGAAGCTCTGGGTAGAAAGCAAAGCTGTGGGCTTACATACTGTGATGGCGGAGCCAATGCTTTACACACAAATAGGCAATATACTCCTGATGGAAGGTTATGCACATTGAAATGTGAGTGGGGATTCTGTGTTTTTAAAGGATATATTTTAGTAAATAGAAGTTTTTCTTATGTAACGGCATCAGCCAAATTATTAGACCAGTGGTGATATGCAATTTCTTTTTTACTTAACAATGAAAATCCACTTAGATTACACAGGAGATCATGTAAACAGGGGTTTCCAGTACAAAACGGTAAACTGAACAGTAGGAAAAACAATTCTACCGCAGTTCTACTAAGGGCGGCTGGACGGCGGCAGCAGAGTGTTCTGAGTTCAGTTTACTGATAGAATAGAGAGCTAAAGAATCTCACATGTCCAAGATAGTAATCATTCATTCAACAGACTGTGAGTTGAGGGGGTTTCCTGCTGGAACAGACTTCACTCTGCCACTGCTGATGCTGACTTCGGTCAGGAGGCTCTGGGGGCTGTGGATAGGACCACCCCACTGCATGGACAGCTTCTCCGAATGGACTGTAACAGAGTCCTCTCCAGTGACTGGGGCTTGGACAGACGCTGCCTGCTCTTGTACTCACTGCTGGTGGCCCGCACACCAGGCTTAACAGGGGAGGACCCAGCACCGGGGGACAGCTCACTTGCCCAGTCACTGCTGTGCCATCAGGCAGAATCTTTCTGAGACCCGGAAGCTGGGAGGAGCTGACATTTATATCCCCTGGGTGTGTACAGGAGCTCAGGGGATGCTGGGAGCCCAGAGGATTGTGGGGAGTTGACTTAACGGAACTTGCACCTGAATCTAGATAAAGGGGCACCCCCACACAGCTTTAAACTATATGAGCTTTTCTGTTTTTAATGACACTTGTACCTGTGGAGCTTATTGAAAGGAGAGAGAGCAGCAGTTGTCTGGGGACCTCTCCTCCCTTAAAGGGCAACAAGCACTTCACGACTCACATAAGGAAAAAGGCTCATGGTTGTATGGTGAGGAAATATAATTTCCTGCTTGTGTGATTGGCTCACCAGTTTTCCCAGAAGTCTTCTCTAAGATACAAGTCAGATTTCAGGTATCCCCTGCAACAAAAATTTCATTTTTGGTGAGATATTTCCAATAGGAAATCACATCTAAAAAGATGCAGGCCCAGCAGCTTTCCTCATTATAGCCCTGCAGGTGCACAGCTGATTAATAAATATGAAACCACACCCATTGGGCTCAGTTTCCCACAATAATACAGAAAACATACAGGGATTTCTTAAGAATAACAAAAGGTAGGAATCTGCAACAACATTTCTTAAAATCCCTGCATTGTGCATAGATCACCAATTATTATTATTATTAATAAGGATTTCTATAGCGCCAGAAATTTACGCAGCGCTTTACAATATTAGAGGGAGACAATACATATACTGTACAATACAATAAAATACAAGAGGATTTAGAGGGCCTTACTCAGAAGAGCTTACAATCTAATGGGGTGGGGCAGGTGTTACAAGAGGTAAGAGTAGGGAATGAGCTGATGGCAGATTAGTTGGCGGTGTGATAGGCTTCCCTGAAGAAATGAGTTCCAGAGGATGGGAGAGGCCCTGGAGAAATCCTGGAGACGAGCATGAGAGGAGGAGACAAGGGAGCTTGTTTTTTCCTCAACAAAAGTGGAGTTATGCTTTAAAAATGAATGGACTGCACTAACACAACACTCATTAACATACGATGCAATAACCATTAACAAGCGGGAAGTAATCAACAATAATGCACCACTAGTGTCTAATTTCAGCCTCAAGCTAAGTTCTGTGAGGCAAGGGCACCATGGACAGACTCCTTTGTGTTGCATGATGATGACCTGGGCTCAGAGGAGATTGGTTCAGTAAATGGAGCCTATGTCACAATAAGTTTTCTTTTCTGCAAAATAGAAGATAGCCCATTGTTGTTGCAAGTAGTGTTAGAAAGGGGCTCTGAGACTTCAAGAAAAACATTCTGGTAGGCAAAGAATATACAAAATTGAATATGGGTGGGGGGTGCTCAACCTGAAGTTGGGCTCATAGCAAAAGTAAATGCACCATGTTGGCAGTGCAGTGTAAAATATAATTTGCAAAGAAACAAAACTGTTTCCATTCTATGGGAAAATTACTTCTTTATACCTCATGGTATATGTTTCAAAGCAGAGCACCAATGTTACAAAATACATCATTTGACCCTCTAGCACAAGAAGCAAGTCTGCCAATGCCAAGTGCTAGATGCTGCTTAACAATATAAAGATAAGCAGGTGGCTTAGTTACAGTGATGTTATGCTAATCATACAATTTCTGTAGCAAAATGTGAAAGCTTTAGCAATAATTGCAGAAACCGTATAAGCCATAGACGTTATCTGCATAAACAATTTTACAAAATAACACAAAAAAATGTCTTGTTTAATTTTGAATAGAAATGAGTTGTTATTTCTTTAACACAGCTGATGTAATCCATTAATACCTTGACACCATGATTCCTAAAATGTTTACAATTTTTGTAGTTTCTTTTAGTGAAAGGTGTTCTTTGTATAGTACAAAACCAACAAAAATTCAATAAAACCAATGTTTTATTATTAAGGTGCCGGTAAAAAAAAGATGATAAAAAAATGTTCTCAATCCATTAACAGAAAATCTTTTTTTATCAAGCTTTTACTGTATATTAGCAATGTACTAATAAAAATAGTGTTTATTGAATATTGTTGGTTTTGTACAATATTTAAAACTCAAAAAAAGACCCTTTCAGTAACAGAAACCAGAAAAAAACATTCTCTTTACCTGAACACATTATACGAGAGAAATGCCTTATACACTCAAGTGTGACATGGACTGACATGAAGAAATTACATAGAATCAAGCGCTATGACAACCCAAGGTAATTTTTTAATGGTAGAATCAATAACTCATGAGTTAATTGCTTGTCTACAGGCAAATACATCACCAGGACCTGATGGCTTACACCCGAGAGTCCTTAAAGAACTTAGACAGGTTATAGCTAGACTGTTATTCCTAATTTTTGTGGACACCTTACTAACTGGAATGGTAGCAGCTATTGGCAAAAAGCCAATGTTGTACCAATATTTAAAAAATGGCAGAGATATATATCTGGAAATTACAGGCCAGTCAGCCTAACATCTATAGTATGTAAACTATTAGAGAGAATGATAAGGGACTATATCCAAGCATTTGCTGATAAAAACAGTATTATTAGCAATAATCAGAATGGATTTATGATAGACCAACCTGTTAACATTCTATGAGGAAATGAACTGCCATCTAGATAAAGGGATGTGGTGCATCTGGATTTTGCAAAAGCATTCAATACAGTTTCCTAAAAATTCTTAATTTACAAATTGAGGTCTTTTCATGTGACACAACACTAAAGAAATGACACTTTGCTACAATGCAAAGTAGTTAGTGTGCAGCTTGTATAACAGTGTAAATTTGCTGTTCCCTAAAATTACTCAACACACAGCCATTAATGTCTAAACCGCTGGCAACAAAAGTGAGTACACCCCTAAGAGAAAATGTCAAAGTTGGGCCCAATTAGCCCAATTAGAACCATGAACGTGCACAGCTGCGCTCGACTAGTCTTAAAATAGAATGTAGATTAATATTGTCTGTGCATGGGGATGTGATATATATATTATATATATATATATATATATAGTACACCCCTCACTTTTTTGTAAATATTTTATTATATATTTTCATGTGACAACACTGAAGAAATTACACTTTGCTACAATGTAAAGTAGTGAGTGTGCAGCTTGTGTGAGAGAGTACATCCCTAAGTAAAAATGTCCAAATTAGGCCCAATTAGCCATTTTCCCTCCCCGGGGTTATGTGACTCCTTAGTGTTATAAGGTCTCAGGTGTGAATAGGGAGAAGGTGTGTTAAATTTGGTGTTATCGCTCCCACTCTCTCATACTGGTCACTGGAAGTTCAACATGGCACCTCAATGCAAAGAACTCTCTGAGGATCTGAAAAAAATAATTGTTGCTCTACATAAAGATGGCACAGGCTGCCAAGACCCTGAAACTGAGCTGCAGCACTGTGGCCAAGACTGTACAGCTGTTTAAAAGAATAGGTTCCACTCACAACAGGCCTCGCCATTAGTCGACCAAAGAAGTTGAGTGCACGTGCTCAGTGTCATATTTAGAGGTTGTATTTGGGAAATAGATGTATAAGTGTTGCCAGCATTGCTGCAGAGGTTAAGAGAGGTGGGGGGGGGGGGTCAGCCTGTCAGTGCTCAGACCATACACCACACACTACATCAAATTGGTCTGCATGGCTGTCCTCCCAGACGGAAGCCTCTTCTAAAGATGATGCACAAGAAAGCCCGCAAACAGTTTGCTGAAAACAAGCAGACTAAGGACATGGATTACTGGAACCATGTCCTGTGGTCTGATGAGACCAAGATAAACTTATTTGGTTCAGATGGTGTCAAGCGTGTGTGGCGGCAACCAGGTGAGGAGTACAAAGACAAGTGTGTCTTGCCTACAGTCAAGCATGGTGGTGGGAGTGTCATGGTCTGGGGCTGCATGAGTGCTACTGACACTGGGGAGCTACAGTTAATCGAGGGAACCATGAATGCCAACATGTACTGTGACTTACTGAAGCAGAGCATGATCCCCTCCCTTCGGAAACTCGGCCCCAGGGCAGTATTCCAACATGATAACGACCACAAACACACCTCAAAGACAACCACTGCCTTGCTAAAGACAATGAGGGTAAAGTTGATGGACCTGCAAAACATGTCTCCAGGCCTAAACCCTATTGAGTATCTGTGGGGCATCCTCAAACAGAAGGTTGAGGAGCGCAAGGTCTCTAACATCCACCAGCTCAGTGATGTAGTCATGGAGGAGTGGAAGAGGACTGTGAAGCTCTGGTGAACTCCATGCCTAAGAGGGTTAAGGCAATTTTGGAAAATAATGGTGGCCACACAAAATATTGACACTTTGGGCTCAATTTGGACGTTTTTACTTAGGGGTGTACTCACTTTTGTTGCCAGCGGTTTAGACATTAATGGCTGTGTGTTGAGTTATTTTGAGGGGACATCAAATTTACACTGTTATACAAGCTGTACACTCACTACTTTACATCGTAGCAAAGTGTAATTTCCTCAGTGTTGTCACATGAAAAGATATAATAACATAATTACAAAAATGTGAGGACTGTACTCACTTTTGTGAGATACTGTATGTACCTGCATAGAAAACTGATTATAGGAGTGTTTCCAAAGGGTGGTGATAAATAGTGTGCACTCAGAATTGTCTGTAGGGGTAAGTGGGCGACCCCAAGGGACCAATTATGTTTAATTCATTGATAAATGATGTAGCGGTTGAGATAAATAGTTCAATCTCAGTGTTTGCTGATGATACAAAGCTAAGCAGAGAAAAAACTTCACAGCAGGATATAATAACTTTATAAAAAGACCTTAATAAAATAAAGGTGTGGCAACTACATGGCAAATTAGGTTTACTGTTGAAAAAAAAATGTAAAGTAATGCATCTGAGGGCTAAAAATATGAATGAAAGTTATTCCCTAGAGGGAGAACCTTTGAGGGAATCCAGGATGGGAAACTATCTGGGGGTCTTTGCTGCAGCAAGTAAAGCAAGCAGAATATTAGCATGCATTTAAAAGGGGATTTGCTCAAAAGATAAGTCTATAATTCAACCACTTTAGAAGACTGTGGTCTGGCTGCATATTGAGTATGCCATCCAGTTCTGAACACCAGTCCTCAGGAAGGATGTGCTGGAACTAGAATTAGCCCAGAGAAGGGCAACACAGCTAATAGGATGACTAGAGGACCTCAGTTAGGAGGAATGACTACAAACATTAAACGTATGCTCCCTGGAGAAGAAACGCATGAGAGGAGATATGATAGTACCATACAAATACCTCAATAGTGATTCTAGCAAAGGCAATAAACTATTCAGTTTCAGGCAGCTTAAAAAGACATGCAGCCACTCATTGAAATTGGAGAAAAAGCAATATAACCTTAAACTGCGTAGAGGTTTATTTACTGTCAGAGTGGTAAGGATGTGAAACTCCCTTCCAGAATCGGTGGTGTCAGAGAGGAGTATTGATAGTTTAAAAAAAAAACACTTAGATGGGCATCTTATAGAACGCAATATACAGGGATATGGAAATTATTATTGACATAAACACACGCACATGCCCACGCAGGTTGAACTAGATGGACTGGTGTCTTTATTCAACCCTTCCAACTATGCAACTATGTAAATCTTGGATTGACAAGCATTCATATAAAAAAAAGTCAAATGTTTCATTTAGTAAAAAAAAACAAACAGGAAATTTGGTAAGAACCTTCTTTCATAGTGTCTCATTTCATTCCTCTTCTCTCATCTTCATGCCATTGTGGAGAGGGATGCGGATGACTCTGAGCGGAGATGGGGATGCATTGTGAAGAGGGATGCAGATGATCCTAGGTGGGATGGGAATGCATTGTGGGGATGATTGATTCTAGGTGAGTGGGCCCTGGGGAATGTTGGTGGTCAGGCCCTGGGGGGCCCAGACCTCAAGCTGTGAAAGGGGCCCCAATAGTTCTGATGGCTGCCCTGGCTACCATGCACAGTTGCACCCGATTTTTCACTCTCCAATTTTAGAAAATCCGCCCCACTGTATATAACAGTAGGGCACAGTGTGCTGTGTGTAACAGAGAGGTGTAAAGCACTGGGGTTGATTTATTAAAGGCAAATAAACTGTTCACCTCGCAAGGGATTTTCTTTCTCAGAGCTTAGTGAATGAGGCGAAGCTCTGCCGATTTCAATCATCCAATCATATGCAAGAATTTTTTTATTTTTTTATTTCCTTGGATGCGATTAGGTATTCTTTGCACAGCTAAACTACACCGCATTCACTAAGCTCTAGGGCAAATTCCCTTGTAAAGTGCAACTCCCTTTGCAAAGTATACAGCTTATTTGCCTTTAGCAAAGCCCACTGTGTGTTGAAGGGATGTATAAGGCACTCAATGTAACAGAAATGTTTGAAGCGCTACATGTAAATAGGATGCATGGGGTATTGTGTCAGGGAGACGTGTGAGGCACTGTAACACAGAAGCATGAGGCACTGCTCATATTAATTTGGAATGTGTAGTAGAGTGTTATAAGACATTCTGTGTAATTCACTGCATTTAATGGAAAGTTTGTAACAAAAAGGTAGAGGTCTAATGAAAAAAAAATAAAATAAAAAGTGTATAGTCATACAAAACACCCACACATTCAAAATGCATCTTCACATACAATTAAGGCACACAGGCAGGGCCGCTGATAAGCCATTACTCAGTAGCCAGTGCCCTGGTGTCCTCAACACAGCAGGGGGCCCGGCAGCCTCAGAGACAATTAGTCAGGTAGTCTTTGGGTAAAAGCCCACACCAGTGGCAGAGCTCCCAACACGTCCAAGTCCCGCCTGTCAAAATTATTGGTTGCTGGGCCCGTCTAGCATCCGAGCAACCAATCAGGTGCATGGAGGCCCCGGCTTTCAGAGGAGGAAGATGTAACATCCTCCTTCTGAGCTGCTCAGCCTCCACCTATAGAGCTGTACTTCCCAATGACAACGGAAAGGTCGGGAGTCTGAGGAGGCCTACCATCTGGACCGGGACACTGCTAATGTAAGTGAGCAGAGCTCCTGCCATAGCTGCACACAGAAGAGGATGATCCTCTGTCTGGACATGTCTGGACAGTGCTGATTGGCCTTGTGCTGATCACATGCACTCTCCCAATATCAGGTTACTTTTTGGAGACAGTGAAAGAAGAGGAGAAGACAAGATCAAACAGCCTTTATACACAATGCGGAGGAATAACCTCTTAGGTTCCACAGTGAGTATAACAAGAATGATTTACTGATATACAGACTGATTTTACTGTTGAGGGTTTAGTAACACTTTAATGTTATATTTTTGTCATTCATTAACTGAATATAGTGTTATATTTAGTAGAGATTTTTGAGATTATAAAATATTGAGTAAATATTTTTTAAAGGTGTCAGGTTGATAAAAAAAATTTGCTCAGCAATCATGAGGTGTACAAAATCAACAGTAATATCCTTAAGGGACTATTCAGCTTTGTTAGATGCAGAAACACATGTTATCCACTTCCATGGCTCTCCTGCGCAAACCGACGTAGGTCTACATCGGTCGCGCGCAGGAAGCTAGGGGGCGAGTGCACGCCGCCAGGGGCGCGCTTCCTCCCCCACTTGGCAGCGGGGAAGCCGATGCATGGGTCAGGCAGCTCCGATTGCCGCCTGACACCCGCGATCGCTCTCCGCTGAGGGAGAAGGACGGTCGGCTGTTGTAAACACAGCTGACCGCTCTTTTCCCTGAAATGATCATAGCGCTCATGTGATCCTTCTATATAGGATCACATGTCTCTATGGTCATTTCACAAGCCACGCCCCCATACAGTTAGAATCACTCCCCCTAGGGTCACATTTAACGCACTGATCACCCGTAGGTTTAACCCCTTCCCTGCCAGGGTCATTATTACAGTAACAGTGCATATTTTAGCACTGATTACTGTAGTAATGTCACTGGTACCCCCAAAAGTGTCAAAAATGTCAGTTAGTTCTGTCCGCCGCAATGTCGCAGTCCCGCAAAAAAATCGCAGATCACCGCCATTACTAGTAAAAAAAAAAAATAAATAACAATAAAAATGACATAAATCTTTTCCGCGATAAATTTTTACATTTTTTTATGGGAATGTTATATAGCAGAATGTGAAAAATATTGTTTTTTTTTTTTTTTTTCAAAATTGTCACTCTTTTTTTTGTTTATAGCACAAAAAATAAAATTTGCACAGGTGATCAAAAGAAAGCTCTATTTGTGGGAAAAAAAGGATGTAAATTCTGTTTGGGTACAGCGCCACACGACCCCGCAATTGTCTGTTAAATTAACGCAGTGCCGAATCGCAAAATAGGGCCTTCCGGTCTTAAAGTGATTAAAATACACAGTTTATTGCAAGTTATTGCAGCATGTATCAACAAATAAGGCCAACTGTACTGCGTTTCAGTTCTTTGTGAATGGCACTTCAACGTACTGTGTGGTAGTCACCAATGCAGCACACTACATTATACATACCATTTTGTAAAAAGAGTCATGTGAGCTGTATTGTCCAGAGCAGTTCATTGGCATCATATTCATAAAGAATGGGCTGCGTCAATGCAAAGCACATTAATACACCGCAATGAAATCCATAGGCGTGAAGCCACCCTCATTCCTCCACATTTTGCTTTTTTGTTTTAAATGAACAGATGCCCTTTAAATTTAAAGAAATTGCGATATTTCTGGCAGTAATAAAAAGGAACAGTCCATCATACTAAATACTCCTCTAAGGGGGGTGATTACTCTTTTATTTTTCCTGCTCTATCTTATTTGCATTGAACTATGCTTTTAAGAGCATTCATAAAAAAAGAAAAAAAAAAAAAAAGAAAACAACATTGCCCTCTTGACAGGCCACCTACTACTTTGTACAAGAGAAGAAATCCTGCTTGGCAGCTTGCCCTTAGCAATCTGTAATCTTTGCTTACTTGATTCGAGATGAATTGTAGATAATTCACATTGGGAAAGCCTTACTTCCTCCCCCTTACTAAAAAAAATAGATTTTTATTTCAGCACAATGTTAGCTCAGCAGAGTGTGAAACGTGAATGTTCTAAGGTGACCTTGTATGTGTGTTATCAGTGATTTACATCCTCTCTGAACCGCGGAAAAAAAAGAAAGGAAAGTTACAGCTACAAACCTTTCTTTGGATTTGTATTTAAAAAAAGTCAAATAATCATTGTCTTAAAGCTGAACTCTGGCCAATCAGTTAAATACATGATGGAAACACATATTTATGAATAGTTCTACCTGAAAAATATGTGTGATTCTGTTTAGCCAGTCTTATGATTTAGGAACCCCTACCAGGCATGGCAGTCAGGTTGGTAATCTCCTTTTTCTTTCCTGCATTTGCAATACAGTGTGGTCACCTAATAACACTCATTCTGTGACTGGGAAATTAACCAGTTCCGGACCACCTGCCGCCTTTTTACTGCGGCACAGGCAAAGCGGCACTCTACTGAAGGCCGCTAGGGGGCAGCGGGGAAGCCAATGCGGGTGTCAGGCGGCTCCGATTGCCACCTGACACCTCTGATCCCTCCCCGCTGAGAGAGAAGGACAGTCGGCTGTTGTAAACACAGCCGACCGTCCTTCTCCCTGCAATGATCACAGAGCTCATGTGATCCTTCTATATAGAATCACATGTCTCTGTGATCATTTCACAAGTCCAACCCCCATACAGTTAGAATCAATCCCCTAGGGTCACATTAACCCCTTGATCACCTATACTGGTAACCCCTTCCTTGTCAGTGTCATTATTATTTAATTAAATATATTATATATATTTAGCACTGATTACTGTAGTAATGTCACTGGTACCCCCAAAAGTGTCAAAAATTTCAGTTAGGGGTCTTATCTGTCTGCCGCAATGTCGCAGTCCCGCAAAAAAAATTGCAGATTGTCGGCATTAAAAGTAAAAAATAAAAAAAAAAACATTAAAAATGACATAAATCTTTCCCGTAGTTAGTAGATGCAATAACTTTTGCGCAAACCAATCAAAATACGCTTATTGCGATTTTTTTTACCAAAAATATGTTGCAGAAAATAAATTGGCCTAAAATGTTAAAACATTTCGATTTTAAAATGTTATTTTTTTTTTTGAGAATGTTATATAGCAGAATGTGAAAAATATTGTTTTTTTTTTTTTTCAAAATTGTCACTCTTTTTTTGTTTATAGCGCAAAAAATAAAAATCGCACAGGTGATCAAATACCACCAAAAGAAAGCTCTATTTGGGGGAAAAAAGGGTACAGCGTTGCTTGACCGCGCAATTGTTAAAGTATCGCAGTGCCGAATCGCAAAATAGGGCCTGGTCATTAAGGGGGCAAATCCTTTCCGGTCCAGAAGTGGTTAAGGAAAAGTGGAAAACTGATATAATCACCATTTTGCATTTCCTAAGCATGCTGAAAATTTTGGCTGACGACACTCAAGGGAAAGCAAGGGAGCTCTAAGTGCTGATTCTGCCTCCCCAGTGTGAGTGCTAATGTACAGAAAATTCCAGGAGGCTGATTTAACCACTTGCTGCCCAAGTGAATTCTGACACTTCTCACAAAACCTGTGTAACGAGACCTTTGCTCGCTCGCTTCCGCTCTCCCAACACTCCTCTGTTTCTAGTGAGTCAGCTTGCAGATCGCCACGTCTGAAGGTTCGGTCAACCAAGGATCCAGGATCCGAACTACAGCTATGTGCCGTCCGGAATCCATTAGAACAAACACCAAGCAAGCTGTATGTAAGTTCAAACAGGAAGAGAATTTATTGGAAGAACAGAGCACACTTTTATACAGAATTTGGAACACCCTGCCCCCAACAACCGCTTTCCTATTGGTCAATTGTAAAGTACCTGCAGTTCCCCTTCTGGTCCTCCTTAGCCATGCAAATGAGGAATTGAAAATGAGTCAGCAGTGATTGGTCAGATAGCTTGACCAGAAGGACTGCCATGTGCAAGGAGACAGAAGCCCCAGGGGGCAATCAATGTTCACAATAGTCAGACACAGAACAATGGTTCCCTAACGAGCCCTCAATACACATTACTCTGAGTGTCAATACATCTCTTAGCAGACAACAGGTGAGGTCATTAGCACACCTGACAATAGGTGAATGGAAAGCCACCTCAGACAAAAAGCAACATTGTTAGCCAGCCCGTCTCCCCATTGAACTTCCTGGAATGACCATATTAGGAGTTGGACTTCCTGCTCAGAGACCTCATGGCAAAAGGGAACAAATGACCTTGCTGACAAATATGAAGCAATTCAACCCATCACCCATCTGTCCTTAAATTCCAGTGATGGTGAACACCATTTGTAGTAGTCCAAACCATTTTTCAGTGTTCACCACCCTCCTGGTCACCCTGCATCCATAACAGATGCAGGGTGATTTAAGCATAAGAGAGCCCCATAAGGCTGGGCATGGTGCCCCCCAACCTCTCTAAAGGAATTTGGGGTCCACAACCCCCATGCCCAAAGTGACTCCCGTCACAACCTGCGTTTTTTTTTTTTTTACTAGATAATTACTTTGAACCCCCAAACAATATATATTTACTGAAAGCAAAGGCTCTGGAGAGGTGGTTGTTGCAATTTTTAGTTTCACACGGTATTTGCACAGTGGTTTTTCAAACTCAAATTTTTGGGAAAAAATATGCTTTCATTCATTTTTGAGCACACAAACACAATATAATACCCAATTGATTGGTAAAATATGAAAGATAATGTTAGGCTGAGTAAATTGATACCCAACATGTCTTCATTTAAAATAGCGCACGCCTGTGGAGTTGTAAAAAATTACGGTACTTAAAAATCTCCATAGGTGACGCTTTAAAAGCTTTTACAGGTTACCTGTTTAGAGGTAAAAAGGAGGTCTGGTGCTACAATTATTGTTCTCACTCTGTAGTTAGTGGCAATATCTCACATGTGTGGTGCGGTAGTAACATAGTTACATAGTTAGTCTGGTTTAAGGAAAAAAAAAAAAAAATATATATATATATATATACAGTATATACAATCAATATGCATGCGGGACCTACATATGTGTTCATATTTGCACAAGAGCAGGGGGAAGAGGGTGTTTTACTTTTTTTATTTTTTTTATTTATATTATTGAACATTATTTTTGACACTGTCTCTTTAATTTTTTAATTTTTTTTATTCAACTTTATTACTATTGCCAGGCATGAACACTATCTCTGGTGATAGCATGGGCAATCACAGGTACTGAGAGATTTGGGGTCTATCTGGGGGACCTTAATTTTTTCCTTTGCCCTTAAAAGCATCTGATGAAACAGAGGTTGATCACATACTTTATAAGCCAGTAACAGTTTGTAAACAACATACCGCAACCAAAAAGTGACTAAATTCTTGTTCATGGTGTCATACACCATAGAGATGATCGGGGATTGGATATTTCTCCTTCTCCTTCATCTCTATAATGCGCTGCCCCAACCAAAAAAATGAGTCCCTGGAACAAGATAGCCCTGGAAGGCAGGGGGGTTAGAGTATGGTGGAACCCCCTTCCACCAAAAGCAAAAGTAAAATTAGCCGTTCCGATCACCAGCTCTAAAGGAACATACTGGGGGTTCATGACTGCAGGTGCAGCCATAACCTTGGTAGAACCATTGAAACCCAAAAACCATTTGCAGGAAGTGGTTAAAGCTGAAGTTTAGCTAAAAAAAAAAAAAAAAAAAAATTCCATACATCTTCAGTCACATCACTTGCCTGTAATGCAAGATGTCCCATGTTTTGCAGGCAGCTGGATATTGGAGAATTCTTCACTGCAGGGATGCTTGTCCTCTTCCTGTCTCTGAACTTTCTGTGCTGCAATGGTTAACAGCTTCAGGTCTTCAGGCAGATCAGCAGCAAAGATGGTCCAACAGAGACACACCCTCTCCTCCCTCCTCCTCCATTGAAAAATTGCTTTTATTGATTAAAATAAATTAATTCCACGCTAGAATGTGTGTGTGACAAGGCTGAAGCCTACCTCACATATCCCAAAGGTGTGGTATGAAAGGGAATAAATGTAAAAGGGAGGGATAGGTGGCGCTGCCTGAGAAAAAATGTCAAGTATCTAAATCAAAAATGGTAAAAGTGCTATTTCTTTAAACCCATATGTACAGGAAAAATATAAGTGATGTATATGCAATACAATAATAATATATAAAACCAATTCCAGCACACTGTGTCATGTGACACAGCATGTTGGAAGCGCCTGGAGAAAATCACAAACAACAAAGGTACTATTTCTTTAAACCCATGTGTACATGAAAGCATAAGTGATATATATGCAATACAGTAAATATATAACCGATTCCATTACACTGTAGCTTATGAATTCAATGATAAAGTGCTCTCAGTGCAGATAAAGTGACAAAAATATAAATTTCAATAGGCAATGTATCTCATAAATGCATGGCAACACGTTGTGTCATTTAGGGTAAAAAGTGTTCTCAGTGCAAAAAAAGTGCAAAAATTGCAGTACATAAAATATAAATAAATCCAAAAAATTCATAAGTCCATATAGAATATTAAAGTGACAAGTGCAAAACCAGTGCAAATAAAACACAGTCTCCGGGGGTGAACTGTAAAGATGAATCCCCTCGTGTTCCTCCCTTTCAGGTCTGCACTCACCAGGAGGTAAAACCCCTGCAGGGGTCACAGACACCAAAAGATAACCAGAACAACGATATGTCTCCTTCTCCACCTCAATGTACCAGGTCACTGGGGGCTCCCATCACGGGGTTCTAATGGTATTGCCCACAAGAACCCAAACGCGTTTCGATTATGCTAGTCCAAATCTTCCTCAGGAGGATTAGGACATCTTTACTAACGAGGTTGTATGTAGCTAGAGCAAGCTAAAAAGCACCTAAACAGAGTCATTTACAGGTAGTCAACCAGCAAAAGGATGCATGAGGGCCCATTCAAGCCTGTGAGAGATCACATTTTCATTCAGTGATTAACTAGGTTCCAAATTCAAAATCTTTTGTAGTTATGGTTCTACTGCATACACAGAATTATAAGCTGCTCTCGAGTGTAGAAGCGGGTGAGCCTCTGTTAGAGGGTGGCAATATTTTCTCAAATGGCAGTGTAAAAGGTAAACCACTATCCTGCAAAAAGTTCCCTACTGAAAATGGTCTGGTGTGTTAGCGAGTGAGTGAGGAACTTTTTGCAGGATAGTGGCTTACTCTTTTACTCTGCCATTTTAGGAAATATCTCAGGATTCTCTCCTCCATTCATAGATCATGTTACATGCAGTATATTCTGTGTTTATTAATGGAGGATGGAGGAAAGAGTAGGTGTGTCCCTGTAGGACTACCTGTCCTGCTGCTCTGTCTGAAGACCTGCAGCTGTTAATCATTGCAGTGCTGGAAGTTCAGAGCCAGGAGGACAGGAAATCCCTGCAGAGAAGATTTCTCTAGGTTCCATCTGCCTGCACAATATAGAACATACACTATATTGTCAAAAGTATTGGGACTCCTGCCTTTACATGCACATGAACTTTAATGGCATCCTAGTCTTAGTCCGTAGGGTTCAATATTGAGTTGGCCCACCCTGTGCAGCTATAACAGCTTCAAATCTTCTGGGAAGGCTGTCCACAAGTTTAGGAGTGTGTCTACGGGAATTTTTGACCATTCTTCCAGAAGCGCATTTGTGAGGTCCGGCACTGATGTGGACAAGAAGGCCTGGCTCGCAGTCTCCACTCTAATTTATCCCAAAGATGTTCTGTCCGGTTGAGGTCAGGACTCTGTGCAGACCAGTCAACTTTCTCCACCCCAAGCTCGCTCATCCATGTCTTTATGTACCTTGCTTTGTGCACTGGTGCGCAGTCATGTTGGAACAGGAAGTGGCCATTCCCAAACTGTTCTCACAAAGTTGGGAGCATGAAATTGTCCAAAATGTCTTTGTATGCTGATGCCTTAAGGTCCTGATATTGTCATAAACCCAGGACAGCCCATTGCCACTCCGTTTTAATTGGTCAGGGGTGTGGGTCAACACCCCTTTGATCCCAGAGAAAAAGCTGGCTCAAACTTTGTTATCAGAAGTTCTCATGGTAACATCAAGAAGGAACATCTATCAAGTTTGAGAACAACTGGCTCAGCTATTGAACTGTGATAACCAGGACATTGAATGCAAGTATTCTTACTTATCAATTCTACCTTATTTTTCTAAATTGCTGAATTGTGTCTCTGTTTCTTTGAAACACCTTTGTTCTGTAAATGTTTTATTTGCACCAATTTTAACCTTTTTATTAGTAAACTTTATTTTGAAAAGTGTTAACCTTGTCCCTAAGCTCTTAATGCAAGCTAACAAAGAACCTGTCTCTTGAAGTGTGCTACTGTATAGAGTAAATCCTCTGAACATTCCTGTCTGTGGTGAAAGTGCGTGTTACAGACGATTGTTCTCAAATCATAATTGGTATTTCTAAAATTATGAGCGTCCTCTGGGCACATATAAACACAGAGGTGGTGGCAGTGAAAGGGTTAATTGCTTAATTAGCCCGGTGACAATCACTCTCAGCCTGCTGGCATTTAGATTGTGGTCCCGCAAGTTTGAAAATCTTTGTGCAGGGTGCAGCTGAGAGTGGCATTGTTACGCAAGTGACGGCAGGGTGTGAGATTGGCTGGTCCTTTGTCACAAGTTAGTGAGGAGGGCAGGGATCTGATACCCGCGATCGTCACACGTGTAAACAGTGGCGGCTGGTGCTCAAAAATTTTGGGGGGGGCGCAAACAAACCAATGATGGGGGTTATTATTATGGACACTGACACCAATGATCGGGATTACTATTGCGGCCCTCTGGAGGTGTCGGGTGCCGGATGTGGCCCTTTATGATGATGGAGTCCAGTGACCGTACACCGTGTAGAGGGTGAGGGGAAGTGTGATCTCCTCCATCCATCCCAACAATTGAGCTAATGTGACCCCAGTGCTGATGGAGAGTAGCAGGGGAGGGGCAAACAAGGACGTCCTCAGGCGCCCGATGTCTTCCTTATCAGCCTATGATGGCATCGGTTGTTAGGAAGCTGGCCAGCACAGTGCCCAAGGTTGTACTGCTGCCCAATACACCTGTGGCTTTGTGTAACAAAAATAGACAGGCTTGCTCTATCTGTTGAAAATCTTTAGGCAATTTGGAACAATTTTTAGGCATCTTGCCAATGCACCTCTGAAGAACTCAGAGGGCAACCTGGTTGAAAATGGCTAGTCTACAGAAGCTGCTTTAGAAGTTCATGCTCTTGGAAGCTTTGCAGGTGGATATTGGTAGTGTTGCTGCAACTGGAAAGCTAAAGAAAGCCTATTACCCTTAAAAACATCCACAAGGCACAGAATATAATCCAGAGAAAACGGTTATAGATCAACAAAAGAGCAGCACTCTGTGGCCATAAAGTGTTAGCACTGTCTAGACACATGCTGTTGCTTAATACTGTGGTACAGAGGTCAGAGTAAACAGAATCAGGAGTGGAGGGAGTTCTCAGCTTGTAGTGTCTCCCCGGTATACAAAGAATAAATATTCTATTGCCAAGTATAGCAGCAAACATTGGCAGAATTACTGGCAAAGCCAAAGAGTCACTACCTGTCCCTTCCCCAGTTTATTTACCAACAATTGCTGCTTGGCAATTTGGCCAACTGGTCCGTTATTAACAAAAGAAAACTTGCCAACACAGTACTGCTAGGACACCTAATGCCTAACAATAAGGGTTTGTTTCACAATAACACATATGTACACCAGTCCCGGCTCCTCTGCAGCTCCCCGCTCCCTCCATCCGGCCCACGTGTAGGGAGGGGAGCCGGCTACGTCTAGCAGAGAGAGGGAGGTGGCACACAGCGCACACCGGACACCCCACCAGTCCAATCCCGGCGATCGGTCGGTATTAGATCCCCCCAAAAACACACACAGAGGGCTGAGTTGAGCAGTGCGGGTTCCGGGACTCACCTCGGTGTCGGGGGTGTCCGGTGCTCACAGCTCTACACCCCGGGGATCGGGTTCCTCTCTGTACTCCGTCCAGTATCGGATCCCTCCCTCCAATCACATCCCCCGCCGCACACCGCCCCATGTTCTCCGAGGAGCGGGCCAGGCAGCGGCGGCTTGCGGCTTCTCCGGCAAGGCGGCGAGTCCTCTTCCCCAGCCAATGGCATGGGGTTTGCCTTTTGGCCAATCAGGAAGCGCGTATCGGACGCACTTCCTGATTGGCCAGGAGTAGGATACGTGTGATAATAGCGAATTTCTATTCGCTATTGTCACACAATGGGTGGGCTCCGGACGCACTGCTCTGCGCCCCGGGTCCACCCTTTTTTTTAACTTGTGAGAGCCTCTGGCTCTAATCACATGGCTAAAAAAAAAAAAAAATCCCATTGAACTCCATGCGTCCGGCGCCCTGCATGTAGATTAGGGGGTCGGACGCAGGGATAGGGGGGCGGCGCCCCTGCGCCCCATATACACCAGCCTCCACTGCGTGTAAAGGCAGGAGTCCCAATACTTTTGACAATATAGTTTACTTCATTACTGGTAGGTGATGTCACTAAAGTTTTTGCAAAACTTCAACTTTATCGATAGATTTGGGCATTTATGCTAGTTCTACATAAAAATGCATTAAATATTTTTGTAACTGATACATAACTGATATTTTTTCTTCCTGCTCAGATTCATAGTGAACCAAATCTTTACCCATGCATGTAAACCCCACCCCTGCAGAAGCTTATTCTTACCTTCTTTTGCTCCTCAACCAGTGGCAGAAGTGAATAGAAATACCCAGTCCTTCCAGGTTTAGTGGTATAGTGGATTATGTAAATCACTCTCCTTTATCCCCAATGGCAGTGCTGGAGCTTGGCAACTGGCCACTCAGGTATTAATGCCATGACATGGGAACCGGAGAGAGTCCTTAGCCCTAGATAAACTTTTACCAGAGTCAACTTAAGTTTACACAGGGCTTCTTCACCTTGCTTGTGGTGGCAATTGGAGACACAGTAAAGTGACAATAAGTGGGGCCAGGTTAAAATGAGCCTGTCACTTAAACAATAAGGCCCTATAATAGAAGAAGTTTAATACCTACCTTTCTAGTGGGCTGTATGTTTAATTACCATTAAAGTACTATAAGAGCTTCTGGTCTCCAACTCTTCTGGGTGTGTTGGGTACATGGGGGTTGTATTACTAAAACTGGAGAGTGCAAAATCTTGTGCAGCTCTGCATAGAAACCAATCAGCGTTCAGGTCAAAGCTTAATTAAACAAGCAGAAGTTAGAAGCTGATTGGCTACCATGCACAGCTGCACAAGATTTTGCACTCTCCAGTTTTAGTAAATCAATCCCATGGCATTCACCTACAAGCTGTGGTTCCTCCTGCCTGCCTCTACTGTGTATTTATGGTGGCCATATTTGCTTGGATAAATATATTTATTTTTCCTGATTGATCTCTCCCAATAGGAATAATCGACTGATCGTCAACAACACAATAAATTGATATGCAACACACGGGGACGTGGAATTTGATCAATAGAAGGAAGATTTGGTCATATGTTATCAATCGTATTTCTGTTTCCACCATGCAATCTCATATTATGAAATATGACTAAAATGTATGTCTAAATCAGCTCAGTATTGCTGATTGATGCAAAATGATCGATAATTTTCCACCCCGGGCAATCTACTCAGTTTGAACGAATCCGATCTAAACTGGTCTAAATCAGTTGGAAAGGAAGTTATGGCTTTTCAATTGGTTTCTGAAATAATTATTTTGATTGAATCACAATAAAATAACAAAATAAAATACCAAAAAAAAAAACCAAAACATTTTTTTATAGATATCTGATGTTCAGATTTAACATTAATTCTTATTAATCGGCATAGATTTTTTTTTTTCACTTTGCTTTAACTACCCCTCCTTATTAGAATTTAAAAAGCCATCATTTCTCAAATAATGCAAAAATGAATACATTGCATTTTTGCAGCAAAATTGTTACCTTTTACCTTATTAAAATGCATGTGTAAAGTGGTTAACCTTTAAACCTTTCAGGTTCAGGAGTGTAATGCTTTTACAAAATCTAAATTATCTTTGAAAGACAATTTCAGTCATAGGAGTCCCCTTGTGTCACCATGACAACACTCGGTGGCAATTTTCACCTACTATCTCCAAAGAAGACTTTTATTGATTTTGAATTGAAGTAAGTTCACAGCAGGTCGAGTCTGGAAACCCCAATTGCCTAGCAACCAGGTTTATGTTGTGAAATCAGCTCTTACCACATTAACAGCTTTTATAGTATATTGGAAGCAAGGCCCACTGTCTAAGAATGAACTATACATAATTTCATCCCCAATGAGCAAAATGTAATGACATATGTCGTGTAAACTAGTTTCCTTACTGTAGGAAAGATCAGAACTGCAAAAATAATATTTAACCTTTCCTAAAAAGTGTAAAGGAGAATGCCAGGCAAATATTTACAGGAATAGCGCAACCATGCAAAAGAAATGACTATTAAATATGGAGACAATCCATAAATAAAAATGGGGGTTTAGTCCCACCATATGGCCATATCGTGCTCAAGCCCACCACTGCATCAAAGTACCCCATTATCAGTGGGTCCTACACTATCCATAGAAAAGGGGTGAATCCAGCCTCTCTAACCCTTGGAGACAACACTCCTTGCTGGGATGGATGTGCTAATGCACTACAAAGGACTCCTCCTGTATCTACTTGATGGTGGACTTTGATAGAGTACAGGTGTGTGTGGGGGGTGGGATGCTCAACCACAGAAGTCTGGTCAGACTGAATACATAATAAACAAGCAAAAAATTGGGGGAGCAAACCCTGAGCATGTATATCTAAAGCCGGTGCAGCTATGGACCAAGCAACATGTATATTAAAAAAGAATAGCGCAACCATGCAAAAGAAATGACTATTAAATATGGAGACAATCCATAAATAAAAATGGGGGTTTAGTCCCACCATATGGCCATATCGTGCTCAAACCCACCCCTGCATCAAAGTACCCCATTATCAGTGGGTCCTACACTATCCATAGAAAAGGGGTGAATCCAGCCTCTCTAACCCTTGGAGACAACACTCCTTGCTGGGATGGATGTGCTAATGCACTACAAAGGACTCCTCCTGTATCTACTTGATGGTGGACTTTGATAGAGTACAGGTGTGTGTGGGGGGTGGGATGCTCAACCACAGAAGTCTGGTCAGACTGAATACATAATAAACAAGCAAAAAATTGGGGGAGCAAACCCTGAACATGTATATCTAAAGCCGGTGCAGCTATGGACCATTGCGCTATTCTTTTTTAATATACATGTTGCTTGGTCCATAGCTGCACCGGCTTTAGATATACATGTTCAGGGTTTGCTCCCCCAATTTTTTGCTTGTTTATTATGTATTCAGTCTGACCAGACTTCTGTGGTTGAGCATCCCACCCACCACACACACCTGTACTCTATCAAAGTCCACCATCAAGTAGATACAGGAGGAGTCCTTTGTAGTGCATTAGCACATCCATCCCAGCAAGGAGTGTTGTCTCCAAGGGTTAGAGAGGCTGGATTCACCCCTTTTCTATGGATAGTGTAGGACCCACTGATAATGGGGTACTTTGATGCAGTGGTGGGCTTGAGCACGATATGGCCATATGGTGGGACTAAACCCCCATTTTTATTTATGGATTGTCTCCATATTTAATAGTCATTTCTTTTGCATGGTTGCGCTATTCTTTTTTAATATACATGTTGCTTGGTCCATAGCTGCACCGGCTTTAGATATACATGTTCAGGGTTTGCTCCCCCAATTTTTTGCTTGTTTATTATGTATTCAGTCTGACCAGACTTCTGTGGTTGAGCATCCCACCCCCCACACACACCTGTACTCTATCAAAGTCCACCATCAAGTAGATACAGGAGGAGTCCTTTGTAGTGCATTAGCACATCCATCCCAGCAAGGAGTGTTGTCTCCAAGGGTTAGAGAGGCTGGATTCACCCCTTTTCTATGGATAGTGTAGGACCCACTGATAATGGGGTACTTTGATGCAGTGGTGGGCTTGAGCACGATATGGCCATATGGTGGGACTAAACCCCCATTTTCATTTATGGATTGTCTCCATATTTAATAGTCATTTCTTTTGCATGGTTGCGCTATTCTTTTTTAATATACATGTTGCTTGGTCCATAACTGCACCGGCTTTAGATATACATGTTCAGGGTTTGCTCCCCCAATTTTTTGCTTGTTTATTATGTATTCAGTCTGACCAGACTTCTGTGGTTGAGCATCCCACCCCCCACACACACCTGTACTCTATCAAAGTCCACCATCAAGTAGATACAGGAGGAGTCCTTTGTAGTGCATTAGCACATCCATCCCAGCAAGGAGTGTTGTCTCCAAGGGTTAGAGAGGCTGGATTCACCCCTTTTCTATGGATAGTGTAGGACCCACTGATAATGGGGTACTTTGATGCAGTGGTGGGCTTGAGCACGATATGGCCATATGGTGGGACTAAACCCCCATTTTTATTTATGGATTGTCTCCATATTTAATAGTCATTTCTTTTGCATGGTTGCGCTATTCTTTTTTAATATACATGTTGCTTGGTCCATAGCTGCACCGGCTTTAGATATACATGTTCAGGGTTTGCTCCCCCAATTTTTTGCTTGTTTATTATGTATTCAGTCTGACCAGACTTCTGTGGTTGAGCATCCCACCCCCCACACACACCTGTACTCTATCAAAGTCCACCATCAAGTAGATACAGGAGGAGTCCTTTGTAGTGCATTAGCACATCCATCCCAGCAAGGAGTGTTGTCTCCAAGGGTTAGAGAGGCTGGATTCACCCCTTTTCTATGGATAGTGTAGGACCCACTGATAATGGGGTACTTTGATGCAGTGGTGGGCTTGAGCACGATATGGCCATATGGTGGGACTAAACCCCCATTTTTATTTATGGATTGTCTCCATATTTAATAGTCATTTCTTTTGCATGGTTGCTCTATTCTTTTTTAATATACATGTTGCTTGGTCCATAGCTGCACCGGCTTTAGATATACATGTTCAGGGTTTGCTCCCCCAATTTTTTGCTTGTTTATTAAATATTTACAGGAAACTCCCTTCAGTTCATGTACACTGAACAAAATTATAAACGCAACACTTGTTTTTGCCCCCATTTTTCGTGAGCTGAACTCAAAGATCTAAGACTTTTTCTATGTACACAAAAGGCCTATTTCTCTCAAATATTGTTCACAAATCTGTCTAAATCTGTGTTAGTGAGCACTTCTCCTTTGCCGAGATAATTCATCCACCTCACAGGTGTGGCATATCAAGATGCTGATTAGACAGCATGATTATTGCACAGGTGTGCCTTAGGCTCGCCACAATAAAAGGCCACTCTAAAATGTGCAGTTTTATCACACAGCACAATGCCACAGATGTCGTAAATTTTGAGGAATAGCGTGAAATTGGCATTCTGACTGCAGGAATGTCCACCAGAGCTGTTGCCCGTGAACTGAATGTTCATTTTTCTACCATAAGCCGTCTCCAAAGGCATTTCAGAGAATTTGGCAGTACACCCAACCGGCCTCACAACTGTAGACCACATGTAACCAAACCAGCCCAGGACTTCCACATCCAGCATCTTCACCTCCAAGATAGTCTGCGACCAGCCACCTGGACAGCTGCTGCAACAATCGGTTTGCATAACCAAAGAATTTCTGCACAAACTGTCAGAAAACATCTCAGGGAAGCTCGTCTGCATGCCCGTCGTCCTCATAGGGGTCTCTACCTAACTGCAGTTCGTCGCCGTATCTGACTTGAGTGGGCAAATGCTCACACTCGATGGACACTTTGGAGAGGTGCTCTCTTCATGGATATAAAAATGGGGATATTGCTGCGCTAAAATGTAAAGATAAAAACATACATGAATAAAAAGTCAACAGACCATATGAAAGCAGCCAGCACCTGATCTAGAATCAGAAATACCAGATCTAAATAGCAATATAGAATGGGATTGGTGCGGCGCTAACACAATTGAATCCACAGTCCATACAAATGTTCAAATGGATCAAATACAAAAGTGCAGTAAACAAAAGTTCATCAGAGAGTGCTCCAATAAAGAAGGGAAACTGTCCACCACTTCAAACTTGGAAAAAGCCCCAAGTGCAGGAACCGCCACCAAGATAATAAATGGCCTCTTACCAAATTGCAATGACCCCCATTACAAGGATCAAAGACAGCCTGTGTGATCAAATCAGTGCCCAGATCGACATGTATCGATTCCCAGTGTTCCCTCAGCAGCTCCGACCGGAACAAGTGAACATAAGGAAAAGAGGGACAACTCCAATAGTGAAGTACGTTCACAGGTTTATTCAGTAAAAGCAGAGTGGCAACTCACGTTTGCATGAAGAAATCACAGCATGTCTCGGAGCTATACTCTCAGAACCTTTGTTTCCAACCAATAAAATGGCCGCCGTGTCTCCTTGCTGGCCTCAGCACGACGAACCGCAGGCTCCTCCTCCGACCGGTTTCGTCAACACGTGACTTCGTCAGGGGGTGTGGCCTATGGCAGAATGTCTTTCCTTATATGCTGGGTGAGACAGGGCGGAACTCGCTGCGTCCAACCTGGAGCCAGCAGGAAGAGGTCATCCCAAACCATCAACAGGAAGGAGACCAACGACCCGGAACCAGAAGTGTGACCTTTGAATGTCAACATCCGGAGCTAAACCCGGAATTGGAGACCGCAAACAGCGATAAACCGATCAAATATTAACATGATTGCACAAGAGATATATGTGCCTTATATTTCAAAGGACTTCTAGTGCATATTTGATCTTAAGAAAGAAACCTTATTTAAAAGAGCTTCAAAACGGGGGAAACCTATAGGTAACCAGGGGAACAGTGCTCTACTCTAGCCGTGCTAGACTTTGCAGGGAAACACCGCCATCTAGCGGCCGGAAACAAAAATTCCCGAGAGTGCTCCATTACATAACTTACATTGACATGAAGGGAAAATTATAATTGTAACTAAAAATGTGAACTAAATATGATACACAATATGACAGTTTAATAGCATCACAAAAAATATAGAATAAAAACATTTAAAACTATCCCACAAATAAAAACAAAATAAAATTATGATAACCAACAGTGCAGAACATACTGAAAACCCCTTCATCAGGCATTATTGATAAAGGAATTAATATCCCAATCAATATTTAACCCGTGAGGGGCGTAGGTCTTCAACCGATAAATCCAGCTGGTCTCTAGTTGTGAGACACCTCTGGTACGGTTACTACCCCTCCAACTGCCTGAAAATTTATCAATGCCTAAAAAGACAGTGCCTTTGGGGTCATTCCCATGACATTCATCATAGTGTCTAGAGACACTATGTTTTGGGAATGCCTTCAGTATATTCGCCACATGTTCCTGCAACCGCACGTGTAACTTTCGTATCGTCCTACCCACATATTCACGGCCACAAGGGCAACGTAGTAGGTAGACGACGTGCCGTGTGGAACATGTGATGAACGGCTTGATTTTAACATTACGTTGTGTGGCATTGGAAAAGAACGTCTCAACCCTCCTAGACCTACAAGCATTAACCTTGCAGATGGCACAACCTCTACATGGATAAAAACCACCCCTCTCCTGAAAAAAAGAGATGGTCTTAGGTGGATCCACAATGTTGGGGGCCACTTGAAGCCTCAGCGGAGGCACACCCCTAAAAATTACTTTAGGAGCTTCATGTAGTACAGGGCCCAGGAGGCTGTCGTTCTTTAGGATGTGCCAATGCTTCCTGATCAATTTTTTAACAGAGAAATGCTGAACGAAGTATGATGAAAAAAAGGCAAACTGAAAATCATCATTACTCTCACGTTCTCGTGGTACCAACAGGTAAGCCCTATTACGGGAATCTGCCTGCATAAGGGCTGTTTCAAGATCCTGTTCTTTATACCCCTTCTCCAAAAACTTGGACTTCAAGGAGCTAGCCTCCTGCAGGAAGTCCGCTCTATTGGAACAGTTCCTCTTGAGTCTGAGGAACTGACTGACAGGAACGGATCTAAGCCACGACACATGGTGGCAACTAGATGTGTCAATAAATCCGTTCCTGTCAGTCTCCTTGAAGAAAGTAGAGGTTTCAAGGGAACTACCAACCACTTTAATTTTAAGATCTAGAAAATGAATTTCAGATCTACTGCATTCGTGCACCAATCTAATTCCTCTGTCATTGTCATTCAGTGCAGAGATGAATGATTCAAGGGACTCAGAGTCACCATCCCATAGGAGGAGGATGTCATCGATGTACCTCCGCCAGAGAACTATCTCTGGTCTCGGAACGTCACCGATGACATCCTCCTCCCATTTGGCCATGAACAGATTGGCCATACTTGGCGCAAACTTCGCGCCCATGGCCACCCCCTTATTTTGTCTGTAATAAGTGCCATTGAACCAGAAGAAATTATGGGCCATAGCATAATCCAACAGGGATAAGATGAATTGACTCTGAAGACATAACAAAGTGCTCTGACCCAAGAAATACTCAACAGCCTCCCTTCCATGCTGGTGTGATATAACCGTGTAAAGGGATGAAACATCAGCAGTGGCCAAGATGTAGGTGTGCTTCCACTCTATATCCTTAAGTATATTAATGACTTGCATAGAGTCCCTCAAAAATGAGGGGGTCTTGGTCACAAGGGGCTGGAGAAAGAAGTCTATGTATTTACCCACCCGGGAGGTAACCGAATCAATGCCACTAATGATTGGCCTCCCGGGTGGGTTCACCGCATCTTTATGCACCTTGGGTAGATAGTACATTATTGGCACCCTTGGGGCGGATGGTACCAAAAAGGATTTCTCCTTCTTGGTAAGGAGTTTGCGCTGAAAGCCGTCCTCCACCAAGTCGACAAGATCTTTTTTGTATGATGTCGTAGGGTTACCCCTCAGGGGAATATAAGTGTCCCGGTCTGACAATAACCTATTCATTTCCACATTATAGGCCACAGTATCCAGAATGACTATTCCTCCCCCTTTATCTGCTGGCCTCACAATTATGTCCTTTCGCTTTCGCTTCGCTCTTAGATTTAGATGAGTGGTACCAATACTTCAACAAGGCAGGGCTTGAATTACTACGTTATATGGTAACCAAGAAACGGCTTAAACTTAAAAAATTGGATGAGGAGATTAATGTTATTAAAGGCAAACTGGAGGAATTTAAATCTAAAGACCTCTACAAACAAAAATCTGACCTCTTAAAAAAGCATTTGGAAAAGGAGGACTTAGAACAGAAAAATAAAAAAAGGAAGAAATTCCTAAGGGATAGTGGTGATTATCAGAGTAAGCTAGTCTTTAAATGGCAAGCCAATAGGGACCCGGCTGATGTTGGCACAGGACAACCCTCTCAGCTTGTACCCCCCCCCCCCCCCAGTACCCCAATGGAAGTTGGTGAGAGTTCTGGCCAGTCTCATTATCCTATTATTTCAACGGAGACATGGGCTCAGCCCAGAGGACAGGGACGAGGCCGTGGAGGTGGTAGGGGAAGGGCTAGAGGTAAGGGGAAAGCTGCCCCTCAACAAGGATATAGCCAACAACCCTCTGGAAATAGATTTTTACCACTCCGAGAGGATTATCAGGGAGCCGCTCAATATATCACCACACACCCCCAACAAGAGGAATACATACCTCCTTTTCAGCCACAGGGACCCTATTATCAGAATAGAGGGAACCAACGGCCACAGACTTCACAGGGATACCACCAGCCTCCATCTGCCTACTCTAACCCTCCTGGGGGGCAAGGCTCATGGAACCAGCTTAATACCCCTTTTCAAGGGGGCACCCCAAAAAACAAAAGGCAAAAGGAGAGCAGAGAGGGACTAGAGGGGGGCGGAGGGTCCGCGACAAAAAGAAGTCGGCGTTGAGGGATCAGGGTTTGTTTAATTTGAGTTCAGCTTCTCTTTCGGTTGAAGAGAAGCATGTGTTAAATCATGGACTCAAGTTTGCTCCCCCCCCCCGACCTCTTAACAAATTCGACACTTTCATAGACCTTCAAAAGTTTGTGCGTAAAATGAGCATTAAAAGGCATATGATGGGGAACCCCATCACCCCCAGAGTGGAATATAATATGGGCATCAAGTCCACTTCATTTTCCAATGCCTCACTATTCAACCCCCCAGGTCCTTTGGCTCCCACTCTGACTGTGTTCCGAGATTTGGTTGCCAAGGACTTGGATAAGCTTAGCCTCAAAAAAGTCCATCAAACACATATGTTTGAACGGGGACTTCGCTCCTTAAAGGAGCGAAAGGACATAATTGTGAGGCCAGCAGATAAAGGGGGAGGAATAGTCATTCTGGATACTGTGGCCTATAATGTGGAAATGAATAGGTTATTGTCAGACCGGGACACTTATATCCCCCTGAGGGGTAACCCTACGACATCATACAAAAAAGATCTTGTCGACTTGGTGGAGGACGGCTTTCAGCGCAAACTCCTTACTAGTGTTGAGCGAACACGGACTGTATTATTCGTGTTCGTACCGAATAATTGGATTTTTTGTACCCGAACACGGACACGGACACTTTACTGTATGTTCGGGTAAAAATCCGTGTTCGGTCGTTTTATTTCCGGGTTTTGCATGCTTTGGCGCTCTTTTCATGGCGGGCTTTCAACAGCCAATCAACAATCGTTTAACTGGTGTGCCTTAAGCCATCCCAGCCATGCCTGCAAATGTCTCAGTAGCTGTGATTGGCCGTCTGAAGCATGTGACCAAGTCTTTATAAGTTCGAGGCAGCCGCAGCGGCGTCATTATGCTGCTTAGATTCAGGGACAGAGCACACATCAACGTGCTGGCTGCTGATTAGGGAAAGATAGGCAGGAAAAAAACATTTGTGTCCGGATAGAATTGAGGGACAGGTCGGAGTGTTTAGGCAGGGCGAGTTGTAGGCATTTTAGGGATAGAGTCTGCTGAATTATAGGGTCAGTGTCTTCTACAAACTACAATCGATATTGCTGTGTGGGGGGTGGGGTCTGCACTCAATCCTGATCTACGATCTCTTCTCAATCCTGTTAGGGACAGAGTCTGCTGAATTTTAGGGAAACTGTGTTCTACAAACTACAATCGATATTGCTGTGTGGTGTGGGATTGGAGATAGGCAGGTGTCAGTGATCCACATCCATTTTTCTGTGTGTGAGCTGCAGTGAACACAATCTTTTTGGGCTGCAGTGAACACAATCTTTTTGGGCTGCAGTGAACACAATCTTTTTGGGCTGCAGTGAACACAATCTTTTTGGGCTGCAGTGAACACAATCTTTTTGGGCTGCAGTGAACACAATCTTTTTGGGGTGCAGTGAACAAAATCTTTTTGGGGTGCAGTGAACACAATCCTTTTTGGTGTGCAGTGAACACAATCTTTGTGGGGTGCAGTGAACAAAATCCTTTGTGGGGTGCAGTGAACACAATCTTTTTGGGGTGCAGTGAACAAAATCCTTTTTGGGGTGCAGTGAACAACATCCTTTTTGGGGTGCAGTGAACACAATCTTTTTGGGGTGCAGTGAACAAAATCCTTTGTGGGGTGCAGTGAACACAATCTTTTTGGGGTGCAGTGAACACAATCTTTTTGGGGTGGAGTGAACAACATCCTTTTTGGGGTGCAGTGAACAAAATCCTTTTTGGGGTGCAGTGAACAAAATCATTTTTGGGGTGCAGTGAACACAATCTTTTTGGGGTGCAGTGAACACAATCTTTGTGGGGTGCAGTGAACACAATCTTTTTGGGGTGGAGTGAACAACATCCTTTTTGGGGTGCAGTGAACAACATCCTTTTTGGGGTGCAGTGAACACAATCTTTTTGGGGTGCAGTGAACACAATCTTTGTGGGGTACAGTGAACAGAATCTTTGTGGGGTGCAGTGAACACAATCTTTGGGGGGTACAGTGAACACAATCTTTGTGAGGTGCAGTGAACACAATCTTTGTGGGGTGCAGTGAACACAATCATTGTGGGGTGCAGTGAACTCAATCTTTGTGGGGTACAGTGAACACAATCTCATACTTCTGAAGGTTTGAGGGTGCTGCCTGTTCCATACTCCCCCTACTCCTCATCTAGCCTTTTAGGGGTACAAACAATAGTAATTGGGGCCTAGTGTGGTTGTGTACGTGTGATATACATACACTTTTTTGGGATCATATTTTCTATTCCGCTATTTAATCAAAAACCTTTGGGGATCAGTTAAATTGGGGGATAGTCTGTGTTGGTACGTGTGAGAGAGATCCACCTTTCCAAGTTGTTGGGGTTCATCTCATACTTCTGAAGGTTTGAGGGTGCTGCCTGTTCCATACTCCCCCTACTCCTAGCCTTTTAGGGGTACAAACAATAGTAATTGGGGCCTAGTGTGGTTGTGTACGTGTGATATACATACACTTTTTTGGGATCATATTTTCTATTCCGCTATTTAATCAAAAACCTTTGGGGATCAGTTAAATTGGGGGATAGTCTGTGTTGGTACGTGTGAGAGAGATCCACCTTTCCAAGTTGTTGGGGTTCATCTCATACTTCTGAAGGTTTGAGGGTGCTGCCTGTTCCATACTCCCCCTACTCCTAGCCTTTTAGGGGTACAAACAATAGTAATTGGGGCCTAGTGTGGTTGTGTACGTGTGATATACATACACTTTTTTGGGATCATATTTTCTATTCCGCTATTTAATCAAAAACCTTTGGGGATCAGTTAAATTGGGGGATAGTCTGTGTTGGTACGTGTGAGAGAGATCCACCTTTCCAAGTTGTTGGGGTTCATCTCATACTTCTGAAGGTTTGAGGGTGCTGCCTGTTCCATACTCCCCCTACTCCTAGCCTTTTAGGGGTACAAACAATAGTAATTGGGGCCTAGTGTGGTTGTGTACGTGTGATATACATACACTTTTTTGGGATCATATTTTCTATTCCGCTATTTAATCAAAAACCTTTGGGGATCAGTTAAATTGGGGGATAGTCTGTGTTGGTACGTGTGAGAGAGATCCACCTTTCCAAGTTGTTGGGGTTCATCTCATACTTCTGAAGGTTTGAGGGTGCTGCCTGTTCCATACTCCCCCTACTCCTAGCCTTTTAGGGGTACAAACAATAGTAATTGGGGCCTAGTGTGGTTGTGTACGTGTGATATACATACACTTTTTTTGGATCATATTTTCTATTCCGCTATTTAATCAAAAACCTTTGGGGATCAGTTAAATTGGGGGATAGTCTGTGTTGGTACGTGTGAGAGAGATCCACCTTTTCAAGTTGTTGGGGTTCATCTCATACTTCTGAAGGTTTGAGGGTGCTGCCTGTTCCATACTCCCCCTACTCCTAGCCTTTTAGGGGTACAAACAATAGTAATTGGGGCCTAGTGTGGTTGTGTACGTGTGATATACATACACTTTTTTGGGATCATATTTTCTATTCCGCTATTTAATCAAAAACCTTTGGGGATCAGTTAAATTGGGGGATAGTCTGTGTTGGTACGTGTGAGAGAGATCCACCTTTCCAAGTTGTTGGGGTTCATCTCATACTTCTGAAGGTTTGAGGGTGCTGCCTGTTCCATACCCCCCCTACTCCTCATCTAGCCTTTTAGGGGTACAAACAATAGTAATTGGGGCCTAGTGTGGTTGTGTACGTGTGATATACATACACTTTTTTTGGATCATATTTTCTATTCCGCTATTTAATCAAAAACCTTTGGGGATCAGTTAAATTGGGGGATAGTCTGTGTCGGTACGTGTGAGAGAGATCCACCTTTCCAAGTTGTTGGGGTTCATCTCATACTTCTGAAGGTTTGAGGGTGCTGCCTGTTCCATACTCCCCCTACTCCTCATCTAGCCTTTTAGGGGTACAAACAATAGTAATTGGGGCCCAGTGTGGTTGTGTACGTGTGATATACATACACTTTTTTGGGATCATATTTTCTATTCCGCTATTTAATCAAAAACCTTTGGGGATCAGTTAAATTGGGGGATAGTCTGTGTCGGTACGTGTGAGAGAGATCCACCTTTCCAAGTTGTTGGGGTTCATCTCATACTTCTGAAGGTTTGAGGGTGCTGCCTGTTCCATACCCCCCCTACTCCTCATCTAGCCTTTTAGGGGTACAAACAATAGTAATTGGGGCCTAGTGTGGTTGTGTACGTGTGATATACATACACTTTTTTTGGATCATATTTTCTATTCCGCTATTTAATCAAAAACCTTTGGGGATCAGTTAAATTGGGGGATAGTCTGTGTCGGTACGTGTGAGAGAGATCCACCTTTCCAAGTTGTTGGGGTTCATCTCATACTTCTGAAGGTTTGAGGGTGCTGCCTGTTCCATACCCCCCCTACTCCTCATCTAGCCTTTTAGGGGTACAAACAATAGTAATTGGGGCCTAGTGTGGTTGTGTACGTGCGAGATACATACACTTTTTTTGATCATATTTCCTATTCCGCTATTCAATAAAAACCTTTGAGGATCAATTGAATTGCGGGATAGTCTGTGTCGGTACGTGTGAGAGAGATCCACCTTTCCAAGTTGTTGGGGTTCATCTCATACTTCTGAAGGTTTGAGGGTGCTGCCTGTTCCATACTCCCCCTACTCCTCATCTAGCCTTTTAGGGGTACAAACAATAGTAATTGGGGCCCAGTGTGGTTGTGTACGTGTGATATACATACACTTTTTTTGGATCATATTTTCTATTCCGCTATTTAATTTAACTGGGCCTCCATGCGAGACCTGTGTGCCTTGTTGCGCTGTTTTGAGTACTCCACCAACATGGCCAGTGGCAATGACGCCGTTCTCAGCTTAACTATCCCACTTCTATGCCTCCTTGAAAAAACAATTCGGGCGATGATGGAAGAGGATGTGGCACAGGATGAGGAGGAGAAGGAGGATGAAGAGGTAACATTTCCAAGGCTTTCAGGGCAGTCATTCGCAAGGGACTCCGAGGGTGGGTTCCTGCACACGCAAACGCCAGGGACGCAATTGTCCAGCAGGGGCACAGTTCTGGAGGATGAGGAGGATGAGGAGGAGGAGGAGCTGGAGGAGGAGATGGAACCATGTTCACAGCAGGGTGGCACCCAGGCCAGCTCATGGCCATCACTGGTGCGTGGCTGGGGGGATACAGAGGACACGGACGATACACCTCCCACAGAGGACAGCCTTTCGTTGCCTCTGGGCAGCCTGGCACACATGAGCGATTACATGCTGCAGTGTCTCCACAACGACCGCCGAGTTGCCCACATTCTAACTTGTGCTGATTACTGGGTGGCCACGCTGCTGGATCCCCGTTACAAGGACAACGTACCGTCCTTAATTCACTCACTGGAGCGCGATCGCAAGATGCGCGAGTACAAGCGCACGCTGGTAGACGCCATGCTGCTGGCATTCCCATCTGACAGCGGGGCCACAGTGGAAGCACAAGGCAGAGGAGGAGGAGGAGGAGGTCGCCAACGCAACCAGGGCACCGCCAGCACCTCAGAAGGCAGGGTTAGCATGGCCGAAATGTGGAAAAGCTTTGTCAGCACGCCACAACAAACAGCAGCACCAGCAGCTCAGATGGAACGTCTTAGCAGGAGGCAGCATTTTACCAACATGGTGGAGCAGTATGTGTGCACACGCCTACATGTAGTGAATGACGGGTCTGCCCCCTTCAACTTCTGGGTCTCCAAATTGGGCACATGGCTTGAGCTTGCCCTTTACGCCTTGGAGGTGCTGGCGTGCCCTGCAGCCAGTGTATTATCTGAACGGGTATTTAGCACGGCTGGGGGCGTTATAACAGACAAGCGCAGCCGCCTGTCCAGAGACAATGTGGACAAGCTCACGTTCATTAAAATGAACCAGGCATGGATCCCACGGGACTTTTCCGTACCTTATGCAGAATAGCAATGGATACCGACCTTACCCACCCATTGTTCCATTTTTGCTCTTTCTCACTCTTTTGGGGTGTACCCTCATTTAAAATTTTTGAAAAGAAGCAGTGTTGGCTACCTCGTCCTCCTCCTCAGGGCCAGATTAATGTAGGGGCTATTGGAGCTGCAGCTCCAGGCCCCTACCTTTTATATAGGCCCCGGGTTGGCCATATTCACTGTTACCGCTCTTCTGTCACTTGTAAACACAGAAGTCTGGCTTCTATGCTCGCTTCCCCAGGCAGCACCCTCAGAACCTCCCCACACAGCGTGAAGGCCGGACAAGGAGGGACAGTTGGCGATGCATGGATGTGTTTATGGGCTTCAGAGACAGCATCCCATGTTGAATTAGGCATGCATGGCTGCACCCTTCCTCCTCTGGGTGCATGGCAAGGCACGGCCCTTAAGGCCCTTCAAAATCCTCAGCACCAAGCCCATGATGCTGTTAATCCGGCCCTGGTCCTCCTCCACCGCCGCTTCCACCTACACCGCCCATAGGTGTGCGCAGCCTATTGCATTAAGGTGTGCACCCCAAAGTTGAAATACACATGCATGTGTTTGCCAGCAGGGAGAGTAATGTATCGGGGCCATGTACCTGTAGGCAAGGAGAAATAGAGCAGAGCAGGTCCCAGGGAGATCTTTCCCATCTCCTCACTGGCAATGCTATGTGCCCTAGGTGATTAGGGTGTGCCCAGGCACACCCAGCACACCCTGTGCGCACGCCTATGTCACCGCCACATCCACCACCACCTCAACCTCCCTCCTACTCCATATGGGCCTCGTCCTTCAGAGATGAAGAAGAACATTGTTTTATTTTTCTGTTTTTTTTTTGTTGTTTTAAGTTATTTCCCTATCCACATTTGTTTGCAGAGCACTTGCCATGCTCTTAATTACGTTTTGCTGCCATTTGCAGCACTCTAGCCCTTTCCTTTGGTGTTTTAGAGCCATTTTAGTGCCTTAAAGTTCGGGTCCCCATTGACTTCAATGGGGTTCGGTGTCCGGGAAAAGTTCGGTAAAAGTCCGGGACACGGACCCGGACTTTTTTTTAAAGTTCGGCCGAACCCGTCGAACACGGACATCTAGGTGTTCGCTCAACCCTACTCCTTACCAAGAAGGAGAAATCCTTTTTGGTACCATCCGCCCCAAGGGTGCCAATAATGTCCTATCTACCCAAGGTGCATAAAGATGCGGTGAACCCACCCGGGAGGCCAATCATTAGTGGCATTGATTCGGTTACCTCCCGGGTGGGTAAATACATAGACTTCTTTCTCCAGCCCCTTGTGACCAAGACCCCCTCATTTTTGAGGGACTCTATGCAAGTCATTAATATACTTAAGGATATAGAGTGGAAGCACACCTACATCTTGGCCACTGCTGATGTTTCATCCCTTTACACGGTTATATCACACCAGCATGGAAGGGAGGCTGTTGAGTATTTCTTGGGTCAGAGCACTTTGTTAGGTCTTCAGAGTCAATTCATCTTATCCCTGTTGGATTATGCTATGGCCCATAATTTCTTCTGGTTCAATGGCACTTATTACAGACAAAATAAGGGGGTGGCCATGGGCGCGAAGTTTGCGCCAAGTATGGCCAATCTGTTCATGGCCAAATGGGAGGAGGATGTCATCGGTGACGTTCCGAGACCAGAGATAGTTCTCTGGCAGAGGTACATCGATGACATCCTCCTCCTATGGGATGGTGACTCTGAGTCCCTTGAATCATTCATCTCTGCACTGAATGACAATGACAGAGGAATTAGATTGGTGCACGAATGCAGTAGATCTGAAATTCATTTTCTAGATCTTAAAATTAAAGTGGTTGGTAGTTCCCTTGAAACCTCTACTTTCTTCAAGGAGACTGACAGGAACGGATTTATTGACACATCTAGTTGCCACCATGTGTCGTGGCTTAGATCCGTTCCTGTCAGTCAGTTCCTCAGACTCAAGAGGAACTGTTCCAATAGAGCGGACTTCCTGCAGGAGGCTAGCTCCTTGAAGTCCAAGTTTTTGGAGAAGGGGTATAAAGAACAGGATCTTGAAACAGCCCTTATGCAGGCAGATTCCCGTAATAGGGCTTACCTGTTGGTACCACGAGAACGTGAGAGTAATGATGATTTTCAGTTTGCTTTTTTTTCATCATACTCCGTTCAGCATTTCTCTGTTAAAAAATTGATCAGGAAGCATTGGCACATCCTAAAGAACGACAGCCTCCTGGGCCCTGTACTACCGGAAGCTCCTAAAGTAATTTTTAGGGGTGTGCCTCCGCTGAGGCTTCAAGTGGCCCCCAACATTGTGGATCCACCTAAGACCATCTCTTTTTTTCAGGAGAGGGGTGGTTTTTATCCATGTAGAGGTTGTGCCATCTGCAAGGTTAATGCTTGTAGGTCTAGGAGGGTTGAGACGTTCTTTTCCAATGCCACACAACGTAATGTTAAAATCAAGCCGTTCATCACATGTTCCACACGGCACGTCGTCTACCTACTACGTTGCCCTTGTGGCCGTGAATATGTGGGTAGGACGATACGAAAGTTACACGTGCGGTTGCAGGAACATGTGGCGAATATACTGAAGGCATTCCCAAAACATAGTGTCTCTAGACACTATGATGAATGTCATGGGAATGACCCCAAAGGCACTGTCTTTTTAGGCATTGATAAATTTTCAGGCAGTTGGAGGGGTAGTAACCGTACCAGAGGTGTCTCACAACTAGAGATCATAATTTTATTTTGTTTTTATTTGTGGGATAGTTTTAAATGTTTTTATTCTATATTTTTTGTGATGCTATTAAACTGTCATATTGTGTATCATATTTAGTTCACATTTTTAGTTACAATTATAATTTTCCCTTCATGTCAATGTAAGTTATGTAATGGAGCACTCTCGGGAATTTTTGTTTCTGGCCGCTAGATGGCGGTGTTTCCCTGCAAAGTCTAGCACGGCTAGAGTAGAGCACTGTTCCCCTGGTTACCTATAGGTTTCCCCCGTTTTGAAGCTCTTTTAAATAAGGTTTCTTTCTTAAGATCAAATATGCACTAGAAGTCCTTTGAAATATAAGGCACATATATCTCTTGTGCAATCATGTTAATATTTGATCGGTTTATCGCTGTTTGCGGTCTCCAATTCCGGGTTTAGTTCCGGATGTTGACATTCAAAGGTCACACTTCTGGTTCCGGGTCGTTGGTCTCCTTCCTGTTGATGGTTTGGGATGACCTCTTCCTGCTGGCTCCGGATTGGACGCAGCGAGTTCCGCCCTGTCTCACCCAGCATATAAGGAAAGACATTCTGCCATAGGCCACACCCCCTGACGAAGTCACGTGTTGACGAAACCGGTCGGAGGAGGAGCCTGCGGTTCGTCGTGCTGAGGCCAGCAAGGAGACACGGCGGCCATTTTATTGGTTGGAAACAAAGGTTCTGAGAGTATAGCTCCGAGACATGCTGTGATTTCTTCATGCAAACGTGAGTTGCCACTCTGCTTTTACTGAATAAACCTGTGAACGTACTTCACTATTGGAGTCGTCCCTCTTTTCCTTATGTTCACTTGTTCCGGTCGGAGCTGCTGAGGGAACACTGGGAATCGATACATGTCGATCTGGGCACTGATTTGATCACACAGGCTGTCTTTGATCCTTGTAATGGGGGTCATTGCAATTTGGTAAGAGGCCATTTATTATCTTGGTGGCGGTTCCTGCACTCTAGGCTTTTTCCAAGTTTGAAGTGGTGGACAGTTTCCCTTCTTTATTGGAGCACTCTCTGATGAACTTTTGTTTACTGCACTTTTGTATTTGATCCATTTGAACATTTGTGTGGACTGTGGATTCAATTGTGTTAGCGCTGCACCAATCCCATTCTCTCTTCATGGATGAATCCCGGGTTTTCACTGTACAGGGCAGATGGCAGACAGCGTGTATGGCGTCATGTGGGTGAGTGGTTTGCTGATGTCAACGTTGTGGATTGAGTGGACAATGGTGGCGGTGGGGTTATGGTATGAGCAGATGTATGTTATGGACAACGAACAAAAGTGCATTTTATTGATGGCATTTTGAATGCAAAGAGATACCGTGACGAGATCCTGAGGCCCATTGTTGTACCATTCATCCACGACCATTACCTCATGTTGCAGCATGATATTTCCCGGCCCCATGTTGCAAGGATCTGTGCACAGTTCCTGGAACCTGAAAATATCCCAGTTCTTGCATGGGCCAGCATACTCATCGGACATGTCACCCATTGAGCATGTTTGGGATGCTCTGGATCGGCATATACAACAGCATGTTCCAGGTCCTGCCAATATCCAGCAACTTCACAGAGCCATTGAAGAGGAGTAGACCAACATTCCACAGGCCACAATTAACAACCTGATCAACTCTATGCGAAGGGGTTGGGTTGCACTGCGTGAGGCAAATGGTGCTCACACCAGATACTGACTGATTTTCAAACCCCCTCGGACCCCCCAATACAGTAAAACTGCACATTTTAGAGTGGTCTTTGAGTTCAGCTCATGAAAAATGGGGGCAAAAAAAAAAAAAGTGTTGCGTTTATAATTTTGTTCAATGTATGTTTTCCTTTAAAAGACATCAAATCATATTCAAGTTCTTATACAATAACCCTAAAGTGGTTTCAACGATTTTTGGGCCCTACTTCTCTTATGGGTCACTTTGTTTTGCACTCCAGTGAGCACTGGAGAAGTAGAGCAGAGAGCCAGTGACTGACCTATAGACTGTTCCAGTCTAGCTATATCTGTTCTGCAAGCAACTTTATGGCCTCCAGCCTTGAACCTATAGACTGTTCTAGTTTAGCAATATCTGTACTGCATGCTACTTCATATTACCTAGATGTGAACCCATAGACTGTTGCAGTCTAGCCATATCTATTGCACAAGCTACTTTATGGTCCCCAGCCGTGAACCTGCTGTACCTTATCTGCAAAATACCTGATGGTTTCCAGTCATGAGTTAAAAGAGACTGTGTTGCTGATGCCTAGAAAGCTGTCATTTTGTAATATCCAACACCACCCTAAATCCTCCCTCCCCAGTTCCTATTAGCAATAAAATACAGAAAAAAGACTAACCCCTAGACCGATCATTGAGTTGGAGTGGATGGACTGTTGCTGTGTGTCTGGCTGCGTTTGGACAGTTTTTGGAAAATAACTTGTTACACAGCGGGGGGTAGCGTTACATTTGGGGGCTCATTCAGGATTTCGCTTAAGTCCATGCGGCCATTCCAAGTGGCCACTGAGTAGAGAATTAGGAGTAAGAGTGCTCCTGTGGACTGTAGAAGTGCATTTACAAATTGAGGGGATTGCTACAGTTTTACTTGCTGTGAATAAGCAGAGGTCTGCCAAGAAAATAGCTGCCAGTGCAGGCCTTTATTATGGAGGCCAGCAAACAGTTAGCTACCTGCATGAAAGGAGTCTGCTTGGCAGGAAAGAAGTTTGGTGCCACTGAGTCCCGAGCAGAGGGGGGAAGTTTTGAGCTGCCAAGAGTGCAGAAGTGAGAGAGAGACGTCCCATGTGTAATGCTACACTGCATACTGGCGCAAGTGAGATCCTTTGGGTATCAAGTGGTGAATGATTACTACTGAGGGAACTCTGGTTGAAGGATCCCAGACTGGCTGTTGAAACTGCAGAAAGAGCTGCTGACAGACATGGATGTCAGAATGGCACACAAGGGGTGTTTGGCTCTTAGGACAGCAAGGGAGTCACAACACTTAAGCTTATTGTGCGGGTGCTACCAAAGATCACAGCACTGATAAAAGCTTGTAGCCTCTGCAGGCATTGTGAAGAGGGTCTACTTGACTTACTGCCAAGCAGTCTTCCCACCAGTGTCTTGAGAGGATTAGGACAAGAGCTACTATGTTGAGATGTCAAAGTTCACCCGTCCAGTTGCAGCAGGGAGTGAACCTTCTAGTGTCCAGCAGTGAAAGGTTGGTACATCCTTGGGGCTGGGACAACACCTGTGATCGTGAACATAATTCACTTTGAAGGAGGAAAAATCTTCCACACTTTCTTGCTACAGGTAGGAGATGCCCTAAAGATCAGCAGTTACTGTTACCACTGCCATTGATATATTAGAGAATTACTGCTACCAGTGTACCTATGGAAGAAAGCGCTGCTAATGATCCAAGTAAGCCCATTGGAGAAGAAAGGGAAGAAGAGTTATACCCAGGGTCAACTAAATTTGGAAGAGAATTTGAGTCATTAGAGGAGGAGGTTGGGGACTGTGGCCGTTCAAATGAGTATGACACAGAACGGGACTGGGGAGAGGCTATGATCGTTCCTGAGTTTCCAGAGGTAAAGGAGGCAGTCATTTACTTACTTGAAGGTGACCAGAGCTTGCATGTATGGAGAGTGTCAAATTGGCCTGTCGCCACCTCATTCCTAGATGTAGGCCACTGCACAAAATTTAGCATATACAATCCTTATCTGGAAATCCCCTGAATCCTGTGTTCATCAAAGGATCACACGATGACATCACAGGATTTCCTCGGTTTGCCCAACTCTAGAAGGTAGTGCAAAAGAGTGTTACATTGGAGTAAATACAGGAGTTTTTAAGGCTCTGCAGAAGCCCCCAGTTCCTGAAGTGTTGGGAAAGATTTAAGGACATCAATAGTGAATGAAGCTTGGGGCGCTTCGTTTACAAAGACCGTGTAGTGACTAAGAAGGCTGGGTGCCAGAAGCAGGTCTGATCAACCAGTATCTGGAGTCTGGAGGGTAAGATGGTACCAGATTTTACACCCCTGCTTTTACAGGTGAGCTGGACATATTTTAATTTTACTTGTTGCTAGTGTTACCTGTAGATTGCTACCCATTGGTAGTAGAAATTGTCACAGAACTGAACTGTTGCTCAATATAGTGAGTAAACTAGATCCAGATTTCGCCTACCATTGTGGAATCCTGTGGTTGGGGGAGACTCTGCCATTATACAGGAGTTGATAAATATTTAAATCTACGTTATTATGCACAATTGATTCTAATAACCAGCTTGAATATTGAGCGGGGCCCAGTCAATCCCTGGGTAAGTGTGTTCAGTTGGTGGCTGGGAAAGCTGTTAAATAGTTTGTAGCCCTGAGGAAATTGTCTTTTCTCTCTCCTGAGAGGATGGATCAGTGAGCTGGGAGGAGGGCTGTTTGCCCCGGCACCCCTGGGACTGGATGCTGAGCTGCTTACAAGAGGCTGCACCTGTGGACTGATCTTGTTCCAGGATTCTGTGGGAAGAGCCTCATATTGGTTTTGCAAGTTACTTCATGGTCCCCAGCCATGACTGTTCCAGTCTAGCCATTTCTGTTCTGCAAGCTATTTTATGGTCCACAGTCATGACCCTGTAGACTGTTCCAGTCCAGCTATATCTGTTCTGCAAGCTACTTGATGGCCTCGAGCCATGAACCCATAGACCACATGTGTCAAACTCAAGGCCCGCGGACCAAGTTGGGCCCATCAGGCCATTTCATGTGGCCCTTACACAGGGCTTTTTTACTGATGAAACATGGTGGGAACTTTGTTCCTGCCACCCTCGGCTCTTGCCTTCTGCTCCCCACTCACTGTCACTTGTAAAAACAGGAGCCTTCCCTATCTACAAAGACAGCTTTGCTCTCTGTGGCTCTCACAGAACCACTTTGGGCCTGCACTCATGGCAGGGACAAGGGCTATGCAGATGCAGGTGCAGTGTAGTCATAGGTCAGATGGGGCATCACATGGTAGGCTGCACTGTGATCCCCATCTATGCCTGGGTGCACAGATGCATACCAATGATTTTTCTGCAAGTAAGAGAGAGGCGGAGCTGCCTACACAGTGGGAAGGTACGATGCAAGCCAAGGAAGCTATGCGTGAGGGGAGGAGATGAGGGCTGTGGAGGGAGATGCGTGCATAGGTGGAGGAAGGGGGGGAGTGATACAGAGGTCAGAGCTGAGGGTGGGGTGGATGTGAGATGTGGATAGCCTGTGAAGAGCTTAACTCTGAAAACTGTATGTTGCACACTTCTCAACCCTGCATTCTGTACACAGCACACCCCCTGAACTCTGCACTCTGTACGTAGTGCACCCCTAAACCCTACATTCTGTACTTAGTGCACTCCTGAACCCTGCACCCTGTATATAGCATGCTCCTGTACCCTTTACATAGTGCACCCCTGAACCCTGCACTCTGTATGTAATGCACTTATGAACGTTGCACTCTGTACATAGTGCACTCCTGAATCCTGCACTCTGTACGTAGTGCATTTCTAAAACCTGCACTCTGTACATAGCACACTACAGAATCATGCACTCTGTACGTAGCACACCCCTGAACTCTGTGTGTAGAGCACGCCTGAAACTGCAGTTTGTATATAACGCACCCCTGAAATCTACACATAATGCACTCCTGGTATTTATTGCCCCGTTAAGATCTTCCCATTGTGCAATTTGGCCACACCCACAGTTCAATGAAGTTCGGCGAGAGAGGGGGGATGATTGAGTTCCTGTACCTATTCTCAGGGGGAAAAAAAAGCCCTGAAAACATTTTTTATAGTTTTACAGAAACAACATGCCCTTAGAGAACAACAATAATGCTGATGCAGCTCACATTGAAATCGAGTTTGATGACTGTTCTTATCGTGCTGTACCTAATTTGCATAATATCTCATGGTTCCCAACCGTGAGTGAAAATAGGCTGTGCTACTGCCTAGAAAGTTCTTATCTGTAGCATCGTGTCCAAGATTTTTGGAGTATACCATGCCACCTCTCCAGTTCCTATAAGTAAAAAAATACAGACAAAAAAGAAATCCCTAGACTGATCAATGAGCTGGAGTATATGGACTGCTGCTGCGTGCTGGGCTGCCTTTGCCCAGGTTTTGGAAAATAACCTGTTACACTCATTGGATCCTACAGGGGTAGCACTACAAAAGTATGTTTTTAAACTTCAAGATCACTCAGATAAACAGGAGTAGGCTACAACTAACTGAAATGCAATGTGGAAATAGATATACTGTATGATTTCAAATTTTGACTGAGATACACTTTAAAGTGGAGCTCCACCCAAAAGGGGGAGCTCTGCTTATTTGCCTCCTCCCCCCATCCGTAGCCACATTTGGCACCTTTCGAGGGGGAGAGAGGAGCGGGTGCCTGGTTTTGACAGGTACCCGCTCGAAATTTCCAGCTAACTTTGCCGCGGTGAACTTATCCGGTAGTTGACCCCCCTCCTCTTTCTCCTGGGCCATTCGCAAAGCGCGGCGTGCTTCGGGCATGCACAGTAGGGAACTGGTCGTGAAGCTGAAAGGCTTCATTGTCACTTTCCCTTACCAGGGATGAAAGCAGCAGCACCTGAGAGCTGATTGAAAAATCGGCTTGGTTGAAGACACCACTGGATTGGTAGACAGGTAAGTGTCCTTATAATAAAGGTCAGCAGCTACAGTATTTGTAGTTGCTGACCTTTATTTTTTCCTGAAAGAGCCTGGAGCTCCGCTTTAAGTACATGCAAGCTAAATAATGTGTAAAGTGTATTACTTACATGTAAGTGAAGAAGTAGCTCCACATTTTACAACAGGCTACCTTGCCAGTTGACTAGATATCTTTAGCTGCAGTCAACATCAATATACTGTATCCAGCCTATGTGGCATAATAGACTTTCAGAACCCAGATTACCAGTAGAATCAATTAGGTGATTTGATTAACAGCACTGTGGAAATGTTCAGTACAAAACGAGAATGTTAAAATTAGTGCCTTGATCCATTTTAATCACATAATTAACTGTTGGTAATCAAGCGGTAACCTGTTGTCTGTGCAAAAGGGATTACAGTATGCTGACAATATAAAACTTTAGCACACTGGAAATGACAGGCTGCAAAACTATGGCTTATTACTACTGAATGCCTGGTTTTGGCTTATACTACTGTTTGTAAGCTCCATGCGCATCAGCCCTTGGACATGTGTACACTTTTTTGCACTTGCACTAGGTGCGCTGAATATGACAAATTGATGAGAGGAAGGCTTGCACATGTCTGTTAGAAAATGCAGAGCCAATATTTTTATTACACTTACACTGTTTTTACTGCATGTTTTGCAAATGAGATCCCAACAATGATTGGATATTCTCTTTTTGGTGTACTGGCCAATTTTTTTGCTAGAAAAACAACCTGGAAAATAAGGTCCAGTGTGTTGATTTAAGATATCATTTTTTTTTTTTTTTACATACTTAGTATTCAGTATCCATCTTTAATAACTAATCTAGCAAAAATGGACATTGAAAAGAAAATGTAGAGATTAATGGGGTCAACCTCTGGGATTACATGGAAACTATCACTTTATAATATTGTGACATTTTGCCTGGTAGATCGTAAATTGATTCAAGTCAAAGGCCTTTTCTAAAATGAATGGGGAAATTATAGAGCGAGACTTATACACATTATTCAGCTTAAAGCAGTGACATAGTTCATTGTAAATGGTACGTTTGATAGACGCATCAACGTTCTTCTAGACTGGTGTGGCAGTGGATCTTCGCTGTTAAGATGGTTCATTATAAATGCATCAAATGGCA
Source organism: Pelophylax lessonae (assembly GCF_965119305.1). NCBI lineage: Eukaryota > Metazoa > Chordata > Amphibia > Anura > Ranidae > Pelophylax > Pelophylax lessonae. The sequence continues at coordinate 596,893,126 of NC_138770.1, read as the reverse complement.
AGCAATAAACATTAAGAATAAAATAATGTCACATGGAAAGAACAGAAGCATTAAAGCAGAAGACAGACTACCTGGCTCACAGAGAGAGAATAGTACTTGTCATGATAATGTTTATTGCATGACACCAGAACAAAGAAAATATGGGTCACCTAAGTCATTTAATTTTTGTTTTTCCACAGGTCTCGCTATATTGTTGCTAAGCCTATTTTTTCTCCTTGCTTGTGAAACTTCCACATTGAAAATCATGAAGCACAAATGCAAAAGCATGGTGAAAAGAAGGTGATTAAACATTAAAAAACACTCAGAAATCAAACCTGTGTTTAAGCCTCATCTCTGCTTAAAAAAATGTTTGTACCATGTTGTTTTTTGTTTTGTTTTGTTTTTTTTTTAATTGCTATTCACCTTCTCTGTGTTTTACATCTACCCTCTTGCCCCTATGTGTTTATCCACCAATAGCTCCTGGTGCTCTTCGGGGTTAAAATTTTAAAAAAAGGTTTTTCTTAGTTTGTGTTATAAAATTTTGCAAACAAATAAGCTTTCTTTATAAATGGAGGCCAAAATGTAGTCTGCTACATTTTGTTTGGTAAAAATAACTAAAATCAGTTTATTAATTGGTTTGTGGGAAAGTTACAAGTTCTACAAACTATGTCATATACTGTATATTTGAAAATGATCAAATATCAATCAATTAATCAATCCTGATGTACTAACGGCCTAAATAATTTCTTGAGGCCCTAAAATTCCAGGACAGTACAAATATCCCCCAAAAGACCCCCTTTGGAAAGGAGACAGTCCAAGGTATTTAGTAAGAGGTAAGGCGTGTTTTCTGAAGTTGTTATTTTTTTGTCGCAATTTTCTGGAAAATGAAGAAATTAAATAAAAAAAGTTTACCTTTTTTTTTACATACTGTCACCAGTGCAGTACTAGTGCAGTACACACGGGTGACAGCATGTAAAAAAAAAAAAAAAACATTTAATTAATTTTTTTATTCCAAATCTTTAAAAATGTTCTTCTTTTTTTATGATTTGTTTTTCTTTTGATAAGATTTATTTTTTCATACTCTATCAGAGTATTTTAGTGTCATCATAGTGGCACTGTACTACTCTGGGGGTGAGGGGGGTGTATCAGGGATTTATTTTTTAAACTAATATTGCTTATAACAGTGATAATCACTGTTATAAACAATAGTTTTAGCAGGCATGAATGGCTTTCATTCATGACAGCTTGCTTACTATGGTGATCTGTGATTAGCTACAGGTACCATGTGATAGCTGTGGGCCAATCACAGCATCACAATAGTAAGCCAAACAGTTTGGCAATTTTGGCTAAATCTAATCATGTGATTGCTATGACCGGGTACCAAGCATTGTGCTCCACTGTGTTCAGTCACGGGATCACACTATGGCACATGTGCATGTGGGTGGGGGACAAGTGGTTAAACCAATTCCTGTGTTTGGTTGGCTAAAGGGGAGGGGGGGCAATGTCGCAGTTAGCTCTAGACAGCACCTTGAAAGATGGGACAAAGTATTACTTTGTTCCCTGAGGAACAGAACATTTTAGTGCTCTTTCACACGGGCGATCCGATCAGATCCGCCTGTCAGTTTTTTAGGCGGATCTGATCGGATCTTCCATGCAGCTCTATGGGGCAGCGGATGTCAGCGGAGACAACTCCACTGACACCCGCTGCCATCCGTATCCGATCCTGTCCATGAAATCTGGACGGATGGAAATCCTATTTTTCCATCCGTTCAGGGATCGGATCGGATGAGAGCGGACAGGCGGTCCGCTCTCATCCGATCCCCCATAGAGAGCAGTGGGAGCTGAGACACCTCCCTCTCCGCACTGCAAGTGGAGACGGAGCAGCCTTCTGCCGGCTCAGCGGGGATCGGCGGATCGATCCCCGCTGAGCAGCACGGATCCGCCTACGGAGGCGGACCGTGTGAAAGAGCCCTAAGGGCCCATTCATACTGAACAGACAGCAGCTGCACAGGTAAATCACAGTGGTTTTTCAGTCCAGCAGCTATTCACTCCGGATGTGGTAGGGGGCGGTGTGGTGTGTGATTCAGCACATCACGCAGCTCCCTTTTTTATTTTTGGACAAACTTTAATTGAAGTTCAGAAACCTGACACTTAATTCATGTCGCTGTAAAGCAGTGTGATACAGTGACATGTGATCCTCTCCAGTGCGCAGCGAATAAATGCAGCATGTCTTTATTTTATCGCAGATCACTGTAGCACAGCCCTGGGCTGCATTTCATTGTGAATAGAACACATAGAAAACTATTGTTTTCTGCGTGCCCTTGCAGTGACAGGCATATACAGTGTGGTAAACTACAGTCACCACACTACTGTGAATTAGCCCTTATATAAATCAAAGAGCGTCTACTTCTGTCAAGCTTACTAAAAACCTGCTGAAGCCTGCTAGCACCTTGTTTAAAGTGACAATCCTCATAATAAAAGATCTATGTTTAATATTCCCACTCTGGAGCTAAAGAATTCTTTAAAGGCTTCCTCAAGGCTGCTTAAAGTTTCTGAAATGCTTTGCAAAAGTTTACTGTACACACCACTCTCATACAATCTTAGGTCCATGTGACCAAGACCTTAGAGAACAAAAATATCTAGCAAAAAAGGGAAAGGAGTTTCTTTTTAACTAAAGAAACTTACAAAGGATATTCTACTGAAAAACTGTGGCTACTATAATGTTTTCAGAGATCAGTTCTGCTTTAGGCTTGGGCTTTTCATACCTGCTTATAGTTCTTTTTAAACATTTTCAAGTGTGGCATTTTGCCTCCATGCATGTGAAAGTAACACCTATTGTAATACATTACATTTCTCTTTTGGCTTGAAAAAGGGCTTTCTTAGGCGAAAATGTATTTTTCAAACTGCACCAGGGTGAGAGAGATGAGAACTGTTCCTCTTTGTCTGTGTGAAGACCCCAAGGGGATCTTCTAGGAGCATAACTGATTCCAAAAAGCCTTTTTTTTTTTTGCTTTTTATCTTTATATTTAATTTACTGTTGCCTCTCATGTGACTGCACCTCTCTGTCCATTCCCTTGACTCTCCCCAAAAAGTTAGCATCAAACATACAGGAAAATACACTTTTTTTGCAAGCAAAAAAAAAAAAAAAAAAGATTTTCAGCATATCAGTAAAGACAAATGACAACATTTTACAAATGTTATTACCATTGTAAAAAAAATATGCAAAAATCTCCATGCAAAATCAGGAGATAACATCACTTCTGAGATAAAAAGGATGGCCACTGTCTAGAACAAACTATGTAGGCAAAGGACACATACCCCACCTTGCTCCCCGCGGCACAGGTCATGAATATTTAATACACAAATCATGATTGGATATACTGTTTTTCTTTTTTTTTTATTTAAATGTTTTTATTAGTTTTTCCATCAATACACATATAAAAAAAATAAAAAGCGAAAAGAGAAAAACTCCAAATAATAATTCATACATACATATATTATGGCATTTCCAAATTAAACAAACATTGATTATTCCCCAGTGAGAAGAGAAAAAAAAGGGGGGGGAGGGAAATACACCAGTGCTCCACACTCAAGGAATCCCATCTATTAGATTTGTGTCTTTGTAGCCATATCTATTAACGTGAAAGGAGGATCCAAAAAAGAAACTAAAAAATACCTCCTATTTTAATACATAAAAATAAAAACTTCTGCTCAAAAATATTGTGACACCTATGAAAACCCTAAGAAAAAAATAAAAAATAAAATGTGGGTATCCATTGAAAAAACCTTGACTGGCCGCAATTTGGCAGGAGCACATTGGATACCTGCCTCAGGAAGGGGCCTTCCTATCTGGGCTTCCCCCCTGACTTTCACGACTTTGAAACTCTGGGATAGAAGCAATAAAGATGGTGAACTGGTTCCGCATACCTCACCTTTGGCTTTACTGGGAGGATTCCCATGGTTCCCTCCAGGGAGGAACTGGGCTTTTTTGATAGTTGGAACCCGGGCGGACTCAAACTGCATGAGAATTGCTCCCACAGGATTCATTACTCATTTATCAGCTTTAAGACAGAGTCTTGGACAGTTTTCTATGGATTTTTGGCGCCATAGATAGATCCAGGATTTTCTGTCGAAATTGTGCCCGAGATTACGCCCAAGCAACTCATTAACAGAATTTGAAAAAATGTGTGTGGGAGAAGTGAATGGGAGACATTTACTCTCCCGCACATATAGATTACTCTTAGATTTATGTTCTCAAAATACTCCTTATTTTATTAAAGAAAGGGAGAATGAACTTGGAATAACTTTTTCACCAATACAAATTCAGAGCATATACAAATTGACACATGCCTCAACAATTAATACGAAAGCGCAAGAATCTTGCTATAAGTTCCTGGCCAGGTGGTATCCTACTCCATCTCGACTGGCCAAGATGTTTTCTGCAGCAGATCCGAAGGGCTGGAGAGGTTGTCCCCAAGAGGGCACTTTCCTCCATTTATGGTGGAAGTGCCCTAAGATCAAAAAATTTTGGGAGGATATTTTCCCCTGGATACAGAAATTAACATTGAACCCCTTGGAGTTTACACCTCTTAAGTTACTCTTTCATGATACAACCTCATCTACGAGGATGTATAGAAGGAGTATTATACCCCATCTGTTGAATGCAGCTGAAGGCCTCATCCCCCGGTATTGGAGACAAGATAAATGTCCCACTTTAGGGGAATGGAAGAAGGAGGTGGATAGGATAATGGAGGCAGAGCGCTGGGTTCATATGGGCCAAAATAGAGAAGAGCAATTTATAGACGCCTGGTCTGGGTGGATGTTCCATTCGTTAGAAATGGATAAAAATACTGGTATTATAACTTAGGGACTCAGAGATCAAAGAATAAAAATAAATTAAAAATAAGACGATATAAAATATACCAAAATAAACTTATTGACAGTAAACAGGAGGTGCCATATGAATAACTAAAATAAATAAATAAACATTGTAACATCCCCATGAGTTTAATTCACAATAACAAGGAAGAGGGAAATAAGATTTGGGAGATTTCTCCCCTTATAACTATTATTAATAATAATTATTATCACAATTCACAATATATATATATATATATATATATATATATATATATATATATATATATATATATCGTATTTTCCGGCGTATAAGACGACTGGGCGTATAAGACGACCCCCTAATTTCCAAGTTAAAACATAGGTTTTGGGCTATGCTCGCCGTATAAGACTACCCCCCTTCCGAAGCAAGGCGACACCATTGAAAAACATCAGATTTCTCATAGATCTCCAAGGTACCCTAGTACTGTAATACATGTAATCTCTCATAATATCTCCAAGGTACCCTAAGTATTACCAGTAGATGTAATCTCAAGACGCTGGCTGTGCGGGAATCCTGTACCAATATACAGTGAGCAATGTATTCTATTATTGAATGCAAAGCCTGCTCGAATTGGCAGAGTCAGAGAGGCGGGCTGATGTTACTCTGCCAATCCGAGCAGGCTTTGCATTCAATAATAGAATACATCGCTCTCCTTGATTGGCTCAGCGCGGTACACTGTATGTAGCTGAAGCTACGGTACATACGGTATACCGGTACAGGATTCCCACACAGCCAGCGTCTTGAGAGATTACATCTACCGGTAATACTTATACTTAGGTTACCTTGGAGATATTATACTCGGCGTATAAGACGACCCCCCATTTTTGGGGGATTTTTTTGAGGTTCAAAAGTAGTCTTATACGCCAGAAAATACAGTGTGTATATATATATATATATATATATATATATATATATATTTTTTTTTTTTTCTAAGGCTTTTTTTTTCATCATTACTTTCCACGTATACTAGCAAATAAAGAAATCTATTGTAGCCCTGTTTTGGAGGGTGGGGGTTAGGAGAAATGGCCCTCCCCGAATCAGATATTATTCTAAACCTGCAGGTAAATAGAACCAGAGCATTGGCTAAGTGGTAGAGTGGGTTTGATAATAAATGTGTCATTGCCACAACCCAGGACAGGGCGGCTGTGAACAGAGAGGATTCCCTTCCAGGGAAATTACTGTAACCAATAATCTAAGCAAAGTAATTGGAAGCAGAAGAACTATTACGATCAGCATATAACATTAAACGTAAGTATAAAGTAGCACACCAGTATAGAAATAATACAAGCTTTATAAAAGAAAAGATTAATAACAGTACATACAAAATTATTTAAGAAAATGTATACACATATTATCAGCAAAGGGCCGATAAGAGTCCTGGTGGAATTGTGTACATATACCAGGGTATATAGAGTTATTTATAGATGTAGCGTTTACTCCCAAAAGGAATGGTCCCAAAAGTTATTTCCCGAGCTAGTGTATCTGCAGTCAGGCATACAGTCTCAGTCACTCTTCTGGCACATTAAACAGTCTAGGCTAGGAGTATCCTTTTTCTGCTGCTTTATTAAACTTGAACTTGGATGGGTGTAGGGTAACCGTGGGATACTCCACTAACGATAAGTAGTAATTTGAAGACACTTCTCTCTTTCTCAAAGCTTCCCAGCTCAGTCCTTGCAGCAGCAATTATTGGAATAAGCCTCTCAGGGACACCATAAGGAATGTCCACCATTTAGCACAGACTGACACTGATGCCAGAGGGATATTAGCAGCACACGGTTACTGGGATCATAAGTCTGTACTCACAAATGTCCTTGGATACTTGGATGCCAATATCAGCCAGACATGTTTCTTGTGGGCTCTTCAGATCATATCCCCAGACAAATCCCTCAGTCAGCTCCATCAAAATTCAGTAGATAAGGCCCTCCAGCTCTGCCACATCTGGGACCTCACTGAACAAATAGAGAAGCACAGATGAACTGCCCAGAAAGGCATCAGCCCTCCTGGCTGAGAACCTCTCCTCCTGGAGAAGAACTGGGCGACTCCAGTGTCAGGAAAGGGTTCACCTGCTGGTGGCACTGTGGCTCCAATATCTATAGGCTGCAGTTCTGGTGTCCACCAGCGGGTGTCCCTCAGCAGCCAGAAGCTCTCATCTCATGCAATCAGTCATCACCCTGTCTATGCTCTTTCTCCCTGCCTTGGTGTCTGTCTTCGTGTGCCCCTGACCTGTGTTCCTGCTTTCTGTTACCTGTATCCTGTTCCTGGACCCAGTTTGGTATATTGAAGGTGCGTTTACATTTATGCTGTTCACTTGTGTTTAAATAAATTATATTATTTTACACTTTACTTGTGTCTGATACAAGTCCACACATTTTTGGTCACACCTGTTCCTAAAATCCAGGCCTCAGACTAGTTATACTCACTCCCAGCTAACTTCTGGACACCCTCCCCCAAGGAATTAATAGTCCGCTTCTGATTTGCTTCATTCAGCCCACTACCTTCCAGAACAATCCAGAAGGTAGAGTGAAGCAGTCAAACCTGAAACCAGTGAGACATTGAACACCCCAAAATATTTACAAGCTGCTCAGCTCAGCTGATTACAGTGGAGCTAAAAACGAAATGTACCAAGCCTAGCTAGCAGTCTAACTAGGAGGGTTCTAAATAGGGATTCCTCCAAATAAAATTTGCAGCAAAGTCCCATTGCATGGGGTCTCTGAGACTTATGTGTTGGAGACCTGATGACAAGATCTGTGGTGATGAAGAGACCCTCCAGCCTTTACCCAATTAGTCTGGAACGCAGTTCTAGCTATCTGGGAATCATTTTTAGTTACTGGTGGCTATGCTCTGATAGATGCCACATCCCTAAAATACAGAATGACACAAATTTAACCCCCCCCCCCAATGGGACTTTAAGTGCACATATATACACAAACAAATTTACAAATATCACAATTTTATTGTATTACAAAATTGACAATACAGTAAACCCCCCTCCATTGCGGGGGTTACGTTCCGGACCCAGCCGCGAAAAGAGAAAATCCGCAAAATAGAAAAATACTATTAAAATGCATTGTAGGCATGTTTTTTTTTTACTGTCACTGTATGTGTAAAAGCATTTTAAAGTAGAGTTTCACCCTAATTTTATACTTACCTCCATCTTCTCGCTCCGGGTCACCTGAAAAAGAAATGGATAATCGAATTTTTTTTTTTTTTACTTACCTCGTAGCGAAGAAAATATACTTACCTTACTTCCTTCTTCCTCTTTCCTCGGCCGCGGCCCGTCGTCACTTCCTGGCTCTGCAATGATTCCCGGGAGCTGAACGTCATCGCTCCCAGGAATCATTGCGCCTGCACCGGCCCCGACGTCAGTTCCGGGGCGCGCGCGTCATCCCCTTCTAAACAGCTTCTGGACATGCCCAGAAGCTGTGGAGGGATGACGCGCGCGACCCGGAAGTGACGTCGGGGCAGGCGCAGGGCATCGTGGGACCGAAGAAGGCGGAAGAGGACGCTGAAGAGGATCTCGCTGGCTTCAAGCTGCCCACATCTGAGATGGCAGCGCTGGACAAGATGTTTTCAAGGTAAGTATTTGTCCTAACAGGTAAGTGCAACCCGGGACAGATCAGAGGCTAGCCATTGTGGAATGCACCAGCCCTGACTGTCCCGGGGGTATTTTTAAAAAAAAAAAAAATTCCAGGGTGGAACTCCGCTTTAAGGTCATTAAACACACTTTTAAAACAATAGAAACTCATTTAAACACATAAAAGATACTGAGAGACATAGCAAGAGCTATGGAAAACACAAACATATTTCATTTTTAATGATTTATATAGTAAAATAACATTACAAAAAAAAACGCAATATACCGGGACTGCAAAAACTGAACCGCGATGGAGCAGGGGGTTTACTGTATTACAACCATCTTGTGCTTTCAAAAAAATGTCTCAATATACAAAACTGTCCAGAATGTCATGAATGCACATCATGTGTCTTCATTTACCCAATGCATTTTAGAGAATTCCAACTCTTTCTTCAGGGATGTGGGGGATATCACATGTCTATAATATAACTAGTAATGTTATACAATCTGTCCAAAAGTGTATATCCACATATACTGTAAGTGATCATATTGTTACAAACTGACTACTAACAATAAAATGGACAGTAGCAGACATGCACAGAAAGCCAAAACATGGGGGATCAAGTGATCACTGAGGCCAAAGATGCTAATCCTACAAAGTAAACACATATACAAGTTCTTAGATTAATAAAAAATTAAAGATAGAGAGATATACAGGTGCATCTCATCAAACAGTTAATTTATTTCAGTAATTCAATTCAAAAAGTGAAACTCATATATTTTATATAGATGTGTTACACACATAGTGATATATTTCAAGCATTTCCTTCTTTTAATTGTTTGTGATGAAGGCTTACAGCTAGTAAAAACCCCAAATTCTGTATCTCAGAAAATGAAATTAGAATATTACATAAGACCAATAAAAAAAAGGATTTTTAATACAGAAAGGTTGGCTTACTGAAAAGTATGTCCATGTACAGTATAGTATGCACTCAATACTTGGTCAGGGCTCCTCTTGCATGAATTTCTGCATCAATGCAGCTTGGCATGGAGGCAATCAGCCTGTGGCACTGCTGAGGTGTTATGGAAGCCCAGGTTGCTTTGATAGCGGCCTTCAGCTTGTCTGCATTGATTGGCCAGCAAACTCGCCTGACCTAAACCCTATAGAGAATCTGTGGGGTATTGTCAGGAGGAAGATGAGAGACACCAGACCCAACAATGCAGACAAGCTGACGGCTGCTATCAAAGCAACCTGGGCTTCCATAACACCTCAGCAGTGCCACAAGCTGATCGCCTGCATGCCACACCTCATTGATGTAGTAATTCATGCAAAATTGTGGATTTTCACTAGTTGTAAGCCATATTCATAAAAATTTAATAAAATAAATGCTTGAAATATATCACTCTGTGTGTAACGCATCTATATAAAATATATGAGTTTCACTTTTTGAATTTAATTACTAAAATAAATTAACTTTATGATAATATTCTAATTTTACAAGATGCACCTGTACATATGGCCACAAAAAAAAGAGTAAGAGCAAGATAATTGTCATTGTCTCAAGCTTAAAGACATATTTGAAATATAGTAGAATATCTTAAGAAGAACATTAAGAATATAGGCATCCATGTTGGCATGACAGAAATACTAAGCCACTAAGGCGGCCCCCACAATCATTTTTCCATTCCTCCAGACACTAATGGGCCATACACACTATAAGATTTTCTGAAGACTTTTTCCTTTAGACTTACCAAAACCATACAATATGAGGTCAAACCTAAACACTTTCAATTTGTATGCAATCTGGCAGGCCCTTGCACTACATAGAAAAGGTAAATCTGAAGGAAAAAGTCTTCAGAAAATCTTATAGTGTGTATGGCCCTTTAGCCGCCTAGAAATGGTTTAACATGAAAGGCTTAATTGAATCCTAGGGTGTGGCTCTCAGTTTAAAAATCCACCCAAGTTACATTTGGAGGAGACGTTTGTTCAAATCTTCTCCTTTACTACTTAGGTGCATATGATGAAAAATCAAAAAGATGATTTTTGGGAATTAGCCTTGGGGTAACGCCTTCACATGCCAGCCAAGGGGTAAGTCGGGATTGCAACATTGCATACTTTTAATATGCCTAAAAGCTTGCCTCCAGAATTCCATCTTGGTCTTGCCAACATATTAACAGCCACAGTCACAAAGTAGAAAATATACTACACCAAAAGTTTTACAATTTGCATAGTATTTGGGATGAAAAGTCCGACCATTGGGTAATATGATCTTTTTTGTTCGTTCACATAAATGTGCAATATTTGCAAAAGCTACAGATACAGGTGCCTTTATATTTGCAAGGGTCTGCACATGATTCCCCTTTGTATTTGCTTTATACTGTGCTGTCTCTAACTGAGGTTAGGATATTTTTAAACTAGAATTCAACTTTGCAGCATCCTGTTGACAGATATGTTCCGTTGTACATCTTATCAAAACATAAGATACAAAAGCAGCTTTATTTGGGCATTCAATGCACATTGAAACTAGGACCCACCATATGCAGTGAAAACCATGGTGCAATATGTTAAGCTGCCCATAGATAGATTGAAATTGGAGGGGTTGAGCAGGGACTGGCCTAATTTCGATCCATGTATGGGCACTGTGGTTGTACAGAAATTGATCTACCAATCACCTTCTGTAAAATCACCTTGCTGGAAAATGTCATCTTGTCGATAGCCTGGAGCACTAATCTGTGTATCCTGATGGCGGGGAACTCTCCCGGCTGTCAGAATACAGTGATACAACAGGGAGGATTCCCCCATCCACCTCGAATGTGTGGATGGAGGAATAGGGTCTGTTTTTTTCGTTCAACCCGCCGCTGATTAAACAAAAAGAAAACTGACCCATCTATGGCCAGCTTTAGATAGGTCCAGTGATGACATTTACTATGTACATACTGTAAACATCCATATAAGCATGGGAACCCTCAGTGCAAGTATAACATAGCAACTTATCACTGCTCTTGTTATACTGTCACCTCTACATTCAGAAGCCACACTAAAAACATTGTTTACACTGAAGTTTTAAAATGGTATGGGGTTGATTTACAGGTAGTGCACTTAATTAAAGTTTACTTTTAAATATTATTAAAGCCAGCACTGCAGATTTGGCCACCCACACTGCATAGAAAAAAATATATCAGTGTATGGCCAGCTTCTTCAATGGCTGGTAAGAATCCATCTGTGGTCTTCACTATGTTTATATCACACTGGTTAAAAAAAAATAGAAGTTGCATTGTTCGATAAAAAAAAAAAAAAATTAGGTTGATTGCTGAAGAGGTGAAGCTTGAAAAACTTTATTCTTCATATCACACTTGATTCATGGGACTTCAAGCTTGAAGTATATCTGTTCACAAGAAAAGACTTCTAGAAGAAATCTCCATTCCTGAATGTTTTACGCCATAAAATAAAAAAAAGTGATGTCTGCAGCAACTGTTAACAGACCCCAGCTGGAACCCATGCCATCATCACAGTAAGAGCTGTGAAAATGTGAAATAGACTCCATCAAGAACTGGATCTGGCCAGCTCAGTAGATTTAGGCCTGGATTATTTCCTAAATGCACAAATTATAACTGAACATTACCATTAATAACATCAGGGGCAATTGATCCAGGGAATATCCAATTGCCTCCTGTGAAATCAGATAGGAATCATGCTTTCTTGGGTCATTCTTCTTGATCAACTGTGGGTATAGACATGTGTATATTGAGGTTTTCTATTTGAGCATGTGTTTTTTTTTTTTTTTTCTATTGGCTGAACTCGATGGACTTGTGTCTTTTTTCAACTAGACTAACTATGAAACTGTGTAAGTGTCACAGCGTGCAGCTCAGAACAAAATAAATAAAAATAAAACACCAATTTGCTGATAGTTTTCTTACCAACTCATACTGGCATAGAGAAACTTGTTCCAAAGTGTTTGGTTGATGACACATGTCTTAAAGGGTAAAGTCACCTTTTCAAGATAAATAGTCTCTGCAGTTATTGGGCCCCAGTAAGTCACCTTTTCAAGATAAATAGTCTCTGCAGTTATTAGATCCCAGTAGTTATTGAAAAATTGTGAAGCTTTGTAAAATATTCAATAATTTTACTCTCATAACTCTAAGCCATTTGGACCCCTTGGAAGCCTGGCTGAAAAAACTCCCAGTGAGCAATTCCCAAGTTCTACCTTGTTGCTAGACATGAAAATAGATTCTCATTGACTCTATTTACACACATATATACTGGTACTTCTGCTTTTTCACTGTTATTTTATTTTAAAAGCTAATGTACACTTTTCTGTTAACTGTAGGAAACAAAATTTGAGCCTGTGATGACACTCACCACCTGATGAAAACCAACCACCTACCTTCCTGTTTGATCAAAGAATAGACATTTGTGGTCAGAACCAGTTTGAACCAACAACTGTCATGGCGGACTGCTACTAGTTCCCTTTTTGTGTCAGTCACATGATGGTAATGCCCATTTAACTATTAGCTTGCTATTCAGAAGATATGGACACTGATTGGATTGACTATGATCACACCTAGATTACAACCTAGAACATGCCTATGTCTTATGCATATTCATTACTATAAATTAGTTAGCCTAATGCTTGTTAGCTAGACAATATACTTCTGCTTTTGCCAAGTTCACTTCAAACTGAGCTTCTGAGCTTCTGTAAATCTTTATCCTCTCCACTGCAGTGAATAAATGCACCCTTTTCTTTCATCAATTTGAACTCACTATCTCATGTTGTTTGAAGAGGCCCTAACTGGAAGCAACAATAATATCAATAAATTGTTTTAAATTGGCATACATATATATATGTTTGAAATACAATCTTTATTATTGTGTGGAAAAAGCATGGTGTGGGCAGATTGGTGCAAGTCACAGGCTGTCATTTACCACTGGGTATACACCCACATATACTACATATACATAACTCTATAGTCATATGGGCTGCTCAGATGTGATAGGGAGGAAATGCTCACTCAAACTCACTTAAAACTGAGCATGTGCATTGCCACTACAGCTGCAAAATCCCTAGTTGAATTGGGGACATGAAAAGAAGGGGAAGATAGAGAGCCGCAGGATCAACCAGTTTTTTTGCAGAATACAGAAAACGAATCTCATAGTGACTGAGTGAGTATGAACAGCATGAAATACCACATTTATTGATAGTTTTTATAATGTGGGTTTAGTGACACTTTAACTGCATGAGCTGTTTTTTTTTTTTTTTGAAAAGGTGAATTCAGCCTTTAACCATTACTTGTTTAGTGATCTCCTTAAACAAATAAAAAAAAAAAAAAAAATCTTCTTAGTATCCACTGTAATTTTTAAATTTGGATTGTTCACACTTAAAACCTAAATGAGCTCCTTTAACTGCCCTTGTCCAAAAAAAAGCAGATCATCGATGTACCTAAGCCAGGTTAAAGCCCCATACAGATACCTGCGAGCTCTTTATCAGAAACTATTAGTTATTGCCAGTCCCTTGGATAGACAGGTTCACAAACATAGGAGTACATTTAGTAACCATAGAAGAACCCTGTATCAGATGGAAATGCTATAGAGCAAATATGAGCTCATTGTGAGAAAGCTGAATTTCTAGCAAACTTAACACAAAAACATTGTGTAAACCTTTACTTACGTCTCTACTTACATGGCAACTTCTTGAATGTTCAACGCTGCCATTACAGCCACTTTGTGTAATAAAGTAAATAAGTGAGTAGTGTCCCTTATATATGAGAGTAGTTTTAACACAAATGTTTGAAGTATCCTATCCAATTATACACACATTTTTATTTATTTTTTTCATGAGACTCACTCTATTCAAAACCATTGGTCTCCTGGTAGGGTCCCTAATAGATTTGTAAACTTTTGGTAGTATATAAAAGATACAAAACTTTCTATTCCTCAGTTATGAAAAATGTTTATCATGTGCCCTATTGAGAGTTTCAAATGCACTTTTTCTTTCACCAACATGTGTACGCTAGCAGACTAAACTGATATGCAAAGTCAAACTTTTTGTTGAAAGTAGACATGTATGCCCCCATTCTCAATTATAAATTCTCTGGCTGTTAATGTTTGGAAATAGAAGACATATGACTGTCATAAAGAGGCAAAATATGTCTTTGATGTGTCTGGCAACTTGCAGCACCTTCTATTTGCAATGTGAAAGGCAAGATGACAGCACCGAATGAGGTTGTTTTTGTTTGCTAATTTTGTATTGAGTTGATTATATAAGTTAATAGTTCATATTTTGCAACCCTTTTTTTTGCAAACATTTGTAAAGAAAAGCCTTGATTTCAGAGGTGTAATTTCAATACAAATTTATAAAAATAGCAAGTCATCAGTATGCCAATCCTTTCACCTCTGGATGCGCTTGGAAGACATATCACACCTATGTGGCCCATTTGATGACTGTACATGCCATCATACTTTCCATGTTGATTGTTTTTCACTATTTTTTACTATGTAACAATATTTTCCAAACTTTTCCATAATGGGTAATTACCAGCCTGGTCTGTACTAATCCTGCTCATTCAGTCTTTATCACATACAGTGCCTTGCGAAAGTATT
The DNA here is from genome assembly GCF_965119305.1 of Pelophylax lessonae. NCBI lineage: Eukaryota > Metazoa > Chordata > Amphibia > Anura > Ranidae > Pelophylax > Pelophylax lessonae. The sequence goes on along the minus strand of NC_138770.1, from coordinate 596,878,075 downwards.
CGGCCCCCTTGAACTTTTCTTCCTTTTGCCACATTTCAGGCTTCAAACATAAAGATATAAAACTGTAATTTTTTGTGAAGAATCAACAACAAGTGGAACGCAATCATGAAGTGGAACGAAATTTCCGAAAATTGGATAGTTCAAACTTTTTTAACAAATAAAAAACTGAAAAATTGGGCGTGCAAAATTATTCAGCCCCTTTGTGAACCAGTGTGAACCAAGACTTAGGGGGCAATTCATTTTTATCTTGTTATTTTTGGTTGGAGTTCTGCTTTATTTGCATTCAGCCTCTACACGCACTCTAGAAACATATTTCTAGAATGGAGAAAAGTGAGACTGAATTATTGAATTCTAGAGAATTAAACATGTTAAAAAAAAAAAAAAAAAAAAATTGGGCATGTGGCTGGATTTAGCCTCCTTTGTATAAATACGCCACTATGTATGAAGTCCTTTTGAGGCAGAAGTCTGTAAATCGAGACACCTGTTCCCATTAAAAATACATAATTGATATTTGACAATCTATACTAACTGATATGCTTACTCCAATATAGTACTTTAATACTACAAAGTTCAAACAATAACGTGTTAATAAAGGTCACCTTAATTCCAAACCATTCTTGAACTGCATATACACTATCAAGGTATTTATTATAGTTCCATTTAAGAAATGTATTTTTAATAAAAACATAGCTTTTGTAGTGCTACCCCCAGAGAAAAAACTGCTGGTTGTATTGGGTTCTTCTATTCTCAGGAAGAATACCTGCCTTGGAAGATTTCGCACTGACCAACATAATTTTGATTGGTTAACAGCTTTATTGGTCAACGCTGACTGGCAGAAAAGGAAATAGTGAATCACAATTGCAATCGCTAACACACTGGGTGGTAGGTTACCACTAGGCTACATGCAACAAGCAATACATTTCAGTTTCCTAGGCAGCCTTAAAGGTTTTAAATCACAGATATACAAACTGTAATTACAATCTAAGTCTGAGCAATGTAACTCTAAACAGACTCAAGAAGATATGAAAAGTCCCTCCCTTCAGCACTGGCCAGTGAAATGCTACACAACAGTGTATTGTTGACCAGGGTTAGAGTCCTGAACCTCACATTGGAACCCTCACACACAATACAAAGAGTCAGGTGGCCAAGAGAACTCTCACTACTCCTAAAGGTTCACGTGCATCCTCCTGTGATCCTGTGAGAGGTATGAGGAGCTCACCTTTCAAGCCAGTTTTGGATGATCTCAAGATTTCCTCCCTCTCTGGAATCCTCAACACTGGAATAGCAGCATCTTTCCTCCCAGAATGAACTTACACCAATGCAAAATACTTCCCCTCACTCTGTCTGCTTGGTCACTAGATGCACCCACAGTCTTTGATGATCTCCAACCAGTGCTTTGAGACAGCTAAACAGTGCTTTGGTATAAAGACCACAATTATATAGGATATTATTATTGTTATTATTATACAGGATTTATATAACGCCAACAATTTGCACAGTGCTTTACAATGTAGGGGTACAGTAAGGAAGGGGGAGATGGTACACAGGTTAATAGCTGCAGGGGATGATCTGATGGAGGTGGCTCGGGTATGGTTCTTGGTGGAGGTGGGATAGGATTCCCTGAATAAATGAGTTTTCAGGGATTGCCTAAAAGCGGACAGGGTAGGGGCTGACCGGACATACTGGAGCAGGGTGTTCCAGGGGATGGGAGAGGCTCTGGACAACTCCTGGAGGTGAGCATAGGAGGAGGTAACAAGGGAGCTGGAGAGCAGGAGGTCTTGGGAGCAATGGAGAGGACAGTTTGGGCAATATCTGCAGATGAGGTTAATGATGTAGCTGGGGGCAAGGTAGTAGATGGCCTTGTATGTTGTAGTTAGTATTTAGTATTTGTAGACAGTATCACATGTACCTTTCTTCAGTGTGGAAAAGTTGGGAGAAGAAAGGCAATTGCTAATTGGTTGGGGTGGGACACAGCACTTGAATAGAGCTTTCTGCATTATTAAAATTGAACTCTGTTGATGATGCTATGACTACACACCTTGTAAAGCATTTCTAATTGATAGATTTTTTAATGTATTTTTACATTTTTGGTAAGATATCACATTTTTGCTTTATGTTATGATGACTCTCAGCAGTTTTAAATGCACAGAAATTTATATTTGAAAGAAAAAAAAGTTAAAAAGCAAGCAAGCAAATAAAATGTTGGGAAGGCTTTTTTTTCTTGGTTTTTTCTTGGTGACAAACAGAATCAACTATCTCAGTAGGAAGTCAGGTGAACAGCTTTGGCATCAAGAATCCTGCAGAGAATGTAGGAGGGAAAGAACAGACCATTAAAATTCTTTCTATTTTTTAGCACATGTAAGCAAGTCAGCTTGTGAAATGTCTTTGATAATAAGAAAAAGAAATTAAACCTCATACTGTCAGTGAGGATAAAAAAAGAGTGTTCTAATATATTCTGTGCTACTTAAGAAACAAAGAAAAGAATTAATATATATATATAAGGAAACTGAAACAAAACAGCTAAGATAAAAGCATAAATGAAAATAAGAAGCGGCAGAGAAAATATAAAATAACTTCAGCTCTATAACACATTTTCCGTTTAAAGCCAGTTTCCTTAGCCTTAATTATCTTGTTAAACATAATAAAAGTGACATTTTGTTAGGTAAGAGCTAGATGTTAAATATATGTCATTTAAAGTTGACCTGAACTCAAAGTGTGAAGATTTACTCTCTTATAGGAAACATCTGGGAATGTTAATCATGCCTAAGTAGTGCCCTTAAAAGGTACATTTTGTCTTGAATCTTCCTGAAAAAGAGCAGCAAATTTCCTGTGCCTTGAGCATCAAAGCTATATATTCTCATTAGAAGATCATCTAAAACTTTGACTGCTAGTTTCACCAGATTTGGAGAGAGATTAGGAGATGTCACTTCTATGCTATTCACTGTTCACCCTGCTGTAGAGAAAACTGCACCAAAGGACTAGTGGTGCAAGACTCTTTCTGCCTCTGCCCCATTCATTCTATGGATCTGTTCTTTTCAAACCTCTTCAGTTGCCATTTGATGTAATGATATCCCGTATTGGACACATGAAAAGCTGTAGCAAGCAGCCATGTTGTTCAGTCATTATAGGTCAGCCATGACAGTCTTGCAGAACATTTATAAACGCTGGGTTATTATCCCCCTCCCCTCATCCTTTAATTCATGGAATGCATAGGTTTTACACTTCAAAAGAGCTGGTATCTCAACTGTAGAGCTGTAAACCACTAATTGAAGTCCTGGCAGGATGTCTGTTTCATCCGTTTTTGCATTGGTAGTGGATGTAAAAAAAAAGATGAAAAACGGACATAAAATGGATGAAAAACTGACGAAAAAAGAATGTAAAATGGATGAAAAAAACGGATGAAAAATGAATGAAAAACGGATGAAAAATGGATGAAAAACTCATGCATGCTTCATCCATTTTGACGTGACTGAACTGATGAAACTAATGTATGTGTGAAAGGGGCCTTAAGGTCATACATGAGCACACTAGCACATATAGGAGGGAAGATAGCTGTCAGATATTCCCTGGGTGACAAGTTTATCTGAAACATCCTGTGTTTAGTATCTCTGGATGCGAAATTACATGCTGAACGATAAACTATCAATTTACAGAATGTAACCAATACATATTAGAGGATATGAATAGTGATGGACGAACATCGGCTGGGGCGGTCCGCGAACGTCAGCCACAAATTTTCTCAAAAGTCTGCGAACCGCGAGTTCGCGGCGAGCCCCATTGACTTTAATGGGCGGCGAACTTTAAAAACTTTTAGGTCATATTTTCAGCCACAAAAGAAGTACTAGCTGTGCACAAATAGTCCCAGCACACGGACAATGTCATAACAGAAGTATTGCAATTGAAAAAGTTGCCCTAAATATTTTTTTTTTTTTACAGCAAATAAAAATATATATTTTTTTTCATAAATCAGCCAGAACTGACAGCAGCCGGGAAATACATGTCTAATACATATTCACATAATTCACACATCTGTAAAATGGGTCCGCATCCATTCCACAATTTGGCGGAACCTTTACAGACCCATTGTTTTTCATTTTCAGTCTGAAAAATTAGGCATTCACAGGATAAAGAAGTAAGTGTCGGCCATTCCAGGCCCCAAAAATTAGCCCACATGCGTTTACCTGACAGCTAAGAACATAGTATTCTGTGGCTGAAGGTACATTAGGCATTCACAGGATACAGAAGTAAGTGTCGGCCAGTATTGGCCCCAAAAATTAGCCCACATGGGTTTACCAAACAGCTAAGAATGTAGTATTCTGTGGCTGAAGGTACATTAGGCATTCACAGGATACAGAAGTAAGTGTCGGCCAGTATAGGCCCCAAAAATTATTAGCCCACATGGGTTTAACTGACAGCAAAGAATGTAGTGTATTTGATGGCTAGAGGTACATTAGGCATTCACAGTATACAGAAGTAAGTGTCAGCCTGTATAGGCCCCAAAAATTAGCCCACATGGGTTTACCTGACAGCTAAGAATGTAGTATTCTGTGGCTGAAGGTACATTAGGCATTCACAGGATACAGAAGTAAGTGTCGGCCAGTATAGGCCCCAAAAATTATTAGCCCACATGGGTTTAACTGACAGCAAAGAATGTAGTGCATTTGATGGCTAGAGGTACATTAGGCATTCACAGTATACAGAAGTAAGTGTCAGCCTGTATAGGCCCCAAAAATTAGCCCACATGGGTTTACCTGACAGCTAAGAATGTAGTATTCTGTGGCTGAAGGTACATTAGGCATTCACAGGATACAGAAGTAAGTGTCGGCCAGTATAGGCCCCAAAAATTATTAGCCCACATGGGTTTAACTGACAGCAAAGAACGTAGTGTATTTTATGGCTGGAGGTACAGTAGCAGTAGGCATTCACAGTATACAGAAGTATCGGCCTGTATAGGCTCCAAAAATTAGCTCACATGGGTTGAACTGACAGCAAAGAACTTAGTATTTGATGGCTAGAGGTACAGTAGGCATTCACAGTATACAGAAGTAAGTGTCGGCCTGTAAAGGCTCCAAAAATTAGCTCACGTGGGTTGAACTGACAGCAAAGAACTTAGTATTTGATGGCTAGGGGTACATTAGGCATTCACACAGTATACAGAAGTGTCGGCCTGTATAGGCTGCAAACATTAGCTCACATGGGTTGAACTGACAGCAAAGAACTTAGTATTTGATGGCTAGAGGTACATTAGGCATTCACACAGTATACAAAAGTGTCGGCCTGTATAGGCCCCAAAAATTAGCTATTCAATGGACATGAAATGCCTTTTATGCCACTGTATTTAGCGAAGACAAGGACCAGGAATTGTTGTGGGTGGATGGCGGTCTGGCAGATATTTGTGGCCTGGCATGAGGAATTTCAATGAAACATGGTCTATTGGTGGTCACATGTGTTGAATTCCTCAGAGATCCATGCCTCATTCATTTTTATAAATGTAAGGTAGTCTACACTGTCATGAGCTAAGCGAGTGCACTTATCGGTCACGATCCCCCCTGCTGCGCTGAACGTCCTTTCGGACAGGACACTGGATGGGGGGCAAGCCAACAGTTCCATTGCAAATTGTGCAAGCTCTGGCCAGAGGTCAAGCCTGCCCACCTAGTAGCCCAGGGGTTCATCACTCCTCAGAGCGTCCACATCGGCCGTTAACCCGATGTAGTCGGACACCTGTCGGTCACCTTTTTTATGCTCCAACATTTGAGCCACAGAAGCCTGCCTTTTTCCAGAACAACGTGACAACGGCATCATGGAAGGTGGAGTGTTGGACAACTGTGAGGAGACAGGAGAAGGAGAAGGAGAAGAGGCTGGATGGTGAGAGCATGGAGTGTGGCTTTGTGGGTTCTGATGGTGTTGCTCCCACTGGGCTTGGTGATGGGATTTCAGGTGCCTTCTTAAGGCGGTTGTCCCTAGGTGAGTGTTGGGCTTACTGCGACTTATGCGTTGACTGCAAAGGCTGCAGATGGCAACACTGTTGTCAGCAACGGACACATTAAAAAAGCCCACACTGTGGAGCCATGTGCCGGCGTCCAGGGAGCACCAGATGTGACTGTGCATGGTTGATGGCTCGCTCCTGATACATTTGCAGTCTGCTTTGTACCCCTTGTGCAATGCAAGTTCTGCCTGCCTCTCCTCCCTATCCGCCAGTCCGTCAGTCCGCCAGTTCTACAAATAATTGACCAGTAACTGTTGTCACTGTGTGTAGCACAGTTAACACAGCAAAAGAGACCACATTTTTGCAGGACTAAAATACAATCTTAGAAAAGTATACTGTTAAATAACACCTCACTTCAATCTGTGGTATTGGGGGGCCCCAGGTTTATCACACCACTTCTACAAATAATTTGCCAGTAACTGTTGTCACTGTGTGTAGCACTGTTTACACAGCAAGAGGCCAAATTTTTGTAGGACTAAAAAACAATCTTAGAAAATTATACTGTTAAATAACACCCCACTTCAATGTGTGGTATTGGGGGGCCATTGGTGTATCACACCAGTTCAAAAAATTGGCCAGTGAGTTTGGCGCTGTGTGTACCAGACTTCACTCAGCAAACAAGGCAATATTGTTGCAGGACACAAATACACTTGTAAAAGTTTACTCAGATAACACCCCACTTCAATATGTGGTATTGGGGGGGCATTGGTGTATCACACCAGTTCAAAAAATTGGCCAGTGAGTTTGGCACTGTGTCTACCAGACTTCACTCAGCAAACGAGGCAATAATGTTGCAGGACACAAATACACTTGTAAAAGTTTACTCAGATAACACCCCACTTCAATATGTGGTATTGGGGGGGGGGGGGCACAGGTTTATTACACCAGTTCTACAAATAATTGGCCAGTAACTGTTGTCACTGTGTGTAGCCCTGTTTACACAGCAAGAGGCCAAAGTTTTGCAGGACTAAAATACACTCTTAGAAAATTATACTGTTAAAGTAAACCCCACTTCAATATGTGGTATTGGGGGGCCACTGGTCTATCACAGCAGTTCAAAAAAATGGCCAGTGAGTTTGGCACTGTGTATCAGACTTAACTCAGCAAAAGAGGCAATATTGTTGCAGGACACAAATAAACATGTAAAAGTATACTCAGATAACACCCCACTTCAATATGTGGTATTGGGGGGCAATTGGTCTATCACAGTTATACATTATAAGTGCTTTTGCTTGTGTGTAGTATTGCTGCAGAAATGCTCAGTCTCACCACCACACCTGTCACAATGCTGCACAGTGCACAATAATACTACTAATCCACTATAATATGCCTTCTACAAAGTATATTCTACTGTGGATTACCCCCCTCCGCCACCCCCCCCCCCCTTTTTAGTGCACTGCACAGCAATACCAAAAAATTTGCAGCCCTTTAAATGACTTTTGTGGACATTAACAGAGCGATTTGTGTTACTGCTGACGATCTCTAACTGCCCCTACAGCACAGACTGGATACCTGCCCCTATACTAAAGAGACTGTAATAGACCCTATACCGACATTGCAGCACTTTAAATGACTTTTGTGGACATTAACAGAGCGATATTTGTCACTGCTGACGATCTCTAACTGCCCCTACAGCACAGACTGGATTCCTACCCCTATACTAAAGAGACTGTAATAGACCCTATACTGACATTGCAGCACTTTAAATTACTTTTGTGGACATTAACAGAGCGATTTGTGTCACTGCAGATGATGATATCTAACTGCCCCTACAGCACAGACTGGATAACCTGTCCCTATACTGAAGAGAGACTGGACCTATACCGAAATACTAGCCCTGAAAAGGACTTTTGTGAACATTAACAGAGTGATTTGTGTGACTGCAGCTGATCTCTAACTGCCCCTAAAGCAACGACTGGATACCTCTCCCTAAACTCAAAAGATACTAGTAGACCTATACCGAAATACCAGCCCTGAAAAGGACTTTTGTGGATATTCACAGCGCTATTTGTGTCTAGCAAACTCTCCTTCATGAGCACAGCAGACCTCTCCCTACACTGGCAGAAATCGGAATGTGAAATGGCCGACAGCTCAGGTCTATTTATAGGGTAGTCCATGTTGGAATGTTTCAATTGGCTGTCCCGTTCCACCTGACGGCTGTGTCATCAGTCAATGATGGAAATAAAATATAAATTTTGTTGAAATATTATAAGAATGTCTAATCTGTAATTTGATGCCTTTTGGAGATTTTTCCATCTTTCCTTGGCTTCTTTATGCACATTAATACAAATTTTTACCTGGGGTGCCCAAACTTTCGATCACCACTGTAACATCTAAGCCGGAACATCTATCAAGTTTGAGAACTGATCACACCTGGCTCATCGATTGAACTCTGATAATACCCAGGAAATTGACTATAAGTATTCTTCTTCCTCAATCCCACCTTATTTTTCTATTGCTGAATTATGTCTCTATTTCTTTGAAACACCTTTTTCTGTAAATATTTAATTTGAACCAGCTTTGACCTTTTCATGATTAAAACTTTATTTTGAAAAGTTTTAACCTTGTCCCTAAGCTCTTAATGCAAGCTAACAAAGAACCTGTCACTTGAAGAGTGCTACTGTATAGGATAAATCCTATGAGCATACCTGTCTGTAGTGACAGTGTGTGTTACAGACGATTATTCTAAAATCATAATTGGTATTTCTAAAATTAGGAGCTTCCTCCCGCTCGGACCAAACGGAGGGGGTGGCAGTTAAAGGGTTAATTGCTTAATTAGCCCTGTGACAATCACTCTCAGCCTGCTGGCACCTAGGATGTGGTTCCCGCAAGCTGAAAAATCTTTGTGCAGGGTGCAGCTAAGAGTAGCATTGTTACATAAGTGACAGTGGGGTATGAGGTTGGTTGGTTCATTGTCACGAGTTAGTGAGGAGGACAGGGATCTGATACCCACGCTCGTTACACCTCTGACTGCTAGCTTCACCAGATTTGGAGAGAGATTAGGCAATGTCATTACTGTGCTATTCACTGTTCACCTTGCTGTAGAGAAAACTGTACCAAAGGACCAGCAGTGCAAGAATCTTCCTGATTCTGCCCCATTCATTCTATGCATCTGTACTTTTCAAACCTTTCTGTTGCTGTTTGATTTATTCACCACCAGCCATCCGATCAGCAATTAATACATGGGGAGATCTGATGTGAGGAAACAAAACCTTGCTCTTCTGCCAAGATGGCCACCTCCACACAGAGACACAGTGCATAACAAGGCAGGTTCAGAACCCTGGGTCCCTAGAGCACAGGGGCACCTCTCTGCCTGTGAGCCAGGCAGCCAAATTTCCAGTTACTGAAAAGGAAAGTGACATTGAGGTGTATCTACTGTTGTTTGAAAAAACTTGCCGCCAGTACCATCTGCCCCAAGCACAATGGACCCGGTACCTGATGCCAGGGCTGCCAGGAAAGGCCTTGGATGCTCATGTCCAATTGCCAGCAGAGCAGGACAATGATTATGAGGCCATAAAGGCTGAGATCATCCTAAAGTATCAGTTGATCCCAGAAGTGTACTGGAAGTGATTTAGGTCCTTGCAAAAGGGACCTGGGGACTCATATATTGTCAGTCATTTACACACCACATTCCGGCAGAGGACTACAGGCTTGAAATCTGATTCTTTTGAGTCCCTAGAAGATCTTATGATTGAAGATCAACTGTTGCACATCTGTCCTCCAGAGATCAGACAGTTTGTGTTGGAAAGGAAGCCAACCTCTGCCAAAGCAGCAGCAGAACTGGCAGATACCTATATCAACACTATCTGACTATTGCAAGGCTCATCAGAATGGGTGGAAAGGAGGGAAATCACCCATGGCAACCCTTTCTCTGCCGGCCAACCAAGTTCCTCAGCGGCCGGCACCGGAGGTTCCTGGTGCCAAGCCCTTCCTGACTGACAACCGCAAATGTTACACCTGTGGAAAACTAGGCCATATAAGGACGCAGTGCCCTAAGCAGAAGAAGATGACATCATCTGGCCAACCGGCCAGAAACCCTTCCGCTGTGCTGTTCATCAGTGGGAAACCTCAGGGAACCAACGCCAACTTGCAGCCAATCATCATAGGCAACCGGACTTTAACTGGTTTTCATGACACCGGAGCTGAAGTCACATTGCTCAGATCAGAGGTGATAGATGAAACAGACATCATCTCAGAGAAGTTTCTTACCCTCCCCGGAGTGGGGAGGGGGCACCTGTTCCAGCATATCCCGTGCCTATGTGTTCATTGATTAAAGTGCAGGAAGTGGGATGAGAGAGGTGGGAGTCTCTGAGGAAATCCCCACTGCTGTGTTGTTTGGTGCCGATTTAGGGACCCTTGCCTCATATTTTGCCCCTGCAGAGGACACTCCCACGGAACCCTCTGGACTCCACAAGGTACTGTGTACAGATGTGGGTCTAATATCTAGGCAACCTGGGGAGGGGGAGGGTGATGTGCAAATACAAAGTCCTCCTTCTTTCAAGGAAGGAGAGGAGACCTTGTATGTTACAATAATGCTACAACTGTAAATGGTAAATGTGATGATAATGATGATGATGATGCATTGCCAATATTGGGGGGGGGGGGGGGTAACTCGCAGTGCTGCAAAGGCGGCTGAGATGCAGGCCCTGGTCGCAGAACATCAGGAGGAGGTCTCTGGGCCCTCTCCTTGTTCTGACCCAGTGGCCTCCACCTCTGTTGAGCCTCAGCAGCTGTCTTTGTTTGCCACAGGACTGCTGGCTGGTACTTGTTGTTCTGTCTTTGAGACAGCACTGCAGACAGACCAAACACTAGAGCAGCTGAGGAGTGTAGTTTCTTGCTACAAGCCAGGAACTTTAAAGAATATAATGTTTCTTCCAATCAGCCCCTTAAAAAAACAAAGCAAAAAAAAAAATTGAGGATGCTAAGTCTTTGGCGAGCCACTAAAAACAAGCATTTTATAGGAAGACCTATCTTAGAGCCTTTCTGAAATTCTGAACATTAGCCAACATTGTGAGGTCAATAGAATTTTTAAAATTTTTGGCAGAGGTAGAAAACTCCTTTAATTTTAAAAGTGCACTAAAACTACATAGTCAGAGTTGCCAACCGAAGAGAACAGTTTACTGGGGGAGAAGGAAGTGGCACATGCTGCAGAAAAAAATGGGTGTGGCTAAATTTTATAAGGGGCAAGGCTTAAAACGCACAGTAAAAAAGGGCTAATAATATGAAAAATAAAAAAGATATTGAGCAAACATAAGAAAATAATCACTGCACTTTGCAAAATAAACTTTACAGAAAAAAATCTATTTTTAGAAATGGCATACACTGGGAATTGGACACAGCATACAAAATAAGAGAAGTGCAATAGAGCGTCATTCATGCATATATAATATAAACAGACATCGAGAACTACACCTTGCATACTGAACATGAGAATTTGAACTGAGCAATACCCACACATACAAAAATAAAGTATTGAAAATGGACCCAGCATATAGAAAATCTAAAGCGGAAATTAACTGTATCTGAGCTCTGAGCATCACAAACTGAGAACACTATTTAGTTAATTTTCAATATAGCTGTAGCAGTAGAGAGGTTCATAAGTAGTCAGTAGGAAATATACTGGCAGATACTCCTAGCGGATGACCCAAGTTCACCCGAGTTGTGGGATCTGTGTACTAGATCAACCCACCAGGAAGTAAGTAGAAACATAGTCAGTAAACAAGCCAAAGGTCGGTAATAAGTATTAGCTGGATGAACAAGCCAAGTGTCAATAACAGGTGGTAGCAAAGATAAGGACAGCAGCAAAGAACAAGATATCAGCTGGAGAGAGCACAATAACCTGGCAAACAGGAAATGCATAGATATGGCTCAAATCAGGAATTTCATGGGAGGAGCAAAGGATTCAAGTTTTACTAGAAACAAGATATAAACAAGGTTGTCTAAAGAGCTGTCCAGTGTCCACCATCCCTGATGGCACAGTGAGAAAAGTCACAGCCAAACTTTGCAGAAATCGCAGGTTCAGACCAGGATTTTAACACCAACTCATTCATCCATATCTCCATGCTTTATTTTGTTAAGAAGCCACATTGAGAAAAAACCCTATAGCATTTCTTGTTTATAACATTTATTAAGACAAACAAAATTCCGGAGATAGTACAGAATAACATTTCTGTCACAGAGCAGCCAAAAGCATTATACAAAGGTGTGAAGTCAGTCAGGAGAAACAGGTACAATAATAAAGCTAGTCAGTATTGCAAATGTTCTTTCAACTTCTGGACTTTGACTATGAAGAACAATATTAACACAATCATGAGTTAATAATAAAACGTAAGGAGGAATAATGCATAAAGATCAGTAGGTAAAAATGGCCACTGGTTTAAGACGTGTAAGATTCATTAGGTAGGTAAGTTGATAGTCATAAAAGTAGGAGGTAATTATAGGGAATACTGCATATATCAAAGAGCCAAGGATACCGCTGTAGGGTGCATGAATAATCCCACTGAGGGTGATATTTATAGATGCAAGTCATCTAAAATAGGGGGACCTGCATATGATAAGAAACAGAGAAAAATAAAATTGCTCAAGATGAGAATCAATCAAAAAAAAGTGAGTCAACACAGGTGTCATGGGGGTACCCCTCTAGCATTTCTAACTGCGGCCATCTTGAATAAGGGCAGATGATTCATGTAGCATTTATTTCCTGTAATCCATCTGCCCTTAGCTTAGGCAGGCATGCAGGCAGGAGGGTGTGCATAGCTGAGAAAGCCCATCCTCCCCCTCCAGATGAAATAAAAAGATGTCCATGATATCTTTTGAAATATAATATACCCTACTATTCACTAAGGCTAGCAGCATAAGGATTAAACATATTTAGTGTTTTTTTTTTTTTTTATTTTAAGAGAGTAAACTTCTGCTTTTAAAATAGTATTGTATAACATTTACATGTAAAGAAAAAAAAAAAAAAGATAGCATTAAATCCTGTCTAGCTAACACAAGAAATAATACTATGCAATGTCAATATGTAATGATTGCCAAACTTCCAGAACCTGTAACCAAAACAGCAACATATACTTTATTTTACACATAATAGGGCTATGTGGCCTTATTAGGTCAATGATGTCACCAGCATCCCCATCCCTTTGTTATATATGGCTGTGGGAGCGGGAATTCCACAACCTCAGCTGATTGGACCGGTGGCCTGCTATAATGTGACAGTTTTCCATGGGTCTGGGCCAAACTAAGTTCAACCTAAACTCAATCAAATCCAAACCCTTAATTTGGTCTACCTTAAGCAGAACAGGGAACATGGCATCCATAAAGGGAAGAGAATCAAGTCAAGTGAATGATAGGAATTTAAGGTGATTTGTACATCATACAGGGTGGCAAACAGGACTTTTTTTCTCAGAGAACAGGTGCAGGAACTCCCCCCTTCTGAGTCACCCTTCGTCTTTGCCCCCTACCTACCTCTGAGCATCATCCCTTGGTTCCGCCTCTCAGTACTGCCCCTTTTAGAGAATACAGAGCCAAATATAATTTTGTGCTTCCAAGTAATTTGTATGGAATGTGTTAATAATAAGGGAATAAAAGAGTGAGTAACAGTATACCCCAGTTCAGCAACAGTAAACCCCTCCAGCGAAAATAGACCCCACCCCAGCAGCAATAGACCCCACCCCAGCAAAAATAAATCCCCACACAACAATAGACTTCCACCGCAGCAACAATGGACCCCCCACAACAAGGGAATGCCCCAGCAATGATAGACTCCCAGCAGCAACAACAGATCTATTAACCGCCAGCATCAATAGACCCTCAAGCAGCCAGCAAAAATAGACCTCTCCTTTAACAGTAGATCCCTCCCAGCAACAATTGACCCCCCCCCCCAGCAACATTAGACCCCCTACCAGCAACAGAAGACCTACCTAGCAACAAAAGACCCCCGCACAAAAATAGATCCCCACCAGAAACAATAGATCCCCCAGCAGCCAGCATCAATAGACCCTCCAGCATACCGCAGCACTCCTTGCCATTACATACATTCAGTGCTGGACCTGCGTCCCCCCACGTTCCAGCTGAAAAAAGGCCCTGGTTGCAGAGTGAGAGGGGTAAAAAACAGGGTGACTGTTGGATTTTAGGGTTGTTTGCATTGTCCCTGTAGTTGCTATCAAAATTACATTTTCTATTCTACGGAATGCCCTAGGGATTTTTTGTTAACACAACATACCAGAACAGATGAATGGACCTTAAGTGCTTTGTCTCTATGCTATTGATAATCATGTAACATGGCCAATAAAAAGGTGGCACGTGCATGAAAATATATGAATCAGAAATGCCTAGCACAACATAATACTAAAATACAGCCCACCGTACAGCCCTTATAGAGACTCCCACACCATTACCATGACAACACTTCCAGTTACAAAGACTGTCACAGCAGGATTGGAAGTAGGGGCAACCTGTTATTCTGACACCTGTCCACTGAAAAATGTGCCAGAAAATTCTCCACCGACAGCCTGTCCAGCATGCATGTATATTATCCAGCCTTTATTCTGTCTCATTATTATGTTCAATTTTAGGTTATTTCAGACTGCGCTATATAAAATGAATTGGACCATGGAAAGAGAAGATCACATTTACACCTCGATGCATAACTCCTAAATCCTCCTGCTTTGTCTTGAGTTAAAATTGAATTCTTTTCAGAGATCTGAGCATAAGTGGAAAAAAAATCATACGGAAAGTGCTAAAACCGTGGGTGTGTCATTATTGGAATAAACTATGTATTATGTTCAAATAACAGGTTCACAACCTTATTAGTTCTCTCACTTGACTGCTCCTCTGAAGCAGCTCCAGGCATTCAATTTGTAGAATTGGAGGGGGCAAGAAAAGAGAATAGTAATTTCAGGCAGAGTATAAATATGGACAGCAGGCCATAAAACTAACCCTCCAACTATTTTACTTGACTGTGTCCCTTAAGTGGTTTCTCATCTGAAGAAACAGTTTCCCAGAGGGATATGTATTTATTTTCTCACATCTAATAGTATATCAGGTTAGCTGCAAAAGAAGTAAAATCTTTATAGACCAACTAAATATATTGCTTATGGTGTTGTAAAGCAATCTTCAAAATAATTACAAGAGCAATTCTGGTAAATATGAATCAAAATAATACAGTGGTTGCTTAGAAAAGAGAAGGGTGGGAGATAGAAAGAGATAGGAAAAGTGAGAGCGCATCAGAGGGAGAGCATACAAAAAATAGAAAGAATGTGAGAGAGAGAGCGAGAGCGAGAGAGAGACTGTGCCAGAAAGAGAGTAAGAAAGACCAATACACATGTACATACCCAAAGAGATGAATTGTCTATCTGACTGCTAAAAGGCTGCTTAAGTAATTTTGGCATAAGCATGCACTCTTGCACATGTACACTATATTATCAAAAGTATTGAGATGCCTGCGTTTATACGCACATGAACTTCAATGTCCTCCAAGTCTTAGTCTATAAGGTTCAATATTAAGTTGGCCCACCCTTTGCAGCTGTATGTTTTACCATTCTTCCAGAAGTGCATTTGTGAGGTCGGGCACTGATGTTAGACAAGAAGGCCTGGCTCGCAGTCTCCACTATAGTTCATTCCAAAGGTGTTCTATCGGGTTGAGGTCAGGACAGTCAAGTTCGTCTAACCCAAACTCGCTCATCCATGTCTTTATGGACCTTGCTTTGTGCACTGGTGCGCAGTCATTATGGAACAGGAAGGGGCCATCCCCAAACTGTTCCCACAAAGTTGGGAGCATAAAATTGTCCAAAATGTCTTGGTATGCTGATGCCTTAAGAGTTCCCTTCACTAAAATTAAGGGGCCAAGACCAACCCCTGAAAAATAACCCCACACCATAATCCAACCTCCACCAAATGATTTAGACCAGTGCACAAAGTAAGGTACATAAAAACAAGGATTAGTGGTGGAGGAACTTGACTAGCCTGCACAGAGACCTGACCTGAAACCCGATAGAACACCTTTGGTATTAATTAGAGAGGAGACTGCGAGCCAGGCCTTCTCATCCAATATCAGTGCCTGACCTAAAAAATGTGCTTCTGGAAGAATGGTCAAAGATTCCCATAGACACACTCCTAAACCTTGTGGACAGCCTTCCCAGAAGATTTGAAGCTGTTATAGCTGCAAAGGGTGGTCCAACTCAGTGTTGAGCCCTATGGACTAAGACTGGGATGTCATTAAAGTTTCTGTGCATGTAAAGGCAGGAGTCCCAATACTTTTTTTTTTTTTTTTTTTAGTAAATTTTCATGAAACATTATGCATTCAAGTAGAAATATATATAACAAATATATATGACATATATAAACATATATAACAGTCTGATAGCTTAACTACCAATGTCAAATAGTAAAACGTTCTACACTTTTGTAAGTCGATGTCCAAAAATAAACATGGCTTCTTGTAACCTAATGGAAGCAATGTCAGTAACATCATAGTGGTTAGCTGTTTCGCATTGGACAGGGGGAGAAAACTCACCTGATGTTTCTATGACTCTTAGCTAGTTAGTAATAAGACCTAGACTTACAGAATAATTATCAGTAAATTTTACATAAAAACATAAGTCGTGTCCATATTGAGAATATACTAGGATAGCAGGGGTGGTCGAACATAAAGATGATAGATGCCTGCAACTTGGGTGAATGAGCTAAGCCAATACTTTTGACAATTTAGTATATTTTGCCTTCCTATCTATTTACTAATACTAGCAGCATAAGGATTAAAAATATTTAATGTTGATTAAGAGAGTTTAGTTACGCTTTAGGCCCTTTTTACATGGGCTGACTGATCTGGTATGCCTGTCGGTTTTTTGGGTGGACCCGAGTGGATTATCCATTTGCTCTCTATGGAGCGGTGTATGTCAATGGACATGTGTCCGTTGACACCTGCCAACATCTGATCCAATCTTGTCCACTAAAAACTGACATCTGGCGGATCAGACTGGATGGCCATCAGATGTAAATGGACAGGTGGTCCGTTTACACTCGACCGCCCATAGAAGACAGAGGGCTGTGTCTGTGATGAGCAGACACAGACAAGACATCCGCCTGCTCATCGGGAATCAGAAGACAGATTCCTTGCTGAGCAGGTGGACTCCTGGCAGGGTCCGCTCATGTGAAAGGGGCCTTAAGGTTAAAAGAATGAAGTAAGTGGTAAGGGTCAATTTTACAGGAAGGTCAAGACATCAGGGGAGCTTTAGTGTAAGGGATACATTTTTACTTTCTATATATGTCTCAGTGCTAAGATCGTGCCACTGAGAATACATGTATCAATATTTTTAGTATTCCAGAAATTAGCATCGTTAGTTAAAAAATATATATATATATATATATATATATATATATATATATATATACACAGTATCTCACAAAAGTGAGTATGCCCCTCACATTTTTGTAAATTTTTTATTATATCTTTTCATGTGACTACACTGAAGAAATGACACCTTGCTACAATGTAAAGTAGTGAGTGTACAGCTTGTATAACAGTGTCAATTTTCTGTCCTCTCAAAACAACTCAACACACAGCCATTAATGTCTAAACCGCTGGCAACAAAATTGAGTACACCCCTAAGTGGAAATGTCCAAAGTGGGCCTTAAGTGTCAATATTTTGTGTGGCTACCATCATTTTCCATCACTACCTTAATCCTCTTGGGCATGAAGTTCACCAGAGCTTCACATGTTGCCACTGGAGTCTTCTTCCACTCCTGCATGATGACATCAGAGAGCTGGTGGATGTTAGGGACCTTGCGTTCCTCCACCTTCCATTTGAGGATGCACCACAGATGCTCAGTAGGGTATAGGTCTGTAGACATGCTTGGCCAGTTCATCACCTTTACCCTCAGCTTCTTTAGCAAGGCAGTGGTCGTCTTGGAGGTGTGTTTGGGGTCATTCTCATGTTGGAATATTGCCCAGCGGCCCAGTCTCTGAAGGGAGGGGATCATGCTCTGCTTCAGTATGTCACAGTAAATGTTGGAATTCTTGGTTCCCTCAATGAACTGTAGCTCCCCAGTGCCGGCAGCACTCCTGCAGCCCCAGACCATGACACTCCCACCACCATGCTTGACTGTAGGTAAGACACACTTGTCCTTGTACTCCTCACCTGGTTGCCGCCACACATGCTTGACACCATCTGAACCAAATAAATTAATCTTGGTCTCATCAGACCACAGGACATGGTTCCAGTAATCCATGTCCTTAGTCTGCTTGTCTTCAGCAAACTGTTTGCGTGCTTTCTTGTGCATCATCTTTAGAAGAGGCTTCCTTCTGGGGCCACAGCCATGCAGACCAATTTGATGCAGTGTGCGGCGTGTGGTCTGAGCACTGACAGGCTGATCCTCCACCCCTTCAGACGTCTATTTCCCAAAGACAACCTCTGGATATGATTCTGAGCATGTGCACTATACTTCTTTGGTCGACCATGGCGAGGCCTGTTAAACCGCTGTATGGTCTTGGCCACCATGCTGCAGCTCAGTTTCAGGGTCTTGGCAATCTTCTTATAGTCTAGGCCATCTTTATGTAGACCAACAATTCTTTTTTTCAGATCCTCAGAGAGTTCTTTGCCATGAGGTGCCATGTTGAACTTCCAGTGACCAGTAAGATAGAGTGAGAGCATTAACACCAAATTTAACAGACCTGCTGCCAATTCTCCTCTGTGACCTTGTAACACTAACGAGTCACATGACACCAGGGAGGGAAAATGGCTAATTGGGCCCAATTTGGACATTTTCACTTAGAGGTGTACTCACTTTTGTTGCCAGCAGTTTAGACATTAATGGCTGTGTGTTGTTATTTTGAGGGGACAGCAAATTTACACTGTTATACAAGCTGTACACTCTCTACTTTACATTGTAGCAAAGTGTCATTTCTTCAGTGATGTCACATGAAAAGATATAATAAAAGTTTTAAAAAATGTGAGGGTGTACTCACTTTTGTGAGATACTGTATATATACCTGTATATCTGTATATATATATATAGTCAGCACAGTAGCTGAGTGGTTAGCATTTTTGCCTAGCAGCACTAGGGTTGTCATGTCGAATCTCAGCCATGGCACTACCTGCGTGGAGTTTGCATGTTCTTTTTGTGCCTGTGTGGGTTTCCTCCCCACATTCCAAAGGCATGTTTGTGGGTAGGTGCCGGGGAGGCAGAAGTAGTAAAGACACAGGGACAGGGTCCAGTTGCAGAAAAACTCAGAACTTGTATTGCAGAGAATTCCAAATACAAACAGCCCCAGCGGGAGAGAGCTGCTAGGGTAACACTAACATTTCAGGTCAAAGCAGAGGGGGAGCGGTTGAAGATGCACTGCCAGCATCTGTCTTTAGAGGGTGGAATGCAGCCTGGCCGGTCCAGTCCCAAAGTGGAGGCTACAGTACAGTATTGAGAGTACCTAGCCTGTCCCTACTCATCTGGAACCTTTCCCTGCTGTTATCACTTTCCCTGACAGGCGGGTGTTCTTTCCCTACTCTAGCCACTTCACAAGAATGCACGCCAAACCCAGGGGCCAGGGTCTTATATAGACTGTGCTGTGCCACACCCAAGATGGCCACCAAAGCCACATGGGCATCCAGCATCCAATCGGATTGCTGCACAAGTGACTCAGGAAACCACAAAGAAAACATGTTCCTTATGACTTCCTCTCCATCTGCATTGCTGCTGCAGTTAAAGCCACCTGCAGTGGAGACAGCAGACTGCACCTGCCTACATGCTGGGAGGTATTATGGCCCTACTAGTATGTATGAATGTGAGTTAGACACCTTAGATTGTAAGCTTCTTGAGGGCAGGGACTGATGTGAATGTATAATACATATATGTAAACTGCTGCATGAATTGATGGTGCTTTATAAGTACCTGAAATAAATAAAATTGGTTTAAAAAAAACAGTGCATTACATTGCCTAGCTTTTATAAATCAGTTCAAGTGCAGGATGGTTAAAAGCAGAGAAAAAAAATAGATTTTGTCTCACTATAAACAGGTTATTTCTGCAGGTCAGAAAAAAAAATCTGCTTCAATTTTCATGCAGTGTAACTTGTAACTGCTCCGAGTAATACAGTGTTCCCAGCAGGGATGAAAACGGCAGCGTCAAATTGTGATATTCTCTAAATGAAACTGAGTTCATGCCTCCAACATGTGTAACATGTAATTTGTGCTTTTTCCAGTGTGACAGACATACTGAAAATTGCATAAATATGTGTAGCGGGCCTATTTCACAATTCCCCTGAGAATGCCACAGCTGAAAGCAAGCAACATGTCATTTGAATCTCTAGATATGAGGAAAGGAACTCTGTGGGAAGATGTGCTGACTGAAAAATAGGAAGATATTTGCAACGGTCTGCTAATAGGACAAACGCTTTTGCTTCTCAGATAGCTAAAATTACAATTTTGAGGGTTTTTTTTCTGACTGAGCATTATAGGTAAAATCATTTGTACAAAGTAGTACTCTCACTTGTGTAGGCAAAATACATATATTTAAAAAAATAAATGATATACTGTATATATACAAACCCGATTCCAAAAAAGTTGGGACACTGTACAAATTGTGAATTAAAACAGAGTGCAATGATTTTATTCAGAATACAACATAGATGACATATCAAATGTTTAAACTGAGAAAATGTATAATTTTAAGGGAAAAATAAGTTGATTTTAAAATTCATGGCATCAACACATCTCAAAAAAGTTGGGACAAGGCCATGTTTACCACTGTGTGGCATCCCCTCTTCATTTTATAACAGTCTGCAAACGTCTGGGGACTGAGGAGACAAGTTGCTCAAGTTTAGGAATAGGAATTTTGTCCCATGCTTGCCTAATACAAGCTTCCAGTTGCTCAACTGTCTTAGGTCTTCTTTGTCGCATCTTCCTCTTTATAATGTGCCAAATGTTTTCTATGGGTGAAAGATTTGGACTGCAGGCTGGCCATTTCAGTACCCAAATCCTTCTTCTACGCAGCCATGATGTTGTAATTGATGCAGTATGTGGTCTGGCATTGTCATGTTGGAAAATGCAAGGTCTTCCCTGAAAGAGACGACATCTGGGTGGGAGCATATGTTCTTCTAGATCTTGGATATACCTTTCAGCATTGATGGTGCCTTTCCGGATGTGTAAGCTGCCCATGCCACACGCACTCATGCAACCCCATACCATCAGAGATGCAGGCTTCTGAACTGAGCGCTGATAACTACTTGGGTTGTCCTTGTCCTCTTTAGTCCGGATGACATGGCGTCCCAGTTTTCCAAAAAGAACTTCAAATTTTGATTCGTCTGATCACAGAACAGTTTTCCACTTTGCCACAGACCATTTTAAATGGGCCTTGGCCCAGAGAAAATACCTGTGCTTCTAGATCATGTTTAGATATGGCTTCTTTTTTGGCCTATCGAGTTTTAGATGGCAACGGCAAATGGCACGGTGGATTGTATTCACCAACAATGTTTTCTGGAAGTATTCCTGAGCCCATGTTGTGATTTCCATTACGGTAGCATTCCTGTATGTGATGCAGTGCCATCTAAGAGCCAGTATGGTTTTCCGCCCTTGACCCTTACGCACAGAGATTGTTCCAGATTCTCTGAATCTTTGGATGATATTATGTACTGTAGATGATGATAACTCCAAACTCTTTAAAATTTTTCTCTGAGAAACTCCTGTCTGATATTGCTCCACTATTTTTCGCCACAGCATTGGGGGGATTGGTGATCCTCTGCCCATCTTGACTTCTGAGAGACACTGCCACACTGAGAGGCTCTTTTTTTACCCAATCATGTTGCCAATTGACCTAATAAGTTGCATATTTGTCCTCCAGCTGTTCCTTATATGTACATTTAACTTTTCCGGCCTCTTCACTTGGGCCCTGTGGATCGACTTTTCCTTCTCGGATGATTACCGCCATCTACTGACCGGTTAGATATGGTTTCTGGTTGCAGCCTGTCTCCTTCATCCGGTCCATGCTTTGGGGAGTGCACCAACACTCCTCTCTGTTTGCTGGCATTCTGTTGTTCCCCACCCCTGCCCCCCCCCTTTTTTTTCTCTTTTCCCCCTTCCCTTATTCTCCCCTCCTCTCCTTGTTTCTCTTATTTTTCCTTCCTCCTCACCTCTCTCTCCTCCACCTCCACTGTCTTAAGATGCTCCTAGCGTCTGTCTTCTTATGCTGCTCATCCAAACCCCCCTTCCTTTTTTCCACTGTCCCCACATTCCCTCATTCATTGGGGAGTCGTTTGCTAACACTACCGGATGGTCATCCCATGGAAATTGGACACAGTTAGTTCCCCTTGGGGGTGTCCATTCCCGGGGCGCACCATCTACATGTAACTTTTTGCTGCACCCCCACTGCCCCCTCCACATGTCTACAGGTAGTTGGGGCAAGGAACTCCCCCCACCCCTCCTAGTTACGTTTTTTCTCCACACCTCACTTAAGAGTGCTTCTTCCTTGTGTAGGAAGACCTTGTAGACTTACCACTCACTTGCTTTGTCTATTATAGCTAGGGCATGTGCCGTGATACATCTGCACACTTGTGTACTGTACCTATGAGTTGTTATGGTGTAGTTTGCCCCGTCCTGATTTTACATGTTATGCTCTACTTGCCTGTTTTAATGATACCAGGATTTGGGTACAATGTACGATGCTCTCTGTTGTATTAAGCTGCCTCATTTTGTATCACCTGGCCTTGCTATCTCGCTACTTGTTGTTATTGTTCCTTTTATATTTTTCTTTTCAATAAAACGTTTATAAAAAAAAAAAAACTTTTCCGGCCTCTTATTGCTACCTGTCCCAACTTTTTTGGAATGTGTAGCTCTCATAAAGTCCAAAATGAGCCAATATTTGGCATGACATTTCAAAATGTCTCACTTTCAACATTTGATATGTTATCTATATTATATTGTGAATAAAATATAAGTTTATGAGGTTTGTAAATTAGTCCACTCCTTTATTAGTCACAATTTGCACAGTGTCCCAACTTATTTGGATTTGGGTTTGTACATATATATATATATATATATATATATATAGTGGGGATCGAAAGTTTGGGCACCCCAGGTAAAAATTTGTATTAATGTGCATTAAGAAGCCAAGGAAGGATGGAAAAATCTCCAAAGGCATCAAATTACAGATTAGACATTCTTATAATATGTCAGCAAAAGTTAGATTTTATTTCCATCATTGACACTTTCAAAATGACAGAAAACAAAAAAATGGCATCTGCAAAAGTTTGGGCACCCTGCAGAATTTATAGCATGCAGTGCCCCCTTTGCAAGGCTGAGACCTGCCAGTGTCATGGATTGTTCTCAATCATAGTCAGGGAAGACCAGGTGATGTCAATCTCAAAGGTTTTAAATGCCCAGACTCATCTTACTTTGCTCCAACAATCAGCACCATGAGATCTTCTAAGCAGTTGTCTAGAAAACTGAAACTCAAAATAGTTGACAGTCACAAAGCTAGAGAAGGCTATAAGAAGATAGCAAAGCGTTTTCAGATGTCAATATCCTCTAATGTAATTAGGAAATGGCAGTCATCAGGAACAGTTAAAGCAAGATCTGGAAGACCAAGAAAAATATCAGACAGAACAGCTCACAGGATTGTGAGAAAAACAATTCAAAACCCACGTTTGACTGCACGATCCCTCCAGAAAGATCTGGCAGACACTGGAGTTGTGGTACACTATTCCACTATAAAGAGATACTTGTACAAATATGGTCTTCATGGAAGAGTCATCAGAAGAAAACCTTTTCTACGTCCTCATCACAAAAATCAGCGTTTGGACTTTGCAAATGAACATATAGACAACCCTGATGTATTTAGGAAACAAGTTCTGTGGACTGATGAGGTTAAAATTGAACTTTTTGGTCGGAATGAGCAAAGGTACATTTGGAGAAGAAGGGGCACAGAATCTAATGAAAAGAACCTCTGTCCAACTGTTAAGCATGGGGGTGGATCAATCATGCTTTGGGGTTGTATTGCAGCCAGTGGCACAGGGAACATCTCACGAGTAGAAGGAAAAATGGATTCAATAAAATTTCAGCAAATAATGAAAATCTATGGATAGACCTTAAAAGAGCAGTGCGTGACAGACAGCCCAGAAATCTCAAAGAACTGGAAGACTTTTGTAAGGAAGAATGGGCAAAGATACCTCAAACAAGAATAGAAAGACTCTTTACTGGCTACAAAAAGTGTTTACAAGCTGTGATACTTGCCAAAGGGGGCAGTACAAGATATTAACTCTGCAGGGTGCCCAAACTTTTGCAGACACCATTTTTTTGTTTTCTGTTATTTTGAAAGTGTAAATGATGGAAATAAAATCTAACTTTTGTTGACATATTATAAGAATATCTAATCTGTAATTTTATGCCTTTTGGAGATTTTTCCATCTTTCCTTGGCTTCTTAATGCACATTAATACAAATTTTTACCTGGGGTGCCCAAACTTTCGATCCCTACTGTATATATATATATATATATATATATATATATACTTCTCAAAAAAATAAAAAGAACACTTTGAAAACACATCAGATTTCAATTGGGAAAAATATCATGCTGGATATCTATACTGATATGGGCTGGGTATTGTGTTAGGAACAGAAGGATGCCGCATCCTTTGATGGAAATTAAAATGATCAACCTACAGAGGGTTGAATTCAAAGACACCCCGAAAATCAAAGTGAAAAAAATGATGCAGTAGGCTAGTCCATTTTGCAGAAATTTCATTGCAGCAACTCAAAATGGTACTTAGTAATTTGTATTGCTGCCTCGTGCTTGTATGCATGCCTGACAATGGCAGGGCCTGCTCCTAATGAGGTGTTTGGGCGTATTTAGTCCCAGATCTGGACCAGGGCATCACTGAGCTCCTAAAAAGACTGAGGTGCAACCTGGTAGCGTCAGATGGACCAAAACATAATGTCCCAGAGGGGTTCTATTGGATTTAGATAAGGCAAGCATGGAGGCCCTTCATTGGTATCAATTCCTTCATCCTCCAGTAACTGACTGCATACTCTCACCACATGAGGCCGGGCATTGTCATGCACCAGGAGGAACCCAGGACCCACTGCACCAGTGTAGGGTCTGACAATTGGTCCAAGGATTTCATCCCGATATCTAATGGCAGTCAGGGTGCCATTATCTAGTCTGTAGAGGTCTGTGCATCCATCCATGAATATGCCTCCGCAGACCATCACTGTCCCCCCACCAAACTAGTAATGCTGAACGATGTTACAGGCAGTATAACGTTCTCCACAGCTTCTCCAGACCCTTTCACGTCTGTCACATTTTTGGGGTGAACCTTCTCTCATCTGTGAAAAGCACAGGGCGTCAGTGGCAGACCTGCCAATTCTGATGTTTAATGGCAAATGCCAATCGAGCTACACTGTGCCGGGCAGTGAGCACAGGGTCCACTAGAGGATGTTGGGCCCTCAGGCCACCCTCATGAAGTCTGTTACAGATTGTTTGGTCAGAGACTGCTGGAGGTAATTTTTTTAGGGCTCTGGCAGTGCTCATCCTGTTCCTTCTTGCACAAAGGAGCAGATATCGGTCCTGCTGATGGGTTAAGGACATTCTATGGCCTGTCCAGCTCTCCTAGAGTAACAGCCTGTCTCCTGAAATTTCCTCCATGCTCTTGAGATTGTGCTGGGAGGCACAATTAACCTTCTGGTAATGGCACACATTGTTGTGCCATCCTGAAAGAGTTGGGCTGCCTGTAGAACTTCTATAGGGTCCAGGTATTGCCGAATGCTACCAGTAGTGACACTGATCCCAGCCAAATGAAAAACTAGTGAAAAACAGTAAAAAAAGATGAGTAGGGAAATAAAATGTCAGTGGCCTCCACCTGTAGAACCATTCCTGTTTTGAAGGTTGTCTCATTGTTGCCAATATAGTGCACCTTTTATTAATATCATTAACCCCAAAGCAGCTGAAAATAATTAACAACTCCCCTGCTACTTAACCACTTTCCAACCGGGTCATAGCCGAAAGACGGCTACAGCGCGGCCGTCTAGTTCTGGCAGTGCGTACATGGATGTCCTCCCAGAATCGCGCTCCCGCGCACCCCCTGGGGCGTGCACACGGGAGTGTCCATGCTCGCCGGGTCCCGGAGACCCGACGCATCACAGATCGCGGTAAAGGGCCAATGAGAGCGGTCCTTTACCACGTGATCGCTCTGTCCAATGACGGAGTGATCACTTCACAACAAACCGGCGCATGTCCGGTTCATTTCTCTCCTAGCACGCTGTACATAGCAATTGGTACAGCGTGTGAGGAGAGGAGAGAAACTGCAGCTGCACGCCTCCTCTGCCTCATCTGTGCCCCATTAGTGCCTCATCTGTGCCCCATCAGTGCCTCATCAGTGCCTCATCTGTGCCCCATCAGTGCCTCATCTGTGCCCCATCAGTGCCTCATCCGTGCCCCATCCATGCCTAATCTGTGCCCCATACATGCATCATCCGTGCCACCCATGCCACCTCAGTGCTCATCCATGCCACATCCGTGCTCATCCATGCCTCATCCGTGCCTCATGTGTGCCACATCCATGCCACATCTGTGCCCGCCCATGCCACCTCAGTGCTCATCCATGCCACATCTATGCTCATCCATCCCACGTCAGTGCTCATCCATGCCATGTCAGTGCTCATCCGTGCCACATCCATGCCATGTCAGTGCTCATCCGTGCTACATCCATGCCACCTCAATGCTCTTCCGTGCCACACCCATGCCACTTCAGTGCTCATCCGTGCCACGTCAGTGGTCATCTGTGCCACATCAATGCCACATCAGTGCTCATCCACGCCACATCCATGCCACGTCAGTGCTCATCCATGCCACATCAGTGCTCATCTGTGCCACATCAATGCCATGCCAGTGCTCATCCGTGCCACATCCATACCACGTCAGTGCCACATCCATGCCACGTCAGTGCCACATCAATGCCATGTCAGTGCTCATCCGTGCCACATCCATGCCACATCAGTGTTCATCCATGCCACTTCAGTGCCACATCAATGCCACATCTGTGCCACATCCGTGCCACATCCATGCCATGTCAGTGCTCATCTGTGCCACATCCATGCCACGTCAGGGTGCTCATCTGTGCCTCATCCATGCCACGTCAGTGCACATCCGTGCCACATCCATGCCACATCAGGGCCAATCCATGCCACATCAGTGCTCATCAGTGCCACATCCATCCCACGTCAGTGCTCATCAGTGCCTCATCTGTGCCACATCAGTTCTCATCAGTGCCACATCCATGCCATGTCAGTGCTCATCAGTGCCACATCCATGCCACGTCAGTGTTCACCCGTGCCACATCCATGCCACGTCAGTGCTCATCCGTGCCACATCCATGCCACATCAGTGCCACATCAATGCCACGTCAGTGCTCATCCATGCCACATCCATGCCACGTCAATGCTCATCCGTTCCACATCCATGCCACATCAATGCCACATCCATGCCACATCAGGGTGCTCATCTGTGCCTCATCCATGCCATGTCAGTGCTCATCCATGCCACATCCATGCCACGTCAGGGATAATCCATGCCACATCAGTTCTCATCAGTGCCACATCAATCCCACATCAGTGCTCATCAGTGCCACATCCATGCCACGTCAGTGCTTATCCGTGCCACATCAGTGCTCATCAGTGCCACCTCCATGCCATGTCAGTGCTCATCAGTGCCACATCCATGCCACGTCAGTGCTCATCCGGGCCACATCCATGCCACATCAGTGCCACTACAATGCTTATCAGTGCCCTACAGTGTCTCACAAAATTGTAATGGGAAGTCAGGAAATGACAATGCTCCCTGCATGTTGAGCCTCTGTATTTGGTCAGGCTGTGTAAAAGTCTCATATATGTGGTATCACCATACTCAGGAGGAGTAGCAGAATGTATTTTGCGGTGTCATTTTTTGCTATGTGCATGCTATGTGTAAGAAATGTCTTATAAATGGACAACTTTGTGTAAAAAAAAAAAAAGAAAAATGCGTTTTTGTTTTCTTTCCACATTTTCCAAAAACTTGTGGAAAAAATTACATGTTCAAAAGACTCATTATGCCTCCTAGATTATGTGTTGGGGTGTTTTCTTTCTAAAATGGGGTCATTGTGTGGGCATTTCCATTGTCCTGGTGCTCCAGGGTCTTCAAAAGTGATAGGTTGTCAGAAAATGATATGTGTAATTTTTGCTTCTAGAACGCATGACGGTGCTACTTGGATGTTGGGCCTCTGTATGTGGTCAGGCTGTGGAAAAGTCTCACACATGTGGTACTGCCATACTCAGGAGGAGTAGCA
This sequence comes from Pelophylax lessonae, assembly GCF_965119305.1. Classification (NCBI taxonomy): domain Eukaryota; kingdom Metazoa; phylum Chordata; class Amphibia; order Anura; family Ranidae; genus Pelophylax; species Pelophylax lessonae. The sequence continues at coordinate 596,849,786 of NC_138770.1, read as the reverse complement.
GAATGTATTTTGGGGTGTAGTTGCAAGTATGCCTGTACAGTGTGTGAGAAATAACTTCGTAATATGACCATTTTGTGAAAATATTTTTTTTTAACAAATCTGCATTTTGCAAAGGATTGTGGGAAAAAATTACAACTTCAAAAAACTCACCATGCCTCTTACTAAATACCCTGGAATGTCTACTTTCCAAAAAGGGGTCATTTGGGGGGGGGGGGTATTTGTACTGTCCTGACTTGTTAGGGTCTAATCAGGTGTGATCAATTTTCAATGATTGGTACCATAGCTTGTAGACTCTATAACCTTCACAAAGACCAAAAAAATGTATACTTATTTGGGTTATTTTTACTAAAGATATGTAGCAGTATAAATTTTGGCCAAAACTTATGAAGAAAAATGACTAAATTTGCTAAATTTTAAACCGAAACAAAGAAATTTGCATTTTTTTACAAAAGTTTCTGTCTTTTTCCATTTATAGCGCAAAAAATAAAAAACCCAATTATGATTAAATACCACCAAAAGAAAGATCTGTTTCTGTGAAAAAAGGACGAAAGTTTCATATGGGGACAGTGTTGCATGACTGAGTAATTGTCATTCAAAATGTGAGAGCACTGAAAGCTGAAAATTGGTCTGGTTAGGAAGGGGGTTTAAGTGCCCAGTGGGTAAGTGGTTAACTGACCAGATCAATATCCCAGGAGTTTAACTGACTTGATGCTATACTCTAATTAAAAAGTGTTTCTTTAATTTTTTGAGCAGTATATATATATATATATATATATATATATATATATATGTAAACAGTATATACGGTATCTCACAAAAGTAAGTACACCCCTCACATTTTTGTGGATATTTTAATATATCTTTTCATGTGAAAAAGGTGAAGAAAAAACTGAAGAAATGACACTTTGCTACAATATAAAGTAGTGAGTGTACAGCTTGTATAACAGTGTAAATTTGCTGTCCCCTCAAAATAACTCAACATACAGCCATTAATGTCTAAACCGCTGACAACAAAAGTGAGTACAACTCTAAGTCAAAATGTCCATATTGGGCCCAATTAGCCATTTTCCCTCCCCGGTGTCATGTGACTCGTTAGTGTTACAAGGTCTCAGGTGTAAATGGGGAGCAGGTGTGTTAAATTTGGTGCTATCACTCTCACTCTTTCATACTGGTCACTGGAAGACCTTGTTTTGCACTGGCCAAATCATTTGGTGGAGGGGGGATTATGGTGTGGGTTTGTTTTTTAGGGGTTGGGCTTAACCGCTTAGTTCTAGTGAAGGGAACTCATAAGGTGCCAGCATAACAAGACATTTTGGACAATTTCATGCTCCCAACTTTGTGGGAACAGTTTGGGGATGGCCCCATCCTGTTTCAACATGACTGCGCACCAGTGCACAAAGCAAGGTCCATAAAGACATGGTACAGCCTATCTGTGCTCATCAGTGCCACGTATTAGCACCCATCAGTGCCGCATACCAGTATCTATCAGTGCCCATCAGTGCCATGTATCAGTGTCCATCAGTGCCACCTATCAGTGCCCATTGGTGCCACCTATCATTGCTGCCTATCAGTGTCACCTATCAGTGCTCTTCAGGGATGACTATCAGAGGCCATCAGTGCCACCTATCAGTGCCCATTAGTGCCACCTATCACTGCAATCTCATCAATGCCTCCTCATCAATGCCCACCAGTGCTGCCTCCACTAAACCACTAAAAGAAACCTCTATTTGTGTGACAAAAAAGATAAAAATGTATTATGGGTACAGTGTTGCATGACCACGTCATTCAAAGTGTGACAGCGCTGAAAGACGAAAATTGGCCTGGTCAGTAAGGGGGTAAAAGTGCTCAGTAGGCAAGTGGTTAACTGGAAAACTGAAAATGTGTACAACGTCAGGGCATGCTCCTAATGAGACGATGGAGACTATGTCTATTTTTGCAATAAAAAACTCTTACCTGCCTGTCTGCAGTCTTCAATGTAAACTGAGCTTCAATAACATGGGTGAAGCACAAGATATAAGATCAGACATCATGGGTCACAGTATTAAAACTGAAAGACCATTCAGCAATGAGCCTATGGAGGTTAAATGATCTGCTTGGTGCCAATGTCCATGGTGGACATGTACGTGCATTCACGCATGCATTATGATGTGCTTATATGTGCACACAGTTGCCTGTCTACCTAGGCTTCTATGCACAGAAGTTGTGCATGCATTCACGCATGTGCACGAATCTGACGGCTGGCACAATGAATCTGACAGCCTTATTAAATAAGAACGTGGCCTCCTCTGCACATCGAGGGAAAATACTGATCCACTGATCATAACAGACAGCTAAATAATAATGTCTATATTCTATTGCATGTTCCAATTAAAATTATATGGTGCCTTAAATCTCTATCAGAGAGGAGAAACATTCCCAGGGTCTTCATTAAATTGATGTGCACCACAAATATCTGACGATGTTAGTCTCATAATTGCTCTCAATGCATTTAGTGGAGACAAATAGTGTTGATGAATCACTGATTCCATTGATTCCTCAGTCAATCTCCTAGAGGTTTTTATTGGTCTTGACATTCTCTACATCCTTGAACAGCAGCAAGTTAATATTCATGTCATTTCCTAAACATAAGTACCGGTACACATCTCCTTTAGTTACACTAGTATAAACTAGGAATACAACAACCTGCCCATTGCACAGCCTCATCCTGTACTTCAGGACACTTTATAGTAATTTACAGCTCTAAGAAATATTGTTATGGACAACGTTATGGGCCTGGTTTATGAATATTACATAAAGCACAAGTACAAGGTTGCTTGTTAAAAAATTTGTATTTATATGGAATGAATGCCTGTAGAGCTAATGTGCTTTCTACATGGGAATTATAACCTTTTTATTAAATATTTCATTTCCAGTTTCTTTAAATGTTAAGAAACAGAAGAACACGTTACATATATTACATTGTGTTTTTCCTGTACCTATAACTTTCATTCTTGGAAGAACATCACACTCCTGGCTCTGAGGTACGATTAAATATGACCCTGATATTTTAATGGAGAACTTGCTCTGTTGTCAGAATAACAATGAACTGAAGTAGCTGTAGCAGTGTGTTCTTTTATATGCTGCATTTCAGGAAAACCCAGTGCACTGGAAAGAAGTTATATGACATTCAACCAATCAGGATTTTATTGTATGGTAATCATATGGCGATAAAGCACGCAAGCCTATAGATCAGGGATTCCCAAACTACGGCCATGCAGCTGTTGCAGAACTACACGTCCCATGAGGAATTGTAAAACTCTGACATTCACATACATGACTAGGCATGATAGGAATTGTAGTTCCTGAACAACTGGAGGGCCGTAGTTTGGGAATCCCTGCTAGAGATTGATTTGCTGTATAACGATGCAGGTCACTTACCATGGTAAGTTTAAACTTCCAATTCCTCTCTCTTAACACCGTGGAAACTAAAAACAGAGTCACTAAAGCTATGATCCATGCTAAATTAGAGGAGGGTCTATTTGACAAGATGGAATACTCAGGACTGGCCCAGGCATTGTGCTGCCTGGGTCCAAGAATGAAATGCTGCCCCCCACCCCCTAAAAAAAAAAAAATCAAGCCCACCAAAAGGTCCCCACATCCATTATTTTATATCATAATGAAATTTATCAGGAAGTCAGATTCACATTAGCACCTTGTCTGTATGCACAATTTGTAGGGGGATGCTTTGTGGGGTATTGAGATAACCCCCCCCCAAAAAAAACAGTAATAACTGTTATATACTGTTAACTTCTTCCATAACTCGTCACCACCAGACCGCTCCACCAAACAGACACTGTTTGTCTTTAGTCCTCCTGTCACTCCTGTGTCTTCCCCAGCCACCACCCTATTAGATCCAGGCTGCCCTGCTTGAGGGGGAGTGCACTGATGTCTGATGTCATTGCGCACACCACAACCATGTGAGGGACGTTCCCCGGAGAAGACGCTCCGCCTCCTCATAGTCTGTTTGCACCAAGAAGGCAATATGAGATGGGGAAATGCCGTCCGTAATGCGTCGCAAATTGAGGACACACAAAACTTTTGGAAAAAAAAATCTTGGGCGTCAATTTGCCGCCCCTTTTAAAGTGCCGCCTGGGTCCAATGGACCCAGTGGGACCCATGGTAGGGCCGGCCCTGCGAATACTACACCAAATTATGGCAACCCTGGGTGCTCCACTTTCTCCCCCCTCAATTTGATGACACCCTCCTGCTTCCGTGACCTCTCCTTGTGCTTTTTACTAGAACAATCTTCAGGGCCCTTCCTGGCACCCACTTTGTTCCTATTCTTAAGGATTATCTACACGGCACCCCTATTACTATAATACTCTCTGTGTGAGCTAGCTCCTTGATCCCCTGACTTCACTGGAGTGGTCCCCCTTCCTGGGCAGACTCTTAGGCAAACCTCCTGCTACTCCTGGACACTGTTTTTCCCGAGAGACTCTGCCAGCAGCTCCACCGTCAGATACCCTGGATCCTCTGCAGCTCAGCTCCACACCTGGTTCACTAGGCCGACTGCCTACGACCACTTTCCTCACACCTGCAGGAGGAGAGACAGCCGTCCCCCTCCTCCTGGGACTCTGCTTCCCGCTAAAGACACCCTGTCCCATGTCCCCTCAGTATTTATGGTCAATCCCAGGATGCATTGGAAGAATGCCCTCCCACTGGGACTGCCATAAAACATAATGTGTCACTGGCTAGGTTTCCTCCACTGTCTGACAAGCTCCCTCATTGGATACAGTGGGGACACTCCCTCAGACCCAGTGAATCACACCTGGAAACATGTGACAGGCAAACTAATGGATCAGGCTCCCCTGGTAAGCAGAAGGAGCAATAGATGCTTTTACCTAGCACCTACCTAACTAGGAGGGTGCTACATATTATTTACACATGTCTCGCAATGGTTTACTAACCTGTCTGTTGTCACTTTAAAGCATTTATAATAATAAAGAATTTGAACAAAAAACTTCCAATTCCTTCCACCAGTTTGATTGGATTAAAGAGGTTTATGTCTCTCTCTTTGGGGAATAACTGACGTATGAAAAAAGAGGAAGCCCTAATAAATTTGAAACAAAATGGTTTGCATGGCTAAAAGCATCTCAAGCGACCCTCCTGAAAGGCATCCGAGATAGATTAGAATGATAATATATTCATATATCTACTTATTTTGTTATTTTTGAGTGAGGAATATTTATGCCCAAACTTATATGCAAGGCTCATTCTGCCATACAGAAGTATAATTTCCAGAGTAGGTTTGGATTGGTGGATTTTACCCTTTTTGCTTTCTTGTTTTGAATGCTGTACATTGCAGCTCTTTTAGGTATTTATTTACTTTTTTTTTCTATGAATATGTCTGTTGGATACAGTTTTCATTTTTTACTTTTTTTTTTTTTTGTTGTTGTTTGTGATGTGTCTTATGTACACTATATTACCAAAAGTATTGGGACACCTGCCTTTAACTTTAGTGGCATCCCAGTCTTAGTCTGTAGGTTTAATATCGAGTTGGCCCACCCTTTGCAGCTCTAACAGCTTCAACTCTTCTGGGAAGACTGTCCACAAGGTTTAGAAGTGTGTCTGTGGGAATGTTTGACAATTGTTCCAGAAGCGCATTAATGAGGTCAGGCACTGATGTGAATGAGAAGGCCTGGCTCGCAGTCTCCGCTCTAATTCATCTCACAGGTGTTCTATTGAGTTGAGGTCAGAACTCTGTGCAGGCCAGTCATGTTCTTCCACCCCAAACTCGTTTATCCATCTCTTTATGGATCTTGCTTTTTGCACTGGTCCAAATAATTTGGTGGAGAGGGATTATGGTGTGGGGTTATTTTTTAGGGGTTGGACTTGGCCCCTTAGTTCCAGTGAAAGGAACTCTTAAGGCATCAGCATACCAAGACATTTTGGACAATTTCATGCTCCCTTTGTGGAAACAATTTGGGGATGGCCCCTTCTTGTTCTAACATGACTGCACACCAGTGCACCAAGCAAGGTCCATAAAGACATGGGTGAGTGAGTTTGTGATGGAGAAAGTTTACTGGCCTGCATGCGTAGGTAATGTAATAGAGTACCAATAGAGGAAGGGGTTAACATCTCCTAGCTCTACAAAGACAGAAGGATCCCAGCGTTTTAGATACATTATGCTGTCTGTCACTGATTGGATGATTCTAGGAGGACATCCCTACATGCTGCAGACTACTCCTGGGAAGTCACAAGTTGCCAAGCATGGGAAAGAATAAAAAGGAGGCTTCTTGTTTTCTGCTATGCTGAAGTACCCAAAAAAAAACATATACATTTAAAAAGGAGGCTTCTTTCCGATTTCAGGTGGTTCAATGTGTGGTGAACCAGTAACATGCCAGGAAGAATGGCCCATGAGTAAGCTCCAGTTAGTGAAGTGAAACATGTTGAGGGTGTAGCCTGGTGGGTGTCCAGGCTGAGACTGCCACTTGTATACACACAGCAGGTCTTTTTCTGATGTATGGGTCTCGGGATCTTCTGCTCTTATCCACCATTATTATCTGTAGGCAATGCAAAAGGATATCTTTGGTACTGTATTTTCTGGCGTATAAGACTACTTTTGAACCTCAAAAAAATCCCCCAAAAATGGGGGGTCGTCTTATACGCCGAGTATAATATCTCCAAGGTAACCTAAGTATAAGTATTACCGGTAGATGAAAATTAGGGGGGTCGTCTTATACGCCCAGTCGTCTTATATGCCGGAAAATACGGTATATCTCCTGCGTAAAGCAACTCATACATTATTAAATTTCCTTTTCTTCCACCATGGGTGCTTGATTTCCCCATCAACACAGTCAGTATTGATGGAGGAATCCTCCCGCAGCACTATTGTTTTTCCCCCGCCTTCCCTGCCGACAGAACACAATGATTAGTGTTGCTGACTATAGCTGGCAGCACTAATCATTTGGGAAACACCTGACAGGATGGTTGTACACAAGTCAATCGATGGATCAAGGGTGCCCATACATGGATTGAAATTCGACCGGTCCGTTCTGAACCTGCCAAATTTACATTTATGTTTGGCCTGCCTCTCAAAATTTCTGTGTGTTAAGATACTGTAGATTAGCCTAATTTAAGCAGGCTTTAGTGGAATTTTAGGCTTCCTCTAGGGTTTGCAGGGGTTTCCGTGAACAATAAGCAATTTTTACCTCTCAGATAAGTACCCATTAACCCTGTAAGCAGGAGATTCTTCCCACTGACTACCAAAGTAATTTGCATTCTTCCTACTGAACCCCATGCTAAAGTACCAAGAGTTGTGGATACAGTAATTATTATCAGGGATTCCCTGAGAGCTGCACGTTATTTTAAAGTGTTTCCCCAGGTTTAAAAGGGTTGGAAAGGCTGCTGTGGATCATTACTATTGGTATTTTTGTCCAGAGTCAATTTTGCATTACATTATACAATTTACCCAGAAAACGACAATCTCAAGATGCTACCTTATCTATGAAATGGTTATTGTCCAAGGTTTCCTTTCTGTGACAGATCCTCTTAAATGAGTAGATAAATAATTTACAGGAAACACAGATTTGAAATAAATTGGTACTACCATAAAGTACATTTTGTAATAGAGAGCTGCAGCAAGCCCCTGTTAGATACTAATTTCTTCTTAGTAAGTATGCAGTTGCAGGAACTGTTTGATCAGACTGCATCCAAAATGGAAAGAAAAATTCTATGCTAATATGTTGATTACAATCAGGAATTTGCATCTCATCAATCTCTAAATTTCTGATTATTATTCACTGTATGCTGAATAAAGGAAAGAAAATCTGTATATTTTTCAGGAAATAAAATAAAACAGAATAAAAAAAAAAAAACATGGCTTATAGAGACCTATACACTATTACTGCTCTGCAAACAAATGTCAGCAGAGAACAAGTTCAGGAGGAATGGCAAACAGTCGATTTGGTGATAGACACTGTAAATGCGATAGTCTAGCGATGACTGAATAGCCCAGCAAACATGTCAGATGTTAGACATGCATTTCAGGACATTGCTGTAAATCTGGCTTGTCTTGATGAACTTTTCTCCAATACTGCTTGCACTGCTCAAAGTTTATTTGAAAGTGTGCCTTAAAATGTATTTCCACTTTTGTAGGCACATTTCAATTAAAAAAACGCTAAACCTTTATGTGTTCCCATTCACACCACATACCTTTAAAATGTTAACAATATCTCTTACCTTCTAAATGTTTCTCAAGAGAAGGTGTCATGGCTGACTGCATGGTTTTTAGAACAATGCCACTGGGCCATACACACTATACAATTGTCTTTAGACCTTTTCCTTAAAGGGCCATACACACTATAAGATTTTCTGAAGACTTTTTCCTTTAGACTTACCAAAACCATATAATATGAGGTCAAACCTAAACACTTTCAATTTGTATGCAATCTGGCAGGCCCTTGCACTACATAGAAAAGGTAAATCTGAAGGAAATCAAACCACAAAAGTTGGATAGTGTGTATCCAGCTTTAGATTTACCAAAACAATATAATATGAGGTCAAACCTAAACACTTTCAATTTATATGCAATCAGCCAGGCCCCTGCACTACATAGTTGAAGGTAAATCTAAAGGAAATCTAACAACAAAAGTTGTATAGTGTGTATCCAGAGTAAAGTTGGATACACACTATATCATTTTCTCTAGATTTTTTCCTTTAGATTTACCAAAACCATATAATATGGGGTCACACCTAAACTTTCACTTTGTATGGAATCAGGCAGGCTCTTATACTACATAGTTGAAGGTAAATCTAATGGAAATCTACCAACAAAAGTTGTATAGTGTGTATCCAGCTTAATGCCCCATACACACGTGCAGATTATCTGAAGACTTTTGTCTGTAGACTTACCAAAACCATATAATATGAGGTCAAACCTAAACACTTTCAATTTGTATGCAATCCAGCAGGCCCTTGCACTACATAGAAAAGGTAAATCTGAAGACAAAAGTCTTCAGATAATCTGCACGTGTGTACGGGGCATTAGTCTGTCCAGGATGAGCTCCCTCCAATAATAAATAATGCAACAAGCCCAGCTACTAAATCTTTAACCCTTTGTTAGAACAGATAGTGTTCAAACACAGCTGCAACCGATAATAAAAAAATCTGCCTGCGTGGTACAGACAGGGTTAAAGCGGTATTAAAATGCTTGTTACCCTAAAAAAAAAAAAATAGATCCTGTTTCCTCAAAGCATGTTATACAGCACAGTGCTTGTGCTGTGCCATTTGTCTCTTTCTATGACCTGAATTACCTGGCTGATCCTGCCTGGTTCTGCCCTCCTCCCTGTAAACTGACCACAGTTCATCATGGCTGCTGGGCCCTGACACCGTGGTCAGTTTACGTGCATTTGTTATCCGCAGCTCTCCTCTGTCCCCCCCCCCCTCCCTCTCCCTGCCTGTCAGCTCCGATCGCTCCTCGGTCCTCCCATCCTGCTGGTATTATAACTTAGTGTTGGTGCTACAATCCCCTCTGTTATAATAAATGATTTGCCCCAGTGTATGTGTTTTGTAAAAATATGACGCTAAATACCTTTTTTTATATGACCGGCCACCTCTCCTCCTCTCCTCCACCTGGCTGGAGCGGGGGATTCTTGTCCCCACCCACTTTGCTGTCAGATTGAGGAAGGAGAGAGGCGGACGGTCACGTGAGCGCAGAGCACTATAAAATAGGGCATTTATCAGCGTATTTTTTACAAAACACATACACTGCGGCAAATCATTATAACAGAGGGGATTGTAGCACTAACACTTAAGAGCCGGTTCACACTACCACGACCAGAAAGTCGCCCCGTGACTTGAAGAGACTTGTTTAGAGATTTAGAAGAGACTTGGAAGAGACTTGGAATAGACTTGTGCACTACTTTGAAGAGACAGGCGACTTTGTCTGTGGGGAATGCCTGGCTAATCTCTTTCTTCTTCCTGGAAAGTCTGATAACAAGTCGTGTCAATTAAGATAAGGAGGCGACTCCCATTGAAATATATGGGACAGTCGGATCACAGGTCGCCTCAAAGTAGTACAGGACCCTTTTCTGAAGTCGGAGCGACTTCAGTAGTGCCAATTAAGACGGCACTGATTTATTAACATTGCTTTTGTTATGTCAAGCAACCTGGGGCTACACAAGTCGCCTCACAAGTCGTGCTAGTGTGAATGGGCTCTAAGTGGCTTAACAACAACTTTAATCCCCCCCAAAAAAAACATTTTTTATATATTGCAGCTTATTCTTCTAAATGTATTTTTTTCCTTTTATTCACTTGGTAATTCAGCCAGTAAAACGTTTCCTGCCCTAGGGTGTCTCCACTCTGGACAAAACAGCAATAAAGACACCCTTGGACAGAATCATTGTCAGTCTGGTGAAAAGGTAATGTTGAGTGCACTAGCCAATTTAGATGTACCTGACTAATAAATTAATGCCAAACTTTACACTGTTTAAGCAGTTACAGCAAAAGCTTTTTTTTTCATCATTTTGGGATAACATTTTTACATACAGTATATGATTAAAAGCTGATCAATTTAAGCACCGCTGTCAATGATCATTGGTTTGTCTAAACCCTCCAATTGCCACTTTTGTTGAACAGCTTGGTGTGTTAAAGAAAGTTAAAAAATAACAGACTTACTGGCTGGATCACCAGGTAAAAATAAAGCCATAATGCCTAAAAAAAAAGAAGATGAATGCCGCCACCACATCCAAGAAATGGTAAGCTGCATTATAATACATTTTTATTCATGGATTAATTAAAGAAATGCTTTCTGGGCACATATACCCCCTTCCTGCCCAGGCCAATTTTTAGCTTTCAGCACTCTCACTCTTTGAATGACAATTGCGCGGTCATGCTACATTGTATCCATAAAAAAATTGTTATCATTTGTTTCACACAAATAGAGCTTTCTTTTGGTGGTATTTCATCAGCACTGGGTTTTTTATTTTTTGCTAAAAGACCGAAAATTTTGAAAAAAAAAAAAACAGTTTTGAACTTTGTTATAAAATTTTGCAAACAGGTAATTTCTCTCCTTCATTAATGTGCACTGATGCAGCTGCACTGATGGGCACTGATAGGCTGCACTGATAATGCAGTACTGGTGAGCACTGGTAGGTGGCACTGATGGGCAATGATAGGTGGCAATGATGAGGCAGCACTTGGGGGGGGGCACTGATGAGGCTGCAGTGAAAGGTGGCACTGATAGGTGGCACTGATGGGCACTGATAGGCAGCACTGAAGGGCACTACAAGGTGGTACTGATAGGTGGCACTGATAGGCACTGGTAGGTGGCACTGATAGGCAGCACTGATAGGTGGCACTGATGGGAACTGATTGGCAGCACTGATTAGCACTGATAGGTGGGCACTGGTAGGTGGCACTGGTGGACACTGGTTATCAGTACTGATTGGCACTGGTAGGTGGCACTGGTGGGAGCTGGTTAAGAACACTTGTGGGCACTGGTTAGCAGCACTGGCGGGCACTGTGTGTGACCTTTTCCAGAAGCCGGTTATTGGCTTATATTTTTCTTCTCACGCTGTCAGGGTAAGGGAAAAAAAAGCCAATTACCGGCTTCTGTTTACATCGTGTGATCAACTGTCATTGGTTGACAGCTGATCACATGGTAAAGGGCTGGGATCAGCTCTCCACTCTTATCTGTGATCAGCCGAGTCCCAAGGACTTAGTGATCTCAGAGCGATCCGCCCTCACACGGCAGGGGGCATGCAGGCATGGCAAGAATGGGAGAATGTCCATGTACGCCCTCCCGGCAGTTTAGGCCCATGCTGTAGCCGTCTTTTGACTATAGCGCAGGCACCAAATTGTTAAAGTCCAACTGACCCTTTAGATTGAATTAGCTACAGTAAATACAATCCACCACGTCCATCATAAGAACAGGTGTTCAAAGTCTTCCAGTTTGTTTTCTGCTGCTATAACCTGAGTAGAAAAGCTTGTTCCATGCTAGCAGCTGTAGAGTGCGACCCTTTCTCTTAGTGAGAAGGGATTGCAGAGAACCAATATGCCCCTATTTCTCTGACACAGTAGGGGGCATGTCAGACCTCTGCAAGGAAATCACTGTTTCCCCAGAGAAAGCAAGGGTCCCACTCTGCAGTATGCAGGACATAGGGTTTCTACACAGGCTGCTTTTTAAGAAAGCAAATTGGTCTGAAGTCTTTGAACACCTTGGGGATGATTTACTAAACCTGGCGAGTGCAAAATCTGCTAAAGCTGTGCATGGTAGCCAATCAGCTCCTAACTTCAACTTGTTCATCTAAGCTTTGACAAAAAAAAACCTGCAAGCTGATTATTTCCTATACAGAGCTGCACCAGATTTTGCATTTGTCAGTTTTAGTAAATCATCCCTAATATACAAACATTCTTTTTTAGAATTGAGAAAATGAAAACACTGACATATGGGGTACACATACATTTTGTAAGCAGTGTTTATGTGAGTTTTGGATGGCGTTCAACTGTAAGGCCCCGTTCACATAGCAGCGACGCTACTTCCCGGGGCGACCTCCGAGGTCGCGGCGCGCTGCTCGCCCCGCGACCTCGGAGCGGCCAGCACGGACTTCATTACATTGAAGTCTATGACGGTCGCTCCGGGTCGCCCCAAAGAAGCTCCGGACCCTTTTCCTAAGTCGGAGCGACTTGTGTCGCTCCTATTAGAACGGGTCCGCAGCTTTCCTATGGAAGGCGACCTGTGAGGCGACCAGGTTGCCTCACAGGTCGCCCCAGTGGGAACGGGGACTAAGTGTACTATATATGACATATATAATATTCAACTTCAGCTTGTTTAAATTAAGTTTTGAGAAAACAAATCAAAAAACTGGAAGCGGATTGTGGAGCAGCAACAGATTTTGCACTCTCCCGTTTTAGGAAATTAAAGTGGTTCTAAAGTCAGATGGGTTTTTATCTTAATGCATTCTTTGCATTAAGATAAAAAAAACATCTGTGTGCAGCAGCCCCCCTCAGCCCCCCCCCCATGCTTACCTGAGCCACCTCTCGATCCAGCAATGTCCACAACTGTCTCAGCCGATAAGGGTCTCCCCTCCCCTCTGCCATTGGCTCCCGCTGCTGTCAATTAAAGCCAGTTAGCCAATGAGGAGAGAAAGGGGGCAGGGTTGAACTGCAGCTCCGTGTCTAAATGGATACACAGGGCTGCGACTCGGCTTGGGTGCCCCCATAGCAAGCTGTTTGCTGTGGGGGCACTCAAAGGGAGGGAGGGGCCAGAGGAGCCTAAAAGGGACCTAAGAATAGGAGGATCCAGGCTGCTCTGTGCAAAACCAACTGCACAGAGGAGGTAAGTATAACATTTTTGTTATTTTTATTGAAAAAAATTAGACTTTACAATCACTTTAATCCCCTTTTTTTAGACTTGGAATGTATTTAGCTTATATAAACAGTGAGAAGTCAATTGAACTTAAAAGGATTGGTGAGCAAAAGGTAATATTTTGAAGACCTTAAATAGGTCTAAAGAGTTGGCAACTCAGAAGGTTAAAATTCAGTCTTCCCTATTGAAAGCAATATAGTGGTAAAAAACTAGGAACAAAACAGCTGACATGTTTCAGCCTATGCAGGCCTTATTCAAAAATGATGGTTATGACTTAGGCCTGCATTGGCTGAAATGCGTCAACTGTTTTGTTCTTAGTTTTTTTACCCCTGAATCACTTTCAATATAGAAGATTGGATTTTACCCTCTCGAGTTGCCGGCTCTTTTGACTTTTTTATACTGATGGCTTTGCAGGGTGGCAGCTCCCCTGGACCTCTATTCACATACAGGTCATAATGCACTTTTTTGTTAATCCATGGGGTCTTCATCACAAATAGGCGATGCAGGGTCCACAGATTCTCCTCTCCATATACCATCACATATAATAATGAAAGATCCATATAGTGTAGTAATTTTATGTAAAGTTTATTAAAACAAAGTAGTAACTTACATTCAAAGTTACATTCATCAATGACTGTAGCGGGAAGTGGGGTCATGCACAGTAAGAACGCTAAAATTCAAACTTCAGACTTCGGACGCGACCTCATCTGGCTGCTCCCAATGCGTTGCGTCACAATCACGTGACTTTCTCAAGGGCCCTTTATTTGTGTATTAACAGAAAAGCACATTATGACCTGTATGTGAATATAGGTCTACTTTTCAGGTGAGCTGCCCACCCTGCACATTGGTGGAGCACTAAATTGCTTTGAAGTCACTGAATTAGAGAAATTATTTCACTTTGTGCAGTGTTTGATGGGACTTTGCATATTGTTATATATTCTTATATTTTTACACTTTTAAGTATTTTGGAATTTACAACACTGGTGATTGAGTGCATTGTCCGGTAGGGCATTGGGATACTTTCTTTGAGTAACATATTTACAGCACTGTCTAATGGATTAAACACATTAATAATATTATTTTAATTGCTTTATGCATATTGAATTTTTTATGAGATCACAGTTATTCAATCATAATGAGACACACGTTTTAATATTTTTTATATTTATTATTACTCATATTGTTTATTAATTCAACTGGATTTAGTGTCATACCACTCACTTTTATTAATTTAACTTTGTATGTGGAGACACTGCTAGGTGTTGGCAGCAAACTCCTAATCTTAGTTAATTATTTATATACACATTTATACACTGGGTAGCGCATGAGGTGCCTACTGTATCCTTTCCAAGTTTTTTTTTTTGCTTATATAGATACACAACTTCTCTCAAGGCGTAGGTGCATCCTTTAACATGTCCAGATGAACCAAGCAAGTTTACAAAATGTTATTATTGTATTTTTCCGACTGGCTCTTGTTCTGGGATTATCAAAGGTCTTACTAGTTCCAATGACTTTGCATTTTGTTATGTCATCAAGTTTTGTCAAGTAATGTATCTATTTCATTCAATTAGAAGTGCATGCATACTAGAGTAGATTATGATTGAGAAAGCAGTATGCACATCTAAAGAAAAGACTTTTAAATAACACTAAAAAACATTGAAGCTGCCTCTTCCTGGCCATGCCGGACCACTTCAAATTCTATCTAGCAACACAACTAGTAACAGCCTACTGGTTGCTGCAGCCTAATCTAACTAACTCCTGTGTTGTATTGGAGAGTGGGAAATAGAATCTCCTTTCCCTTACTACCCTATCTCCCCATACTCCAATCTTCTGCAACTTAATACTATCTCTGACCCCCAAGCCTGGGCCAAATACAAGGTTAAGACACTGGAGCATAATGTAGGGAACTCTGGGAACTCTGGTTTGATCCCTTTAAAACTCTCCGATCTAAATTTAATTTACCTTCTCATTATTACTTTAGGTACCTTCAGGTTTCACATGCCTTCAGTTGCCAATTTTTTTGGGTCAACAAATATCTCTTTCATACACTGAGCTGGAAATGACAAAAATAAAAGATAGGCTGGCGCTCTAGTGCACTGAGATACGGTGTAGTGAAAAGGCAAGATCATGGATCAGAACATAACTGGATAAACAAATGGGTTACCTATATGACAATAGGCAGGGGTGAAGTCCGTGCGGTATATGGACTGGAGGGAAGATGAATAGTGGAATAAAAGTCTGCACGAAGGGCCGGCTCTGCTGCACAGGAAGTCAATCTGTGGACGGAGTGAAGCAAAAGACATGAGCTTGGCGCACGCTCTGAAACGCGTCGTGTGCACTTTGACCCTGCCTATGTCACGTGGTCGACGCTGAGTCCCAGCTTGCCTTGAGAGTCCGGTCCCGGAAGAGAGAGCCGGCATCTCCCCGCCATTCATCTACAGGATAGGATCACCATCATATCCCTCCTCTCGGCAGCAGCATTACGGACAGTTTGACCCCATGACTCCGCATTTGAGCCTTCATTCATCTTACCTTTAGTGAATTACCATTCACTGTATGTTTTAAATCTAATAAACGTATTGCACTTAGAGGCGCTCCGCTTTTTTTTTGATACACTGAGCTGGAGGCAGTCCTCTGTGCACCAGATCTGGAAAAGTCCACCCATGAATTTTACGGTTACCTGTTAGTGGCAGCGAATCCTGAGCTATCCTCTCTGAGCCAGAAATGGACAGTGGATATCCCTGGACTGGATGATGATGACTGGAAGGAGATTTGGGATTTTCCCTTCTCTATTTTGTTTCAGCCAGAAACAAAATGATTAAATTTAAAACTTGACATAGAGCCTATGCACCCCGCACAGACTCCAGAATTTTGCCTCACTTGCTGGCACTCTGCACCAAGCAGGGTACTTTTTTCACATCTTTAGGACCCACCCGGCTATAGTACAAAATTGGCTAGATATATTGGAAGTTATTTTTTTTGCATGACACAGATAACTATACCTCTTGAACCACGTTATTGTCTGCTTGGTTTAGTGGGACTGCTTGCTGTGATGGTGGCCAAGAAGACTCTTGTTAGTCTCCTGTTGTTTTATGTCCGTAAGGCAATAACAATGTGCTGGAAGCCAACCTCCCCTCCCACATTGTCCTTCTAGATGAGGTTTATTAACACTATTTTGCCCCTTCATCGTTCCACTTATACCAGGGATCCTCAAACTACGGCCCTATAGCTGTTCCAGAACTACACATCCCATGAGGCATTGTAATACTCTGACATTCACAGACATGACTAGGCATGATGGTAATTGTAGTTCCTGAACAACTGGAGGGCCAAAGTTTTAAGACCCCTGACTTATACTAATAGGGGTGCCCTCGTAAATTCCAGAAAATTTGGTTTTGCTGGTTGGAGGATACCTCCACGTCCGCAATGGTAGTAACATGTACATTAGAGTCTCAGGTGCTGACACAGTGCATTTAAAAAGACTGTAGGGGTGGATTTACTAACGGCAAACAGGCTGTTCACTTACCAAGGGAATTTTCTCCAAAGCTTGGTGAAAAAATTCCCCTGCAAAGCAACTTCATTTGAAAAGTGAACAGCCAATTTGCTATTAGTAAATCAAGCCTTGTGAATACTTACCTTTCCGTCAGGTGACAAATCCATTCTCCTCTGCCTTTCAGTGCTGTAGCCTGAAGAAAAGCCTTCAACATTGAATACATTCAGGAATGTCAAATGCCTGTGTCCACCATCTTGTGTTGTGGTTCCATCCTCCAAACTCAACGTCACTATAGAATAACGCATTGATATAAAGCAGGGATATGCAAATGTGGCCCAATATGCCTCTGCCTCTTGGTGTCATGCTTGTGGCTGTCAAAGTCTTGCTATGCCTCATGGGAATTGTAGTTCTGCAACATCTGGAGGACCACAGTTTGCATATCCCTGATATAAAGGATGGTGGGAGTAACCGCAACGTGTGGTGGAGCAAACAGCTACAGAATCTGATTTCATTCTAAAACTTTTCATCATAGAAATTTACTGCAAAAGGAAAAGCTAAAAAATCAGTTTAGCAATTTTCTTTCCAAAAACTATGAGGCTGACCGGTAGCACTGAAGGACCCCAGCTCCTAGAACAATTTTAATAGGTTAGCATTATGGAATACACAAAACATTTTAAAGTGAAAAGGAAGTGAGGCCTAGTACCTTCCAATTTGCAGTGTTATGTCCTCCAAAGTTGTATATCCACTTTAGTACTTACTAAACATTATTGTACATATTGTAGTGCATATTGTAGTTGTAGCACTATTCCTTTGGGAGCTGCTGGTGACGGGTTCCCTTGGGTTACCCATAGCAACAGTACAATAGTTTAGCAACTTTAAAGTACTTGGCTCAGTTAAGAAGCAGTCTAGGAGTTTTTTTTTTTTTTTATTGAGATCTTGGATAGGAGAAGGGAATGAGTGGGATACTCCAACTTGAATACACTATGCACAATTTGCTGGGACGTTTAACTGCACTTGAATGTGGCAAGGCCGCTGCTTCACCTTGTCAGTAGCGATGAAGTAGTGATAAATGAACCACTTTAGATAAGCTGTACCGTACTGCAGTACACACTTCAGGGTCCTTCCTGGCACCCCCTTTTGTTCCTATTCTTCAGGGCTTTTTACATGGCACCCCTTTACTGTCAAACTCTCTGTGTGAGCTAGCTCCTTGATCCCCTGACTTCACTGGAGTGGTCCCCCTTCCTGGGCCAGATCCTTTGGCAGGTCCCTTTTTTTTTCAGAGAGACTCTGCCAGCAGCTCCACTGTCAGCACCCTGGATCCTCTGCAGCTCAGCTCCACACCCGGTTCACTAGGCCGACTGCCTAAGACCACTTTCCTCTAACACTGCAGGAGGAGAGACCAGCCGTCCACCTCCTCCCGGGACTCTGCTTCCCGCCAAAGATGCCCTGTCACATGTCCCCTTAGTATTTATGATCAATCCCAGGATGCATTGCAGGAATGCCCTCCCACTGGGACTGTCATAAAACTTGATGTGTCACTGGCTAGCTTTCCTCCACTGTCCAACAAGCTCCCTCATTGGATGCAGTGGGGACACTCCCTCAGACCCAGTGAATCACACCTGGAAACATGTGACAGGCAACCTAATCGATCAGGCTCCTCTGATAAGCAGCAGGAGCAATAAATGCTTTACCTAGCACCTACCTAACTAGGAGGGTGCTACATAGTTTTTAGGGGGTTGTAAAGATTTATTTACTTTTTATTCAAATAAAAAAAATGTTATACTCACCTGCTCTGTGTAGTTTTGCACAGAGTGGCCCCTATCCTCCTCTTCTAGGGTCCCCCACCAGCACTCTTGGCTCCTCCTCTTCTCCATGTGCAGCGATAGCAAGCTGCTTGCAATGGGGGCACATGTGTGGGCTTTATCTAGAGCTCGACCTAGAGCTAGGCTGTGTGCATCTAAAGAACAAGCACGACTTGGACCTGCCCCCCCCCCCCCACACTCTCTCCTCACAGGATTTGACTGACAGCAACAGGACCCAATGGCTTCTGCTACTGCCAAGTCTCCTTTGAGAGAAAGCGAAGAAGAGCTGCTGCAGAGGGGCACAGTGATGGATCCAGTTTAGGCTCAGGTAAATGTTTAATGGGAGGGCTCAGGGAGGGCAGCTATTGAAAAGTTTTTTTGATTCTAAAATGTTACTAAACCCAGGACCCTCCATTCACTATATCTGATCTCCCCAAGGTACACAGAACATGAAAAGCAATTATTTTAGTAAATATAAACTGCTAAATACATTTTCTCATCAGCAGTATATAGCAGTCTTTTGACTTTTATCAGTGTCTGGTTAAAGCTTTGAGGAGGAGTTTTCATTCTCCTCTGACTGTTCTATGAAGCTGCATTACCCCTGACCCTCTGTCTGGGCAGTGCTGATTGGCCCTGTGCTGGTCACATGCATCCTCCCAAGAAAAATAAAAAAACTCTCTAGCACTACACACCAAACTGAGCATTTGCGGAGTGTTCCCAAGGCTCTGTGCTATCAGCAGATAGATTGGGGACAGTGGAAGAAGGGGAGGATCAGAGAAGACAGGATAAAGCAGACCTTTTAAACAATGCTCAGGATTACCCCTTAGGTTCCACAGTGAGTATAACAAGCATGTTTTACTACATATACAAAATTATTTTACTGTTGTTGGTATAGTAACACTTTAATGCAGAGATTGCATTACAGTAAAAAAACATTTTTCTTTAAAATCACTTTAAGAAATAGAATTGTATCTGTCACTGTATTCATGAGAAGTACCTTTAACTGGTAGCCTGCAATCTGTTCTATGTGAAAGACCAGCTGCACCACCAAAAGCAAAAACAACCTCCTTGCCAAATTCATGTGCTGTGCTATCTCTTTGTGTACATTGTTTAGCACAAGCAGATGTGAAGGATAGCGTTGCAAGAGTATAATACATCTCCCCAGTACATGGCGAAGTGCTGTATGATAAAGACCTAAGGCAGTGTCCATTATTGAATGGAAAAATCAAATATCTCCTAACTACCTGAGATAGGAAAGGCAAACTTTTTATTAACAAATATTTAGGAAAAGGCATCTTTGGTAGGCCTTCATCAATGGGACTATAAGAATGAATGCACAAAAATGATCAATTGAATCAAAACGTGATTTTTTTTTCTAGCTTTCTTTAATACCAGCTTTTGAAAATTAACAAACACCAACAGCATCTTGAAGCCCCTAAAAGAAGGACATCTGACTAGGACAGAATTATTTTTTTGTTGTATAGTAGGGAATGGTTAAATCCCTGAAATGTACTTATACTGTCTGTCCTGAAGAAATAATAGGCAGTAAGGGAAAATGTCTTTAAGGTAAGGTATATCTTCCCTAAAGCTTGCCATAGATAGTAATATAAAAAGAATAACCGCTCTTCCAAATACAAATGGCAGCCAGCATTAATCACAATAAATGATATAGAAATGATATAGTTAAAATGCAGCGCTTAATAAAGTCCACAATATATGGTAAGTCCACACTTAGATGATATGCGATGAATTCACAGTCACAGAAAACACCTTGGTATGTGAAGATGTAACATCAATAGTGGATAGGATTGGAACAGCAAGCACCTCCACCACACAGAAAAAACTAATGGCCTCTTACCAGATCCTAATAATCACTGCTCTCACAGTGATCATAAGTGCCTTGAGATCTTTATGGAGATCAGACTGGAGCACAGTGTGTTGGATCCCAGATCATCCAGAGCAAGGTAGTGTAGGGATAACAGCTATCTCATAAACACTGCAAGCTCTTGTGGTCTGTTTTTTTTTTTTTTTGTTCAATCAAAAAAAATAAACTGATTTGATTCCTCCATCCACACATACACTATGTTGCCAAAAGTATTGGGATGTCTGCCTTAAGGCTGGGTTCACATTTAGAACAGATGCGGCTCACAGCAGGGTTTTGGTGCATCCTTGTTCTCTGTTTTAGGGATGAATCAGGCCCGAATTTTGGCCTGAATTTAGAACTGAAATGGAGCCAAGGACGCAAAGGTCCCCTGCGTAATCCGCTCCACAGCAGCCATGGAGATGTGTGAACTGGCTCCATTGAGACAAACCCGCATTCAATTCGCATAAGTGTGAACCCAGCCTTAAAGCGGTAGTATCATGCTTTTTTACACTTTTACCTACAGGTAAGCCTATAATAAGGCTTACCTGTAGGTACAATTAATATCTCCTAAACCGGCACGGTTTAGGAGATATTTGCAGTGCATGCAGCCGCTCACGCGAGCGGCGCATGCGCTCTGAAGGTCTGGGGGGACCTTCAGTTTTGCTTGCCGGGAGCTTGCCGGAAAATCACTCCCGCGCGGAAGAGCGGGAGTGACGTTATCGCGGCTCCGGCCAATCACAGCGCCGGAGCCGCCGAACCCGGAAGAGACGGCGAGGGATCATGGCGGCACCCGCAGCTATGTCTGGGGGTCCGAGTCGGGGCTTCGTTCTAAGGTAAGTAATATATAATGAGCTAGTATGCGATGCATACTAGCTCATTATGCCTTTGTCTTGCAGGTGTTTTTTTTTTTTTTACATTTTGGGTTTACAACCGCTTTAATCCCACATGAACTTTAATGGCGTCCCAGTCTTAGTTTGTAGGGTTCAATATTGAGTTGGCCCACCCCTTGTAGCTATAACAGCTTCAAATCTTCTGGGAAGGCTGTCCATAAGGTTTAGGAGTGTGTCTATGGGAATGTTTAGCCATTCTTCCAGAAGTACATTTGTGAGGTCAGGCACTGATGTTGGAGTGAAGGTCTGGCTCGCAGTCTCCGCTCTAATTCATCCCAAAGGTGTCTTCTGACAGCTTCCCGAGCAGAGAGTGCCTAACTGTCAGTCAACAGCTCTCTGCTCTGCTGTCTCAGTGGCTCGCTAAGAGACTGAGCCAGATGTCGGTCCAGGCACATGGCGGATCCCGACTCCATGGTCATGATGACGCGGTGCCTGGACCGACATCTGTGACGTCAGCCCACTCTCTGCTGAAAACAGATCACAGGAGTGCAGAACAAACTGCACTCCTGTGATCCATAGGAGATGTACAGCCAAACAAGCTTTGGCTGCACATCTCTTTTAAAGAAAAAATGTTGCCTTTAGAAGCACAGATCGTTAAAGTCAAGACAAGATCTGACATGTCAATTTCCACTTGGCCTTCACATCCAAAAGATTTTAACCACCTGTGTACCACTGTACATTTTTAACAGCAAAATGGTGGCTGCTTTTTTCTGCACTGCTGTTTATAAATGGTACTGCAGAAATCACCCTTGAGCAGCCAATCAGCTTCTTTATGGCTGAAATCCGTGGTTTCATTTGACAGTTTGGTTCACAGGAACATTGTATAGAAACATAGAGTGACAGCAGAAAAAAGTCCAATGAGTATGCCTCATTTTTATGTGTGTGTACATATAAAAAAAAAAAAAAAGGAGTGCGCATGCGCGGCTGCTCCAACATGGCAGCTTAGCCCGGAGCTCCGCGCCTCCCCGGTCTCATTAGGGCACCAGCGCCGGCATCGGAACGCACGAAGCCCCGCAATCGGCACCGATCGCTGCTCCTTCCTCCAGCGGTTCCCCCTTGGATGTCGGCGGGTCCTCGGAGCGAGGTCTCCCGCCGTCTGATCTTCTTGTCCCCGGAGCGGGACACAGCCAAGATGGCGACCGCGCCATCTCTTCCCTCAGAGGACAGAGGCACACAGGAGGTAGGGGACATACCAGCTTGCCCTATGGACACCCCCTCAGCCTCCCCCGATCCCTGGCCATCCCCAGCGACCCCTGCATACCTGCCACAGCCCCCACTACTATCGCCAGCCTCCACTGAATCCCTCCTCAGCAGGCACCTTGCACAGGCCCCAGGGATCATGGGGCTGCATTCACCAGAGGCCCTGGCTTTCCCTCACCAACCAGGCCTCACCTCCCCAGGACAGTTTCCGGACATCACTCTATTAATGTCTAAGTTCTCAGAGATGCTAGCTGCCGGCCTGGCCCAGAATGCCTCACAAATCACGGGATCCATTAAGGCGGAACTCCAGAACTTTGGCACCCGGATTGAAGCAATTGAGAGCACTATGGATCAGACAGTCGCAAGGGCCAATCAAAACACAGCATGCATCCAGACTATCCAAGATCAACTAGACGCAGCGCTTAGTAAGCTGGATGATATGGAAAACAGAAGCAGATGCCTAAATTTTAGGGTCAGAGGGATCCCAGAAACCATCACGGACATTCCTACCACAATTAAAGCTTTTATTAGGGATCTCATTCCGAACATTTCGGACCATCGCCTGGAGCTCGACCGGGCTCACAGGGCCCTACAACTGCCCCGCAAAGATGGCCTTCCCAGAGATGTTATCGTCAAACCCCACTTCTATGGGGTTAAAGAGGAGCTCATGAAAGTGAGTAGGGGTAGAGAGGACCTATCCATCCAGGGTCACAGGATTCAACTCTTCGCCGACCTCTCCCCCTTCACTATTCAACGCCGCAGAGCTCTAAAGCCGCTTACACAAGCTCTTTCTGCCCGGGCGCTGAAATATTGGTGGTCTTTCCCCTTCCGGCTGAATTTTCAATTCCAGAACAAGACGTACAACTTCACCAACTTCCAGGAGGGTGAAGGCATGCTCCTGCATCTGGGTATCATCTCCAGGGATCCTGCCCCGTCCACTTCCAGGAGAGAATCTTCCAAGCGACCCCCTCCGATCAGCCCTGTCTCCTCAGTTTGGAACAAGCAGCAAACGAAGCGCCACCGTGATGTCCAGCCTCCCTGATATCTGCATTGCTCCTCTGGAATCTTCTTTCTTCAGTCGTCGAAGTTCGTCCTTCCTCGCCTGATGGGGGTCCGAGATGATCCCTGCCTCCATTTTTTGGCCCCCCTTTTTGGGTCTGTTTCCGGACTGTTTTGTTCCCTTTTTCCAGCAAACTATTTATTTTACAATTTTTGATGTGACTTACCTCATCTATTTTCTTCACGCTGGTCAGGTTCTTTTTGAATACTGGGACTGTAATTACTGCTTAATCTGTTGTCGTTAAGCTTGCAGCTCCCCTCCTCCCCAGTACTCCCTCCCCCCCTTACTTTTATTTTCTCCCCCCCCCTTTTTTTTTTTCTCCCTGCCTACCTTCCCCTCCCCATGTTGTCTTTTTCCCCCGTCCCCCCTAGACCTAACCTCCTATTAGTGCTTTTGGGGCAACTCCCCATATTCTACACTTAGGGGTGATTTTCATGCTCGAATTTTGCTATCTTTTGTTGATTTTTTATGAGGGTGCCGGGCTGGTGCCCTGTGGCCGGAGAGGCTTTAATGTGCCTCCTCCTGTCGGACGTTAGATGATTTCATCTGGCCTCCCTCAGGAATGTGCCCTGACTGGTTCAGGACGCATCCTTACACGTGATGAGGAGCTGTGGGTCCTTCCTGCGGCTTTCTCATCCCTTGGCAAGTCTTTGGACTTGCTACTTTCTTCTTCCTCTGTTGTCTTCTTTTTTCTCTTTTTCTCCCTTTACTGGTGTCTTTTTCTTCCCCTTAGGTTCCTGCGGTCCTTCTGGTTCCCTGTTGCTCCTGACAAGCCTGCTACCGCTGTGAATAGTCTCCTCCGGGGATGTTCTCGGGATCCCGCCGGATCACCTACATCAGCGTGCCTCCTCCCCGCGCAACATGCAGGCTAATGTGAGTACGGTCTCTTCTCTACAGGTGGCATCACACAACACCCAGGGCTTAAATTCACCTGTTAAGCGTAGGAAGGCATTCCAACATTACCATTCTCAAGGATTGGGGGTCCTCCTGCTTCAGGAGACTCACTTCCCGGAATCCTACCAACCGACATATGTCCACCATAAATACCCCTTGTTTTATCTTGCCAATGCCCCCTCCAAACAGAGAGGGGTGGCCATATTTTTTGCTAAATCCCTTTCCTTCTCGCACCTGCACACCGTAAGGGACCCCCAGGGTCGATTTATTCTGGTCAAGGGCCACATACAAGGAGTGTTATACACATTTATTTCTTACTATGCCCCTAACAAAGGTCAGGCGAAATTCCTCTCCGAGATGTTTCTCCTTCTCTCTCCCCACTTTGAGGGCCGCGTTCTCATTGGAGGGGATTCCAACTTAGCCCTTGACTGCTCCCTTGATAAATCCCAATCCTCCGGTGGTCGGCTTCGCCGACCTTCGAAGCAGAGCCTTCGGGTGGCTAGATCGCTCCATGCATTGGGTCTGATTGATATTTGGCGGGAGTTGAACCCATCTACTCGAGATTACACACATTTCTCGGCCCCTCATCATACGTTTGCGCGGATTGACCACATTTTCATCCCCACGACGGATATCCCTTCTGCCCAGAAGTCTAAAATTAGAGAAGTCCCTTGGTCGGACCATTCCATGGTCACTCTTCAGCTCTCCTACTCCCTATTTCCCCGAGGCCCCTCTCCATGGAGAATTAATGAATCTATTCTGAGCGATCCGGCTAGATGCTCCATGATAGACACTGCACTTCGCGAATACTTCACGCTTAATGATCTCCCAGACACATCCCCTACTACCTTATGGGGGGCCCATAAGGCTGTCCTGCGAGGCTACCTCATCCAGCTGGGGGCGAAAATTAAAAAGGAGAGTCTAGTTGATATCACCCGCTTAGAGACGGAATATACTCGCCTCTGTAGAGCCCACAAGCGCTCCCCTAATCCCTCCTCTCTTGCCGAACTGGATGCGATTAAATTGTCACTTAACCTGGCCCTAACTTCCAGGGCCGAAAAGGCCCTGCGCTGGCAAGGGGCTCGCGCTTATGCTTTTAGAGATAAAATGGGTACAAAATTGGCATCGAAGCTCTCCCCAAAGTTTCGGGCGATTTCCATGCCCAAAATAAAATCCCCCTCTGGTGTTCTTTCGAGCAACCCTACATCCATCATGGATTCCTTCCACTCCTTCTATTCCCAACTTTATGCGGCCCCCACCCCCCATAAGGGGGACGATCCTGACTCGTTCCTAGACAACGTGCCTCTCCCCCGCCTCACGGATACGCATAGATCCCTTTTGGAATCCCCTGTTGACGAACGGGAGGTGCTGGAAGTGATCAAGTCTCTTCGACCCAATTCCACCCCAGGTCCTGACGGTTTTTCCAATTCCTATTACAAGACATTTGCGTCGGTCCTATCTCCTTATCTGGTCAGGTTCTTCAATGCCCTCAGGGGCGGAGCTCGCCTGGATGAAGCCTCTAATAAAGCTTACATTTCGGTTATCCCCAAGCCGGGGAAGGATCCCTCCGATGTGGGCAATTACAGACCAATATCTCTCATTAATAATGATCTCAAGATATTGACCAAAATTGATGCTAATCGCTTATCCAGCTTTATTGCCAAATACATTCATAAGGATCAGGTGGGGTTCATTCCGGGTAGGCAGGGACCTAACCAGATAAGGAGGGTGGTTAATGTCATCTCGCTGCTAAATTCAGGGTGGGATGGTGGCCCTTCCCAACCTGGTTTTCTCCTGTCATTGGACCTACAAAAGGCCTTTGACTCCCTTTCGTGGCCGTTCCTCTTCCGTACCCTCGAACGATGGGGTTTTGGTCCCTCTTTCATCACTACACTACGAGCCCTTTACTCCCAGCCGGCAGCTCAGGTCAGAATGCAGGGATACTACTCTGCAGACATCCGGATCCGGAGGGGAACGAGACAGGGATGCCCCCTCTCCCCGCTCCTTTTCGCTGTTGCCCTTGAATCTCTTGCTTCGGCGATCCGTCTTCACCCTGATATACATGGCATACA
This sequence comes from Pelophylax lessonae, assembly GCF_965119305.1. Lineage (NCBI taxonomy): Eukaryota > Metazoa > Chordata > Amphibia > Anura > Ranidae > Pelophylax > Pelophylax lessonae. The sequence continues at coordinate 596,823,163 of NC_138770.1, read as the reverse complement.
ATGTGGGTCTGAGTTCCACAAATGCGCGTTGTTCGCGGATGATATGATGCTCTTTGTTACGTCCCCATTGATCTCTCTTCCCAATATCGTTTCCCTCTTGGACACCTTTGGGGCGGCTTCTGGCTTGCGAGTAAACATGACTAAGTCGGTGGCCCTTAATATCACTCTCCCTGGGCCACTGGTGGATCGTCTGAAAGACCATTTCCCCTTCTCCTGGCAATCGAATTCTATTCCTTACCTTGGAGTCTCCTTGACTCCCACTATAGACAAACTCTATTCGACCAACTATCCGCCCCTGATACAACGACTAAAACGGGATCTCTCTGACTGGTCTCGCTGTCACATTTCCTGGTTAGGGAGAATCAATGCAGTTAAGATGACACTCTTGCCACATATTCTTTATTTTTTCCGGTCGCTCCCAATCCCGGTGCGGAAATCCCACATTCAAAACTTACAAGGACACATCTTTAAATTTATCTGGGGAACGAAGGGTTATAGAATTAATAGACTTACGCTTCTACGCTCCCGGAAACAGGGGGGCTTAGGAGTTCCGGACCTTTGGAAATATTATCTGGCAGCACAGCTGACTCAGTTTTCCGTCATTTATTCCAGAGGGGGGAAGCCTGACTGGTACTTTATGGAACGCCAAGCAGTCCCTCGACACACCATTGACTACCTGCTTTGGAGACCTGCTCGAGCCCGCCCCCCGGTGCTGGCCCCTACTCTTTCACATTCTTTATCCATCTGTGATCGCATACACAAAACGCATAAAGACACTTCGCCTTGGGCTCCCCTCACTCACCTATTCCATAATCCGGCCTTCCCTCCAGGTGAAGACATAGGGGCATTTAAATGGTGGACTGACAAAGGCATGTACAGAATTGGCCACTTTTTGGATAGCTCGGGTCCTATCACTCTTTCTCATTGTACCACAAAGTTGAAGATGCCGCCTGTAGAGAAATTCCGTTTTACCCAAATTTCGCACTTTATTAACTCTCTTAGGTCCAAATTCTCTGAACCCCTACGGGTAACGCCTTATGAAAAGTGGTGTGCTCAAATTTCTGATGTCAAGGGGGGAATCTCCCTCATTTACGCTCTACTGAACGATGCACAAACCAAATCTGTCTATATGTTTAAATGGAAGCAGGACCTCAAATTAGACTGGGACCTCTCTGACTGGCACGCTAATGTTGGGCGCTCTTTCCGGGGTATTCATAATATTGGCCTCATGGAAGCTAATCTTAAAGTTATTTTGAGGTGGTACATGGTGCCGGCCACATTGGCCACCATCTTTCCCTCCACATCCCCTACCTGCTTCCGGGGATGTGACCTGGCTGGCACCATTCTCCACATCTTTTGGGAATGCCCCAAACTCAGGTCGTTTTGGCAGCGCATTTACGGTATTGTTCGTCGGATTTCTGGTCTCAAGGTGCATCCATCTCCTGCTCAAGCCCTGTTGAGCCAACGCATCCCTAAGCTCCCTAAACACACCCAATCCCTCATTTTCTACATCTTCCTCGGTGCCAAGATGGCGATAGCCAGGCAGTGGAAGATGCCTTCAGTTCCACTCCGCTTGGCTAAGGGTAAGATTTCATGGATAATGGCACAGGAGAAGATGTATAGTATTCTGGACGACTCCAGAGAGAAGTTTGAAAGTATCTGGGAACCCTGGGCAGCATACATGAATGTTACTATTTGATGTTTTCTTTGCACTGGACAGTGGGGTAACCCCCTTTTTTTTTTTTATTCCCTTTTACCTCCCATAACCCTGTTGCTAATTTGTCTCACAGTGTCTTCAGGAACCGGTCCGCAGGAACCTCCGTCCCCCCTTTTTGCATTCCCTTCTCTTTTCTTTCTTCTTACCTTGTAGGCTTTCTGCCTTCTTTCTTCTCTTTTTCCTTTTTCTATTCTTTGCCTGTTCAACTCTTGGTTTTACTGTACTTATAGCCAACGGTTGACGATCCGAATTGTTTAGTTCTCTAGCAAGTGGTTTGGAGACTATGTTTTCTATTTTGGTGGAGCTTTCATCGTACCTTTACACACCTGTAGTTGGGGCCCCGTGCCTCTTTCATCTAGGGTTGGTAGATGGCATTCTTGTAGGTAGTTCTCCCTTGAAGTTTTTTTTTTTTTTTTTGGGTCACTATACCATTTTGCAGTACACACGTGGGGTGCCTCTTCCGAGGCACAGTTTGCTCCCTTTAGAGGTGTCTTGGGTGGGGGCTCCCTACGGTGTTGGGGGCTATCCCCTGCACTTACTGGATGGTGACCACCTTTTGTTCTCTTATAGCACGTAGGTTTGTCTACTTTTCTCATGACTTAACCCTAGATGTTTTAATAGCATTGAGGGCTGGGTATCCACCTGCTACAGTTGACCTCCACTTTTCAACTATTATTTGTTGTAAAATAGCCTTCACTATTGTACCACTTCCATTGTTATTTGTCTTTGTTACTCTCTAATAAAAATCTATTGAAATAAAAAAAAAAAAATATATATATATATATATATATATATATATATACTGTATATATTATATATATATATATATATATATATATATATATATATATACATATATATATATATATATATATATATATACATATATATATATATATATATATATATATATATATATATATATATATATATATATATATATATATATATATATATATATATTTACACATATATACACATATATGTATATATATATATATATATTTTTTTTTTTTTTCTCTATGTTTTTTTGCTTAACTACTTTGTCTGTAGAGTATAGATCTATGTTTTGTTCAACCATGTTTGAATCTACTTACTGTTGATTGACTCACTGCCTCTTCTGAAAGTCTATTTCCAGCAGCAACTACCATTTCAATAAAATAATACTTAGATCCATTTTGAACTTTCCTCCTGTTAGTTTGAGGTCATGTCCCTGTGTTCTTGATCTTGGCTTTATATTGAAAATATTGTCTTATTGAACCTTATTTTACCTGCTTGATGTATTTAAAGGTTTCAGTGATATCTCTCCTTTCCCTTCTTTCCTTCAGACTGTACATTTTAAGTTCCTGAAGTCTATCCTGATATGTTTTATATCTCCGGCCTTTCACCATTTTTGTTGCCCATCCCTGGACTCGTTCTATCTCATCAATATCTTTTTGTGAGGTCTACAGAACTGGACACAGTATTCTAAATGAGGTCTATTACAGTGGATTCAGGACCTCCTTCCTCTTACTTAGTGATGCATCCTAGAATTCTATTCACTTTTCTTACTGCTTGGTCACACTGTTTGCTCATTTTGCAGTCATTTGAAATAAATAGCTCCAAATCTTTTTCCTCTCTAGTGCTGTCCAACACTATACCCCCAATGTTGTACTCTGTCAAGAAATAATTTTTCCCTAGGTGCGTAATTTCACATTTGGAAACATTGAACTGCAGTCTCAACTGCTTTGACAAATCTTCCAGCAATGCCAAATCATGTTCTATGTTATAGACACCTCCAGGGATTTCAACCCTATTACACACTTTTGTGTCATCAGCAAAAAGACGTATTTTACCCACCAACCCTTTAGTTCTAAAACTTACATATAGATTAAATAGAACAGGGCCTAGTATCGAGCCTTATGGGACACCACTAATGACTGGTCTCTGTTCCGAATGATCCACATTTACAACCACACTCTGGTGAGTATCCTTTAGCTAACTGCATATCCAATGAACCACCCATAGGTTAAGTCCTATCTTGTATGACTTTTTTATTAGATCATTGTGTGGAAATATATCAAATGCTATGCTATAGGCTACATCCACAGCACCACCCTGGTCCAAAACATTAGTGATATAGTAAATAAAAATTCAATCAGATTACTCTTATATGATCTGCCCATAGTAAATCCATGCTGCTTTAGGTCCAGCGAGTTGTGTGTTTTTAAGAGATCAGTGACCCTTCTTTTCAGGAGTGATTCTTTTATCTTGATTATAACAGATGGTAAACTCACTGGCCTGTAATTGCCAGCTTCTACCTTTGCTTAGAAGACATTGATGAAAAGGACCGATTAATGGTCCAACAACCAGGGCTTTTTTTCTCAGAGAAGGTGCAGGAACTCCTAACCCCTTGACTCCGCCCCCTACCCACCTCCGAACACCGTTCCTTGGTTTCACATCTTACCCACCTCCCAGTACCACCCCTTTTAGATAATTAACAATAGCAAGAAAGGCAATATAATAGATCTAGAAACAATGGACACCCCAGCGACAATAGATCCACCCCTGCAACAATGGACTTGCAACAGCCAGCATCAATAGACCCTCCAACAGCCAGCAACATTATACCCCTCCCTCAACAGTAGATCCCTCCAAGCAACGATTGATTCCCTGCAACATAAGACCCACCCCAGCAACAATAGATACCCCACCAACAACAACAGACTTCCCCAGCAACAATAGATTCTATGCACAAATAGATCCCCTCCAGCAATACTAGATTACCCAGTAGCCAGCATCAATAGACCCTCCAGCAGCAAGCGGCAAAGAAATCTCCCTAAACAATAAATCCCTCCCAGCAACAACTGACCCACCAGCAACATCAGACCCACCCCAGTAACAATACATCCCCCATGAGCAACAGAAGACCTCCCCAGCAACTATAGACCCCCAGCCTCCGCAAAAATAGATCCCCTCCAGCAACAATAGATTGCCTATTAGCCAGCATCAGCAGACCCTCCAGCACACCCGGGCATCCCTTACCATTACATACATTCAGTTCTGGAGGTGCCGGAACTGCGTGCCCCCGCGTTCCCGCTGAAAAAAAAGCCCTGCCAACAACTATACACCAAAGTTCTTTTAGAACTCTGGGCTGAATACCATCAGGGCCCATTGTTCTATTATGCTTTATTTTATTTATAGAGCTGTTCTCTAACATGTGATTATGTGATGTCCAATACCACCAATGTTTACAGCCCCTTCCTTTTACAATAGGGGAAGGGGAGGAAGGAGAAAAAAATGAATGAAATAAAAAAATCATTCATTGATCCCAGATCAGAGGCTGCAGCAAATTCAGGGTAGAAGAGGGGTTGAGTTTCCTGTACATCTGATCTGCATTCAATCTCTATGTGGCCTGCATATAATCCCCTCACCTTCCTTATCCTGCACATCTATACAATAAGTTTCTCATCATCATCCTCCTGTATGTGACCTGATATTAACCCCGCTTGCCCTCCTTCTCTCTCTCTGTCTATGGCCTGTACATTTAATGTATCAAGCACACTATTACCAAGTTCCATGTTTTAACGCCCTTATACCAGCATGTTTCTTCATATCCAGAAAATTATAGCAAAAAAATTAAATCACCTTGGGGTGTATAACTTCAAAAAATAGGTAGTTTGGAGGCTTTTAGTACTGTCCTGGAATTATTATTCATATGTTTTTGTGACGGTGCTCACTGTCACTGGAATTTAAGGACAGATGGGTGATGGTTTGAATTGCTTCATATTTGTCAGCAAGGTCTCTGACCAGGAAGTACAACTCCTTATATGGTCATTCCAGGAAGTTCAATGAGGAGACGGACTGTCTAACAATGTTGCTTTTGTCTGAGGTGGCTTTCCATTCACCTATTGTCGGGTGTGCTAATGAACTCACCTGCTGTCTGCTAAGGGATGTATTGACACTCAGAGTAATGTGTATTGGGGGCTCGTTAGGGACCCATTGTTCTGTGTCTGGCTATTGTGTACATTGATTGCCCCCTGGGGCTTCTGTCTCATTACACATAACAGTCCTTCTACTCAAGTTATCTGACCAATCCCTGATGACTAATTTTCAAGTCCTCATTTGCATGGAGAAAGGAGGACCTGAAGGGGAACTGCAGGTACTTTGCAATTGACCAATAGGAGGGCAGTTGTTGGGGGCAGGATGTTCCAAATTCTGTATAAAAGTGTGCTATGTTCTTCCAATAAATTGGTCTTCCTGTTTGAACTTACATACAGCCTGCTTGGTGTTTGTCCTAATGGATTCCGGACGACACATAGCTGTAGTTCGGATCCCGGTTTCTTGGTTGACCGAACCATCAGACGTTGCTATCTGCAAGCTGACTCACTAGAAACAGAGGAGTGTAGGGAGAGCGGAAGCGAGCGAGCAAGGGTCTCGTCACAGTTTTTTTAACAGAAAGTAAGGCATTTTCCTAAAACTTGTGGTCCTTTTTCCTTTTTACAGTAAAACATAAGAAAACACAATTGTTAATAAATACCACCAATAGAAAGCTCTATCTGTCTCAAAAAATTATAAAATTGTCAATCAAACTACCAAATGTAATGAACGGGTATTATAGGCTGGTACTGAAGTAGTTAGGGAGTGTCATATGAGGGTTGTTTATCTCAGTTGCAGATGTTCTTTTTAGTGAGCCCATGTAAGTCCGAACTGTGGTTTTAGGCTTGCCAGCCCACTTTATTAATCAAACATTAAAGTTCTAAAACTGGTGTCTATGCAGGGGATTTTCAACAGCGAAACAGTTAACAGAAAATACCAAGCCACCTGGCTCTCTTCAGCAGCTTCACTGCTCTTGTCCCCCTTTTTTTTGCTCTTGTCACTAGTTCCTGAGACCATCTCACACAGCTTGTCCAGGCTCTCTGGGCTTTCCTGGCTCAGCCAGTAGTTAAAGTTCCCTGCTCTATGGGCCCAATCCTGGCATCTCAATAGGTGCACTCCTAACTAGTGATGTCGCGAACCTAAAATTCGCCGTTCTCTGACCAGGAAGTACAACTCCTTATATGGTCATTCCAGGAAGTTCAATGAGGAGACGGACTGTCTAACAATGTTGCTTTTGTCTGAGGTGGCTTTCCATTCACCTATTGTCGGGTGTGCTAATGAACTCACCTGCTGTCTGCTAAGGGATGTATTGACACTCAGAGTAATGTGTATTGGGGGCTCGTTAGGGACCCATTGTTCTGTGTCTGGCTATTGTGTACATTGATTGCCCCCTGGGGCTTCTGTCTCATTACACATAACAGTCCTTCTACTCAAGTTATCTGACCAATCCCTGATGACTAATTTTCAAGTCCTCATTTGCATGGAGAAAGGAGGACCTGAAGGGGAACTGCAGGTACTTTGCAATTGACCAATAGGAGGGCAGTTGTTGGGGGCAGGATGTTCCAAATTCTGTATAAAAGTGTGCTATGTTCTTCCAATAAATTGGTCTTCCTGTTTGAACTTACATACAGCCTGCTTGGTGTTTGTCCTAATGGATTCCGGACGACACATAGCTGTAGTTCGGATCCCGGTTTCTTGGTTGACCGAACCATCAGACGTTGCTATCTGCAAGCTGACTCACTAGAAACAGAGGAGTGTAGGGAGAGCGGAAGCGAGCGAGCAAGGGTCTCGTCACAGTTTTTTTAACAGAAAGTAAGGCATTTTCCTAAAACTTGTGGTCCTTTTTCCTTTTTACAGTAAAACATAAGAAAACACAATTGTTAATAAATACCACCAATAGAAAGCTCTATCTGTCTCAAAAAATTATAAAATTGTCAATCAAACTACCAAATGTAATGAACGGGTATTATAGGCTGGTACTGAAGTAGTTAGGGAGTGTCATATGAGGGTTGTTTATCTCAGTTGCAGATGTTCTTTTTAGTGAGCCCATGTAAGTCCGAACTGTGGTTTTAGGCTTGCCAGCCCACTTTATTAATCAAACATTAAAGTTCTAAAACTGGTGTCTATGCAGGGGATTTTCAACAGCGAAACAGTTAACAGAAAATACCAAGCCACCTGGCTCTCTTCAGCAGCTTCACTGCTCTTGTCCCCCTTTTTTTTGCTCTTGTCACTAGTTCCTGAGACCATCTCACACAGCTTGTCCAGGCTCTCTGGGCTTTCCTGGCTCAGCCAGTAGTTAAAGTTCCCTGCTCTATGGGCCCAATCCTGGCATCTCAATAGGTGCACTCCTAACTAGTGATGTCGCGAACCTAAAATTCGCCGTTCGCGAACGGCGAACGCGAACATCGGCAAATGTTCGCGAACCGGGCGAACCGCCATAGACTTCAATAGGCAGGCGAATTTTAAAACACACAGGGACTCTTTCTGGCCACAATAGTGATGGAAAAGTTGTTTCAAGGGGACTAACACCTGGACTGTGGCATGCCGGAGAGGGATCACACAAAAAAAAGTTCTTAAAAATTATAATTTTTTGATAGAGAGCCAATTATTGGAAAAATTAAAAAAAAATAAAAATAAAAAATTTCTTTGGATTTAGCATCTGGGGGGTCTAAAAAGTGTACCTGTGAAGTTTCAGCTCTGTAGCATGTCCAGAACCCCTAAAAAACAGCATTTGTCTTATATTTTCAGGAATATGGCTTCTCTGCGGCTGGCTTTTTCTCTTGCAGGCATTTAGCGGGCATTTTTTTAGGCAGGCATGTAATTTTTTGTATTTAGTGTCTGGGGGGTCTAAAAAGTGTACCTGTCAAGTTTCAGCTCTGTAGCATGTCCAGAACCCCTAAAAAACAGCATTTTTATTATATTTTCAGTAATACGGCTTCTCTGCGGCTGGCTTTTTCTCTTGCAGGCATTTATCGGGCATTTTTTTAGGCAGGCATGTCATTTTTTGTATTTAGTGTCTGGGGGGTCTAAAAAGTGTACCTGTCAAGTTTCAGCTCTGTAGCATGTCCAGAACCCCTAAAAAACTGCATTTTTCTTATATTTTCAGGAATACGGCTTCTCTGCGGCTGGCTTTTTCTCTTGCAGGCATTTAGCGGGCATTTTTTTAGGCAGGCATGTCATTTTTTGTATTTAGTGTCTGGGGGGTCTAAAAAGTGTACCTGTCAAGTTTCAGCTCTGTAGCATGTCCAGAACCCCTAAAAAAACAGCATTTTTCTTATATTTTCAGGAATACGGCTTCTCTGTGGCTGGCTTTTTTTCTTGCAGGCATTTAGCGGGCATTTTTTTAGGCAGGCATGTCATTTTTTGTATTTAGTGTCTGGGGGGTCGAAAAAGTGTACCTGTCAAGTTTCAGCTCTGTAGCATGTCCAGAACCCCTAAAAAACAGCATTTTTCTTATATTTTCAGGAATACGGCTTCTCTGCGGCTGGCTTTTTCTCTTGCAGGCATTTAGCGGGCATTTTTTTAGGCAGGCATGTCATTTTTTGTATTTAGTGTCTGGGGGGTCTAAAAAGTGTACCTGTCAAGTTTCAGCTCTGTAGCATGTCCAGAACCCCTAAAAAACAGCATTTTTCTTATATTTTCAGGAATACGGCTTCTCTGCGGCTGGCTTTTTCTCTTGCAGGCATATATATCAGTGGTGGGTGGGCAGTGGCACAGTACACTCTCTGTGGACCTGACAGCAGTCACTGGCACCCAGGCAACTGCAATTTAAAAAATATATATATATTTTTTTACTTTGCAAGCTGCTGTGCCACTTTATATATCAGTGGTGGGTGGGCAGTGGCACAGTACACTCTCTGTGGACCTGACAGCAGTCACTGGCACCCAGGCAACTGCAATTTAAAAAATATATATATATTTTTTTACTTTGCAAGCTGCTGTGCCACTTTATATATCAGTGGTGGGTGGGCAGTGGCACAGTACACTCTCTGTGGACCTGACAGCAGTCACTGGCACCCAGGCAACTGCAATTTAAAAAAAAAATATATTTTTTTTTACTTTGCAAGCTGCTGTGCCACCTTATATATCAGTGGTGGGTGGGCAGTGGCACAGTACACTCTCTGTGGACCTGACAGCAGTCACTGGCACCCAGGCAACTGCAATTTTAAAATATATATATTTTATTTTACTTTGCAAGCTGCTGTGCCACCTTATATATCAGTGGTGGGTGGGCAGTGGCACAGTACACTCTCTGTGGACCTGACAGCAGTCACTGGCACCCAGGCAACTGCAATTTTAAAAAAATATATTTTATTTTACTTTGCAAGCTGCTGTGCCACCTTATATATCAGTGGTGGGTGGGCAGTGGCACAGTACACTCTCTGTGGACCTGACAGCAGTCACTGGCACCCAGGCAACTGCAATTAAAAAAAATATATATTTTTTTTTACTTTGCAAGCTGCTGTGCCACCTTATATATCAGTGGTGGGTGGGCACACAGTGGCACTGCAGTGGGCACAGTACACTCTGTGGACCTGACAGTAACTGGCAGCCCAGGCAACTGCAATAATAAAAAATATTTATTTTTTTTCAATTTATTGCAACAAGATGCTGTGCCACCGTATATATATCAGTGGTGGGCAGTGCACTGCAGTGGGTACAGTGCACTCTGTGGACCTGACACAGCACTCACTGCAATTATGACAGAGGAAAAAAAAAATATTTTTTAAAATGCAAGGTACTGTGCCTGTGCCACCCGAAATGAGTGTGGTGTGCACACAGTACAGTCTGTGGTAGGTCTGTGGCCTCTCACACACAGCGGGCAGGCAACTGCAGTGTACAATAGATATATATAGATATATATATAAAGAAAAAACTCTATTACCTTACCAGCCCTTAAAAGGGCTTTTGGGGACACTATATATATATATATATGTATATATATAAATAAAAAAAATCCTCAATTACCAGCCCTTAAAAGGGCTTTTGGGGACACTAGATAGATATATATATATATATATATATATATAAGAAGAAACAACTCAATTACCAGCCCTTAAAAGGGCTTTTGGGGACGCTAGGTATATATATATATATATATATATATATATATATATAAAAAACACAAATACCAGCCCTTAGAAGGGCTTTTTGGGGTGCTGATATTACAGCAGTAGTGGAATAAGAACACTGCAAGACCAGGAACACTGACTAACTGTCCCTAGCTTAACAGCAGCAGCAGCAGCAGCAGCAGCAGCTCTCTCCCTACTCTCACTACACACACTGCTTCAGAATGATCTAAGATGGATGCTGCCCTTGCTTATTTATAGGAGGTGGGAGGGTGTGGGAGGGAGGTATGCTGATTGGCTGGAAATGTGTCTGCTGACTGTAAAGTTCAGGGTCAAAGTTTGCCTCAATGATGTCTTATGGGGGGCGGACCGAACATCGCATATGTTCGCCGGCAGCGGCGAACGCGAACATGCTAAGTTCGCCGGGAACTGTTCGCCGGCGAACAGTTCTATACATCTCTACTCCTAACACCCTAGGCTCTCACTCCTCTGAGACTTACAGAATCCCTCAGTCCCTTGGACTCACCTAGTTTTCCCAGATCTCTGAGTCTCTCTCTCGATCTCCCAAACTTGCTTAGCTGCCTCAACTCTCTCAGCCTGGTGGACATGTAATCTCTCTAACAAGGAGTACTGTCCCCTGAGTAGATTGTCCCTGTCTCCTAACAGGAGCACACAGCTGGCTTCAAACGGAGCACACCTCCCTCCTGGCTGGAGCTCAAAGCTTCACCCAAGCCTCGCGTATAACAATAGTGTGCACACCTGCATGCTCACACAATTTGTAGGTCTCTAATGATGACACAGGATATACCATTATATCAGTGCAGCACTGTCTTATGATAAGTGATTAAACGTGCTCAATAACATTACATGCGTTACAAAACCAACATAAAAATAACAAATTCCATCAATAAAATATTCACCTAAATAATGTGCATAATGTCCTTCTTCATAAATGAATGTCATTTACCAATCAGTAAGTGCTGTATAGTCCTCCTATGTAGTCTGTGTTGCTCAAAGAATCAGTGCTGATATATATAAACGTTCTAAAGATGTTATTTATATCCTAATTAATTCATGCAAATTGATCTATTATTGTGCAATCCATATATTTCACTTGTGATTGTTCCACCAACTGTAGTGTTCTTGCCTTTACGGACAAATATATACCCCCACCTCCAGTATTTGACCCAAATTAATGTTAGGTCAAAGAACGCTTTTCCTTTTGAAAGGGGTAGGTGTAAGTTCAGATGTTTCTCTAGATCCAATTATCTCAGGAATTCAATCCATCTCCATCCTCCTTCATCATATTTCTTCCACCAGAACTCAAATCAAGATAGAGTAGCATAGCGTAAAACATTTTCCAATAGTATGTATTAAAAAGTAAATTGAAAACTCACATTTTAAAGTGCGTAACTCATGCACTGGAGACAACAAGTCTCTTTCCCCTTAAGGGTCCTGGTCTCCACATACTTAAAAGATGGCCGCCATCTTGTGAGTATCCGGAGACCAGAACCCTCAAGGGGAAAAAGACTTGTTGTCTGCAGTTGTAAAAGAGTAACCTCCTGCACTGCCTGTTTTTTATATATGATAACGTGTATGCGCTAACAAATAAATGAAAGGTGCAGCTGCAAACACAATTGTGTTCCCACAGTGTAACAAAAATAAATACCTAAATTGTGCTGCACTGCAAATGAATACAAGGTGCAAATATTACCACCAACCTGGGTGCAACCTTCAAATAGACAATAAAAATACTGTACCTACTGTACATATCTTGAAATCTGACTAAATTAAATATATGGAAGTGATGTCATTGGGGACATATAAAAGATATGAATATAAAATGTTGAAGAAACAAAACATTACAAAAATAAAATAAAAGCCATTAATATATACAATAAAAATAAGATTATAAAAAGCTTGCTTATGTATAAAAGTCTGTTTTAAAGCATAATAACATTGCTAAAAAATACCTCCTATTTTATAGTGGCTAGATACAGTAATGCAGTATTAAGCAGTAGATACAGTAACACAGATTTATTGCACTAAATATAAGTTTTGATTCACGCTAAAATATTTTTTGGTTATCTGAGGATACGAACTTTGGATGTTTTTTTCTTTTTTATATTCAAAGACTACCCCAACACTTTATATTCCTGATATGTGTCTGCTGTACCATGTACTTGTATGAGAAAGTATCCTGTCCTCTTTGTATTGCTTCATTTGTGTAAAAATCCCCAGTTTTCCTGCCAGTCCCTCTGCTTCATTATTAAAAACTGGCCACACTAAGCAGGAGAGCACAACGTGATCAGTTCTCTAGCCCCCCCCCCCCCCCCCCAGCTCTTATGCAGCTGAAAACAGAAGGAATGTGATCACATATAAAAAAGGGAAAAAGCTATTTATAATGTTTTTTCTTTTTTTATTTCTATACAAAAATATTTTGCCTTTCATTTATATTTTGAACTGAATAGGTTGTTTTACAAGATGACCGTTTACAATCACTTTTAGTCAGATTTGGTGATATGTACAATAGGTATAGTACTTATATTGTCTGTTTGAAGGGTGAACCCAGATTCATGGTAATGTAGCACCCTCCTAGGTAGGTGCTAGTGAGAAAGTATAGTTTTGGGCTCTGTCTGCTTACCAGAGGGGCTGCAGGTAAGTCTATATTGTTATCTGCCTATCAGAGAGCGGGATCTGTTAGTGAGGTCTGCTCATTGTGCTCAGGATGCAACTCATTCTGTCTGGAGAGTGTTTCACACTGGTCCAATAGGGAGGCATGTTGGCCAATGGTGGGAAACCTGATGAATGGGTACATAGGCTTTCATACAGTCCTGATGATTGGCAGAGGGAAAGTGCCCTGGTGCATGTTGGGATACTGTATAAAAGCCAGGAGAACATGTGCTTAAGGTCTGGATAGCGGAGTCCCGAAGGTGCCATGCGGCTTCAGGGGGTCATCCTGAGGGCCTGGAGAGTAATAGTGAGGAACTAAACCTGGAGGTCCAGAGAAGCTGACTGAGAGGGGAGACACTGGAGGATCTGTCTCTTCAATAAAGTGAGTATAGAATCTTGTGTCAAGGGGCCTGACCTGAGGGGGGCCATCCCTGCTCCTAGGATAGTCAGTGGACGGGTGTCGGTTGAAAGGAGATGATAGTGAGAGTGTCCTGAAGATAAGTTATCATACATGCACTAAGTCATTTTGCTAGGAAGTGAAGAGCAAGATACTTAACCCTTTCTACACTTGTGGCAGTGTGGGGCAGTGTGGATTAAGCAGCCTAGCTGCTTCCAATCAACCTGGAAAGCTTAGAGATAGAAGTCCTCAGCTAAGGTGAATAGTTCAAACTGGAGTATCCCACTATTCCCTTCTCCTATCCAAGTTCCAAATAAACATAAAAAAAAAAAAAAACAACACCCCTAAGGGTCCTGACCTCCAGACACTCACAAGATGGCAGCTATCTTGTGAGTATCTAGAGACCAGGACCATTAAGGGGAAAGAGGCTTGTTGTCTGCAGTGCATCAGATAGGCACTTTTAAATGTGAATTTTTAATTTACTTTTTAAAAAATACTATTGAAAAACATTTTATGCTATGATACTCTATCTTTATTTGAGTTCTGGTGGAAGAATATGATGAAGAAGGATGGAGATGGAATGAATTTCTGAGATATAATTAAAAGGGTAGTGGTGCGCTTCAGGGATTGGCTCTAATGGATCTCTATTTGGGTTGGTGGCAGTGATGTGTACAATTCTTGCTTTAAAGGTGCTCCGCGTGATAAATATAATATTTATGTTTTTAAATAATTAGGTGATGAAAGTGCAGGTGTGTTAATCACATCAGTCAATATCAAGGGTTTCTTTAAATAAATAAATATATGAGTACGGTGTGTATCAATGGATAAATAAATAAATATCAGAGTGCTACTTCTTTACCAGTGACATCAATAAATAAATAATATAAATCCAGTGTTGGTCTTCAATCTGATTCATAAACAGTAAAACAGATATATATTGTGCTCAAAATAAAGTGCTACATGCAATTTTCTATTAAAACGGTGCTAGAAAAGATATCTGTGAATAGTTCAATTGTAATCCTTCAAATATAAATATTTAAATGAAATAGTCCAAAAGAAAAAATTATATAGAGAACATCCAAAATAGCTTGTGTGAATACGTTCCTCGCTTATATCCGTGCTTCACTCATGCAATTAAGTGACTATGATCTCCTTCACCTTGTGTGTCACCTCTGAGTGCTCTAGCCTCTCACCTTATAGGCAAGATCAATTTGCCTTTGGTATCTATCCAAGCTCAACGATAGACTCAATTTCTCTCAATCCAGGTCCTTTCTTACTTAATGGAGCTGCTTTCTTGGATCCCTCTAAATGTTTGTCTTGATCGTTTTTTGTACTATCCTCTTTATCCGATCTTTAGTGTGCCTCAGAGACAAAGACTATTCATGGTGCAGTATATCCAACTCATTTATTAAAATATAAAGATTTACACTTACAATTTAGGCATGATGCTTCAGCATGTAAACAAAAAACCAGCCGCCGCTGTGGAGATCGGGCTCCGTTGTAACGTCACTTCCGGCTCCTCCTACGCGTTACGTCACGAGGTCACGTGACTTCCTCAGGGAGTGGTTATAGCTGGAGTGACGTTCATTATATAGCGGCGAAACCGGATATGCACCGGCCGCCATTTTTTGGAGTTCTATTGCATTGCTTCTTGGCGGAAGTTCTCCTTCGGCCATTTTTTGTTTTTCTGCCCGCCCATTCAATATACTAATAAGAATAGCTTATTGCCCACCCTTTCCTTCACTTGAGATATTCACTAGCAGCCCGGAAGTGGGTTAGAACTTAGCTCAATTCCGACATCTTAAAACTAGAATTTATTTAAACGAATACATTAAAAACATGTTAAAAACAAAGAGCCTCCTTAAAAGCCGGGACTTATATTGTATCTGGTGTTGGCTATGTGTTTGATTGGAGAAAAAGAGATATGTTGTGAGAACCATTTCTCGAATTCGGAGTGTCTGCAGAGGAGGGGATGCATCACAAACTATATCATGTAGAGGTCCGGAATACCAAATACAATTCAAATATGCGTGTGATACATTGATTAAGAATTCTATTTCATATAAAACAAGGGATATTATTAATAAAAATATTATTAAAATGTATATGTGAATATAAAAGGGGTTAAAAATCACTAATAAAACAATTAAGATCAAATTCTGTGTTTAAGCCTTTGGGGATAAAAGAATCCATCTTGAAAATCCATTTAGATTCCATTTTACTAAGGGTCCGGATTTTGTGGCTACCTCGCCAATGTTTTTTATAGGGTTCTATACCCCAGAATTTCAGTTGTGTTGGATCTTTTTGATGATATTTTGCAAAATGTCTGTAAACATTGTGTTTGTCACTGCCCTTAATAATACCTTTCACATGTTCTTTAATTCGAATTCGCAGTAATCTTTTTGTGCGACCCACGTATTGCAATCCACAACTACACTCTAGTGCGTATACTGCTCCTTCTGTATTGCAGCATACAAAGTCGTTAATTTTAAAATTATTTCCATTACTCGTGGCTGTGAACTCCAAGACCTTTTTATTAGATAATTTTGTTTTTTGGCATGCAAAGCATCTTTTACATGGGAAGAATCCTTTTCCTGTGAAGAACGAGAATGCCTTTTTTGGGGGATCTACAACGCTCTTTACTATTTTGTTTCTAACTGTAGGAGCTTTTCTATAGACAAATTTCGGTATTTCGGGAATATTTCCTTTTAAATGTTTATCCGCTTTTAGGATATGCCAGTGTTTCTTTATTATTTTTTCTACTGTTTTGTGTTGTGTGTTGTAGTCCAATATAATAGGTAAAGTATCTGTAAACTTATTATTTTTTTCCTTATTCTTTAGTAGTTCTCCTCTTTGTATATTCTTTACTTCTTCAATCTTTTTCTCAATAAATTCCTGTTCATATCCTTTATTGGTGAATCTCTGGCCTAGGATTTGTGCTTGTTCTTCAAAATCTTCATTTTTCATACAATTCCTTTTTATCCTCAGTAATTGTCCTTTCGGTATGTTCCAGATCCAGTTTTTGTGGTGGCAGCTTGTGACAGGTAAATAGCTGTTACGATCGACTTCTTTAAAGTATGTTTTAGTATAAATTCTTTCATTTTCTTGTTTAATGAGTAAATCCAGATACGTTACTTCTTCTTCGCTGATATGCCAAGTTAGTTTGATGTTTTTCTCATTATTGTTTAATTTGTTTAGGAATTCTTCCAATGTTTCTTTCGGTCCATTCCAAAACAGGAGGCCATCATCTATAAACCTGTTGTAGAGAACCAATTCAGTGGGTTTGTCCTTGTAGATTGCTTCTTCTTCCCATTGGGCCACAAGGACAAACCCACTGAATTGGTTCTCTACAACAGGTTTATAGATGATGGCCTCCTGTTTTGGAATGGACCGAAAGAAACATTGGAAGAATTCCTAAACAAATTAAACAATAATGAGAAAAACATCAAACTAACTTGGCATATCAGCGAAGAAGAAGTAACGTATCTGGATTTACTCATTAAACAAGAAAATGAAAGAATTTATACTAAAACATACTTTAAAGAAGTCGATCGTAACAGCTATTTACCTGTCACAAGCTGCCACCACAAAAACTGGATCTGGAACATACCGAAAGGACAATTACTGAGGATAAAAAGGAATTGTATGAAAAATGAAGATTTTGAAGAACAAGCACAAATCCTAGGCCAGAGATTCACCAATAAAGGATATGAACAGGAATTTATTGAGAAAAAGATTGAAGAAGTAAAGAATATACAAAGAGGAGAACTACTAAAGAATAAGGAAAAAAATAATAAGTTTACAGATACTTTACCTATTATATTGGACTACAACACACAACACAAAACAGTAGAAAAAATAATAAAGAAACACTGGCATATCCTAAAAGCGGATAAACATTTAAAAGGAAATATTCCCGAAATACCGAAATTTGTCTATAGAAAAGCTCCTACAGTTAGAAACAAAATAGTAAAGAGCGTTGTAGATCCCCCAAAAAAGGCATTCTCGTTCTTCACAGGAAAAGGATTCTTCCCATGTAAAAGATGCTTTGCATGCCAAAAAACAAAATTATCTAATAAAAAGGTCTTGGAGTTCACAGCCACGAGTAATGGAAATAATTTTGAAATTAACGACTTTGTATGCTGCAATACAGAAGGAGCAGTATACGCACTAGAGTGTAGTTGTGGATTGCAATACGTGGGTCGCACAAAAAGATTACTGCGAATTCGAATTAAAGAACATGTGAAAGGTATTATTAAGGGCAGTGACAAACACAATGTTTACAGACATTTTGCAAAATATCATCAAAAAGATCCAACACAACTGAAATTCTGGGGTATAGAACCCTATAAAAAACATTGGCGAGGTAGCCACAAAATCCGGACCCTTAGTAAAATGGAATCTAAATGGATTTTCAAGATGGATTCTTTTATCCCCAAAGGCTTAAACACAGAATTTGATCTTAATTGTTTTATTAGTGATTTTTAACCCCTTTTATATTCACATATACATTTTAATAATATTTTTATTAATAATATCCCTTGTTTTATATGAAATAGAATTCTTAATCAATGTATCACACGCATATTTGAATTGTATTTGGTATTCCGGACCTCTACATGATATAGTTTGTGATGCATCCCCTCCTCTGCAGACACTCCGAATTCGAGAAATGGTTCTCACAACATATCTCTTTTTCTCCAATCAAACACATAGCCAACACCAGATACAATATAAGTCCCGGCTTTTAAGGAGGCTCTTTGTTTTTAACATGTTTTTAATGTATTCGTTTAAATAAATTCTAGTTTTAAGATGTCGGAATTGAGCTAAGTTCTAACCCACTTCCGGGCTGCTAGTGAATATCTCAAGTGAAGGAAAGGGTGGGCAATAAGCTATTCTTATTAGTATATTGAATGGGCGGGCAGAAAAACAAAAAATGGCCGAAGGAGAACTTCCGCCAAGAAGCAATGCAATAGAACTCCAAAAAATGGCGGCCGGTGCATATCCGGTTTCGCCGCTATATAATGAACGTCACTCCAGCTATAACCACTCCCTGAGGAAGTCACGTGACCTCGTGACGTAACGCGTAGGAGGAGCCGGAAGTGACGTTACAACGGAGCCCGATCTCCACAGCGGCGGCTGGTTTTTTGTTTACATGCTGAAGCATCATGCCTAAATTGTAAGTGTAAATCTTTATATTTTAATAAATGAGTTGGATATACTGCACCATGAATAGTCTTTGTCTCTGAGGCACACTAAAGATCGGATAAAGAGGATAGTACAAAAAACGATCAAGACAAACATTTAGAGGGATCCAAGAAAGCAGCTCCATTAAGTAAGAAAGGACCTGGATTGAGAGAAATTGAGTCTATCGTTGAGCTTGGATAGATACCAAAGGCAAATTGATCTTGCCTATAAGGTGAGAGGCTAGAGCACTCAGAGGTGACACACAAGGTGAAGGAGATCATAGTCACTTAATTGCATGAGTGAAGCACGGATATAAGCGAGGAACGTATTCACACAAGCTATTTTGGATGTTCTCTATATAATTTTTTCTTTTGGACTATTTAATTTAAATATTTATATTTGAAGGATTACAATTGAACTATTCACAGATATCTTTTCTAGCACCGTTTTAATAGAAAATTGCATGTAGCACTTTATTTTGAGCACAATATATATCTGTTTTACTGTTTATGAATCAGATTGAAGACCAACACTGGATTTATATTATTTATTTATTGATGTCACTGGTAAAGAAGTAGCACTCTGATATTTATTTATTTATCCATTGATACACACCGTACTCATATATTTATTTATTTAAAGAAACCCTTGATATTGACTGATTTGATTAACACACCTGCACTTTCATCACCTAATTATTTAAAAACATAAATATTATATTTATCACGCGGAGCACCTTTAAAGCAAGAATTGTACACATCACTGCCACCAACCCAAATAGAGATCCATTAGAGCCAATCCCTGAAGCGCACCACTACCCTTTTAATTATATCATTTACTGCTTTAGTATCAGTCCCAGTGGCGCTGCAGCAGGGAGTCTCTGGCCACCTCAGACAGCGCAGGGATCACACACACCCCCCGAATTTCTGAGATAATTTGATCCGGAGAAACATCAGATCTTACACCTATCAGGTTTAACCACTTTACGTCTGCCTGCAGTAATATTACTGCGGCAGAGTGGCTCGTTATCGTCTGACGACGTAGCACTACGTCGTCTGACACTCCCCTTCCTCGGCAGCGCGCGTGCGCCGCCGGAGGCTCGCTCCCGCTGTATTCAGTCACAGCGGGAGTCGGGCCAGGGGAGGAGCAGCGGCGATCGCCGCCGCTCTTCCCCGATCGTCGGGGATCTAGTGTGGAGATCCGCCTGCTTGTGTAAACACAAGCGGGCGGACCTCCTAAGTGACAGGCAGGGTCAGATTGCAGGGTTCAGCATAGCTGAACCCTGGATCTGTCCTTGTGTCACTCAGTCACCTCCCCCCCCCCACACGTCAGTAAGCACCAGGCATACATTAACCCCTCCCGCTCCAATAAAATTAACCCCTTCCCTGCCAGTGTCATTTTTACAGTAACAGTGCATATATATAGCACTGATTACTGCAGTAATGTCACTGGTACCCCCAAAAGTGTCAAAAATGTCAGTTAAGGGTCCGATCTGTCCGCCGCAATGTCGCAGTCCTGCAAAAAAAATCGCAGATCGCCGCCATTACACGTTAAAAAAAAAACACCAAAAATGACATAAATCTTTCCCTTAGTTAGTAAACGCAATAACTTTTGCGCAAACCAATCAAAATACGCTTATTGTGATTTTTTTTACCAAACATGGGTAGCAGAAAACAAATTGGCCAAAAATTTAAAAAAAAAATTGGTTTTTACATCTTTTTTGGGGGGAATTTTATATAAAAAAATTTTAAAAATATTGTTATTTTTTCAAAATAAACGCTATTTTTTTGTTTATAGCGCAAAAAGTAAAAATCGCACAGGTGATCAAATACCACCAAAAGAAAGCTCTGTTTGTGGGAAAAAAAGGACGTAAATTTCATTTGGGTACGGCGTCGCACAATTTTCAGTTAAAGTCGCACAGCGCCGAATCGCAAAAAGTGGCCCAGACGTAAGACAGCAAAATGCTCCGGTAGTAAAGTGGTTAAAGGGAAAAATGTTATTTGACCTAACATTAATTTGGGTCAAAAACTGGAGTTAAGGGTATATATATTTGTCGGTGAAGGTAAGAACACTACTGTTGGTAGAACAATCACAAGTGAAATCTATGGATTGCACATTAATCGATTGATGTACATTAATTAATAAGAATATTATCTTTGGCATGTTTCTTTGAGTCACACAGACTACATAGGAGGACTATACATCACTTACTGATTGATTAATTACATTCTTTTACAAAGAAGGACATTATGCACATTATTTAAGTGAATATTTTATTGATGGAATTTGTTACTTTGATGTTGGTTTTGTCACACACCTTATGTTTTGAGTACGCTTGATCACATATGATAAGACAGCGCTGAAATGAGAAAAGGGTATATTCTGATGCATATGTGGGAATGCATGTAATGCTAGCTGCAGTCTAAACTAATTTCAGTTACAAGATAGTACATAATTGGGCTGAAGTTTTTAGAACCCAATAAGGACACAGGATTGAGCCCCGCATTTGGCATTAGTGTGAACCCTGTGTCAGTTTTTCTGTATTCACACAGTGACAAGGCCTAGCACTGTCACAGAAGATATTGTCTTCTGATCATTTAACTAATCATATTTTATTTTACTGAAGTCGGGTAATGTAGTCAGTACATCAGAAAAAGAGAACTGGGCCATATGAAATACTCCTAGTTAACTTTTTAGGCAAATTGCATTTAGTCACCTTATAGAAAAGGTATTGTAAGAGAAATCATAATAGTGATCTACAAATTATTCATTGATGACTAAAGTGAGGGTAACAAACTGTTAATATGAGGTCCCTGATAAAAGACACGTGACTACAATTGAGGTTGGAGGAAAGGAGGTTTAACATCAAATTGAGTAGCTACAGTACGTAAGATGAACGGTACTAAAAAAAAATTCAAATCTTACAACAGAGAAAAACATTGCTACATGTTAGTCCAAGCTCTAAAATCTGCTAAGAACTAATTAAGTTGCAAAATATACAAACAGAATTTCATACAACATAATATTTTTTTCCACTCCATTGTAATTTAGCAGATTGTACAATCTGATGGTGTGCCATAATCTTTGGTAATATGCATACCAGCCAAAATACGCTTCGCCTTTAATTTGGTGAATTCATAAAACAATTTGCTGAATTTTAACTTCAGTTGGGAATTGCAATGAGGTCAATGTAAAGCAAATTTTTCTGTTCACTTGCTGCCTTTTGGAGGGTTGTAGGGCAAGCTATTGTGCCCCAATGCCAATGGAAAAATATAGATTAGAAGAGCTTTTTATACTAAAAAAAAAGAAAGCTAGTGCAGCTGCCACAGAACTGGGAAACTGCGATCGAATACATGTTTAGATATCTTTTAAACCAGTGTGCAAAGCCTTCTTCATTAGTGCCCCATGTTTATTGTTCATAGGACCTGTGCAATGGAAACTGTGCCTAAAGAAGCAAGCAAAAGACAAAGGACTTGTCACCAGCATTGCCTGTGGTTTCCCTGCAGCGGATCTTTTCCACATTACTAACCTAACATGCCTATGTGGTGAAATTACACTTAGCTAAGAATTCCAAGTTACATGCAAGGAAAATACAAAATAAAAAACAGCATTTTGGCTTTCACTTGCTTAAATGATGGAATTGAGCAGAATTTCACCTTATCCATTGGGTTATTGGGAAAAGTGGGAAGCCCGCTGGGTTAAAAAAAAAAAAAACGGAAAGATTGCAAGTGATGTTAGTGCAGCGATCTCTCTCCCTGTGCTTTTGTGTTCTGACAGGGGGACCCCCAGAACACACTGGTCGCTCCATTGGCTGCGAGTCCTGACCATATGTTGGTCAGATTCTGGTTTTCCAGCATGCTTGTTCGACAGAAGCCGGTCATGAGATTGGTTTCTGTTGGACAGGCAGATGTACACAGGGGCCAAAGGTTGGCCGGTTTTTTACTGCACTGGCTGATTTTGGACAATATTTGGCCCGTGTGTACCCAGCCTTATGGAGGCTGAAGCATTGGAATAAAGTGGAGATAGGACACATGGGCCACCAGAGAGTTGAGTATAAAAGCTCTAAAATTGCAGCGACCTTTGATCCAGATGTATTATACCTGTCAGGGTTCATATATCTAATCCCATATATATTTAAATTAATAAAAATCTGGTAACTTTACTTCAAAGATTATTTGTCAAGAAAAAAAATTAAGAGAAAAACGAAAAACAAACTGTGAAAACCTTCACAAAGACAAAAAAAAAAAATCAGTAAGCAGTTAAACAACTTAGCAAAGTAGAATTTATCCATTTTATACAATCAATCACGGTTTTAAATCAGCTTTTCACCGCTTTACATTCTTCCAGCAGTGTTCACTTTAATACGTGTTAATTACATTTGGCATCCTGATGGCACTCGGCACTTTCTAAAGACTCCAGCGCTTGTATAAATCAATGAGAAAACCACTGGGAGATGCTCTAACCACTCTGTTCAGTTCACATGATCTCTGTTTTCTATTGCCCCAGTTTCTGCAAAAGGAACAATTTACATATCCTGCTAATTAAACATTACCGACTATGCATTCTTCTGCATACCTAATATATCCTCTGATTTATAGATAATAAGAAGCTAGGGTACACATGCATAATGTTTAATTAGTGGTCTAGAAGATTTTTTTGTTATAGTTTTCAACTTGTTGTGGCATTAGAGAAAACCTTTCCTTTTAAAGTAACAAAAATTCAGAGCCTATATAATAAGGCAGGACAAAGTGCAATGATGATGCAAACTATGCAGTGATAAATCAGATTATAAAATGTATTGGGTTTGAGCAGTCAGACCAATAAATGATGCTTACTGACAGCTATGGATTTCTGCTTTTTACAAATTACCCTTAATAAATAAGTACAAGTAAAACCAATAACTTATCATTGAAATGTTGAATATTTATAAATTTGCAGCTTTGATTTAAATAATACATAATGATTCTGTAATAAAGATCCTTGTTCAGAGACTTCCAGTGTGACAACGCTCTGACCGTGTCTCCGAGTTGTTACATTTGCTTCTGATAAAGACTACAAGTGAGAGTTTAACCAGTTCAGGTACGCCCCGTAGCAGTTTTACTTCGACAGGGCGGCACCTGTGCACCGGATCAAGTAAATATATAAGATCCGGGTCTTCTGGGTAGGGCGCGCGCTGATCTTTGGGTACACAGGCAGAACGGCAGTCTGCGTTTGTAAACAAGGCAGATTGCCATTCTGTCAGTAGGAAAGGCATGGAACCTATGTTCCTGCAAAGCAGTGACGTGGATCCATACCTTCTCCTAGTAAAAGCACCTCCCACATAGTGCACAAACACTGGCAAGGCACATATTTAACCCTTTGATTGCCCCTGATGTTACCCCCCTCCCAGCTAGTGTAGCAGTGCATATTTTTAGCACTGATCACTGTAATAATGTCACTGTTACCCAAAAAGCATAAAAAGTGTCAGTTAGTGTCTAAATTGTCTGCCGCAATATTAAGGTCCTGCTATAAGTCTCTGATCACCGCCATTACTAATAAAAAAATTAACAAAAATAAATAAATCTATCCCATAGTTTGTAGTTTTTTTTTTACCAAAAATATGTAGCAGAATACATATTTGCCTAAATTTATGAAGAAATATGATTTTTTTTTTAAAAAAGTTTATTGGATGTGTTTTATAGCAGAAAGTAAAAAATATTGTTGTTTTGTTTTTTGTCCGTCTTTTTTTGTTTTAGCGCAAAAAAATAAAAACCGCATAGGTGATCAATTACTACCAAAAGGAAGCGCTATTTGTGGGAGATAACTTAAATTTGGGTACAGCATCGCTTGACTGCACAATTGTTAGTTAAAGTAACGCAGTGTCGTATCACAAAAAATGACCTGGTCATGAAGGGTGGGAAAATCTTCCGAAAGGTCAAGTGATTAACACACATCACACAGGCATAGTCCACTGTTGTCACCACCCCCTGATTAATGCTATATCACCACCTTTAGGAAGAAATACACTTCATTGCAACAAAAGGATGGAAAAAAGGTAAAACAAGCACCTTATTAAACAATATCCAACTAAATGTCATTTCATTACGGTTCACATCTACTTAACAATAGAAAACAAATACTACATGATGTATAGAAATAAATAAAAAATATGTTTTGTAAAAGGATCCAGCCTGGAATATTGCTTTCCTATCTCTGGCCTGTTTACATGTCGTCACTTTTACCCTCAGAATAAATAACTACAAATCTGTGGCAGCAGCTAAAATCTGCTGCTGATCTTGCTTGTCTTAAAAGAAACAGCAGCTCCGCACATATTCTGTGAGAGGTCAGGAGAGGCACATTAAAGTCTCTGTAACCTCAACATTTGATATTCCTGACATGTGCCTGCTGTACCATGTACTTGTATGAGAAAGTATCCCGTTCTCTTTGTATTGCTTCCTTTGTGTGAAATACCTGGTGATCTTGCCAGTTCCCTTGCTTTCCTTAGACTGGCAGAACACATTAGTCATGGGAGCACATCTATCTCAGCGTGGTCAGTTTACTGGCTGTGCTGAGAGAACAGCCTGCCTGTCCTCCAATCATCAGACTTGTGCTGACATGCCCCCCTCCACAACACCTTACCCCCGCACAGCCATTCATTGGGGGGATAAGTGTACTGCTGTTTATCCACCCCCTCATTTGTATTGTAAACGGAATGGGTTGTTTTTGTTTTTTCTTTAATACATTTTATTAGGGTTTTTTGGATAAACATAACATTACAAAGATGCAATTACATTAGCATAAATGGTGTAACAACAGTGATCTGTCTGGGGTAGGCCCAGGGAGTAAGACAAAACAATCATAGGGCTACATAAAATAAATGAACCTGTCATAACCAAGGAGGGGGGAGCATAGGAGTAGGGGGAGAGGAGGGAAAGGGTAGAGTGGAGGAAGAAGTTATGAGATGGAAGAAATAGGAGAGAGAGATAGGGAAGAGAAAGAGGGGAAGGGAATCCGGAGAAGAGAGAGGGTAGTATCAGTAATGCTATCTATTGAGATCTTCCACTTCCCTGGCTAACAGGCCAGGGAGAGGAGAGTTACCCAGAGTTCTTAAAAAAGGCTAGTATCTTCTTGTGAATCCATGAGCATCATCCGAGTGGACATCCAGTCATTAGAACAAGTGATCTAGGGAAGGAAGGGGCCAATGACCACTGGGGAGTAGAAATGAGGGGGGGGATGTTGGTCGGGGGGGGGGCCAAGGGGTAAAGATCAGCCAGATGGGTTAGTTGCAACAAATTGAGGGTGGAGTTTATCTATGTAAGAGTTCCATTTTGCATGGAAACGCTGAGGGTTAGACTTGTATAGGGTCAAGTCAAGTTCATCTCTATGGGGTAGAATATCCAGGTCAGACTTGACCTCATGGATGTTTGGGGGGGGTAAGAGAGGTCCCATTCTTGAGAATAATTCTCCTAGCAATCATATAACATGTTGATATCCAGGCCTTGTGGCTTCTAATTATAGAAGGTTGTAATTTGTTATTGCCGCTGGAGAAGGTTGGGGTCAGGATTTCCAGTAGACCAAAGAATAGAGGAAAAGGATTTTTGCTAAGTTGAAGTCCTGTGACTGTTGACACTAGGAGTTCTTCTTGGTCTCAAAAGAAGGATATGTGACAGCAGCTCCACATCCTATGGTAGAGGGTGGGGCAGTGTAAGAGACTCCAAGAGCAGCCTTGGTAGGGTGTATCCGCAGGTGACGATGAAAATGGTGAATAAGCATGGTTAAGCTGCTGCTCCCTCCAGAATTTGTTGCGTATAAATGCACTAGTGGTGTTGTAGCCCGCTAGAAGGTACTGTTTAGACCCCGTGCATGATAGGTTCTTATCCCATGAGGAGTGCATAGCCTTCATCGATGAGTTCAGCAAGAGGGAGTGAAGAGGGCGGTATATATGAGAAAGTTTTAGAGTGTCCATTTGTAAGAGGGGGGCAACAATGGATAGGCCAATTCTCGTAATGGGTTGTTTTACAAGGTAAGGGTTCACATATACTTTAATCCAGTCTGTCAGCCTTTTACCAACCACAAAACCAAAGCATAGAAGATAATAAAGATTGTTTCTTTTCATTGTAGATTTATGTCACTTGAATCAACAGAAAAATAATTTTGATAGTTCAATTGACTTAGAAAATGTGTTTAATTCTTTGCCTTTTTAAATTAAGTTTCTTTTAGTAAACAAATAATCATGGTTAAAGGGGATAAAAATTCTGTTTCAGTATTGGAATTAAAGTGCTTTTTCATATCGGATGGAACCAAATGTAATCCTATGTGATATCAAACTTACTCAGCTGGGCAGCAGAATCTGTTTTTCGTATTTAAAACTATATATTTTATAAAACAAAAAATATATGCAGTGTTTATGTTTGCCATCCCACCAGGCTGCCTGGGACAGGCAGTAGTGTATGGGTCATGGGTCGCAAACATCGAACACTAGGCTAGGGAATATAGTAGAAAAAAAGAACAGGAACTGAGAAACTGTGGAAACTGGGAAATACAACTGTAATTTATGAACTGGCTAATTGATCAAAATAATTTAATCCCAGTAAGACCAATATCAAAATATATGTGGTTGTCAGAATAAAAAAAAAAAAAAACTTTATTAATGTTTTTAAAAGATAAAAGAAAGTAGAGTGGTTCAAATAAATGTTCATGCAATATGCCATTTCACGGCTGTGTTAAAAGTGCCATCTGTGTTTGAGCGTATTTTATAGAAATAGGCAGACTTGGTTATGGAATATTCACATTACAATTAAGTAAATGTGATCACTTTAGTTTTAGAAATTGTACATATTAAATTATAGTTTTTATTTAATACATTACTTGTGGCTTTTTTTGAATTTTTTGTCTTATCAAATAGATTTTTATTTTTCCTGGATACGTCAAAGCATTTCTCCTCTTGATTATGTTGAAGAATAGAACTCAACATATCCTTTTTTTGGATTTGGATAAAGCACGTAAAATATACTGTATAAATATATATAATAATATAATTAAAATAATTATTGCTTTTTTCATAGGTCATAACTTCACATGCACTTCTTCAGTCCATCAGTTCCATCATCATTTTCTTAAAATTTCTTAACCGAGCTCCACAGTGCAGTGCTTTGTCGAACCCCTGTGAACATAAAAAAGTGAACTTTGAAATCACAGTACACAAAAAAAAGTGCAGAGGGTGCAGAAAATGAGCAAAATTTAAAAAAGGAAGGGCCTCTTATGCTGTACCCCCGGGACGCAAGGCTCCTGAAAGGGGCAAGGTACGCCTTGATCTACCTAGACTGAAGCCAGGTGGACCCTGCTTCTTAGTGATCAGCCAAAGCCAGTCCACCAAGCACTTGGTGAGGGGCTCTCCCAAAGACAGACCCCTATGGATGGGGAGAAGCAAAAGACCTGAGGCAACAGAGGCTCTCTCCAACATCAGGGCAGGCCCCCATTACCTGCACCCTCCGACTCTGTGCAAAAATAAAGTGTAAGTGTTTGTGAATACATTGTGACAAAACAACAGAAAAGTACTATTGCAGGCCTTTTGGTCAGTATAAAAATGAGCTAGCTCGCCAAAAGGCCCACCCAAAGGCATTGTGCAAGAAAAGCATAAAGTGCAGTTAACCAACTAACAGAGAAGAAACACCATGGTGCAAGCCAAAATTGTCTTTCTGGCACTCCTGGGACACCAACCTAGGAGGCACATCAATGGGAGCTCCTTGCGGCTCCCAGGACCAGGCCAGACAAATGCACCCTTATTTAGTTCCATCAGTCATCAATTCCAACCATCAGAGTCACACAAGAATCAGTTTGGCTCCTGGCCTCACAAGAGATGGGTGGATGTCCCTCTGAGCTACCCTTCTTAGGGAAACACTTGCCTTTCTATGGCAAGTCTTACAGCTGCTTTTAACTCATTGTACCTAACTCTAATTGTACCTCACTCATTACATTTTCTAAAGTCAATATAGTGGTTGTAAAGTCTATTTTTTTTTTTTTTACATAACAAACATGTTATACTTACCTGTTCTGTGCAGCTAGTTTTGCACAGAGCAGCCCAGATCCTCCTCTTCTCGGGTCCCTCTTCTGTGCTCTTGACCCCTACCTCCAGTTGAGTGCCCCCACAGCAAGCAGCTTGCTATGGGGGCACCCGAGCCGAGTCGCAGCTCCCCGTGTCCATTCAGACATGAAGCCAGGACCCGGCCCTGCCCCCTGTCTCTCCTGATTGGCTGACTGACTTTGATTGACAGCAGCATGAGCCAATCAGGCCACACTGCTATCTCAGCCGTCGAGAAATGGAGTCCCGGGCAGCTAAGACACTCCTGCAACATTGCTTGATAAAGATGGGCTCAGGCAAGTATTAGGGGGGCTGAGGGCAGCTGCTGCACACATGTTTTAGAATGCATTAAGATAAAAAAAACCTTCTGCCTTTAAAAATCCCTTTAGGTAGCACCCTAATAATTTATTACTGGTTTGTTAGAGGCCTGTAGCTAGCAGGAACCAGTACTGTATATACTGTACTTTACTTTGTACGCTATATATTTAGAAAGATATAAAACATAAAACAATAATTGCTCCCTTTGTAAAGAGTAAAAAAAAATGGAGTTCCTATTTCTTTAGTCTATACTCCAGCAGAATCTAGTAATTGTGATTCTCATTCTAATAGCTACTAGAATGAAAAAGTAACTGTTCAGGTTCTATCTTCATGTTTTTTAATCTTTCTGTGACAAACAAAATTGCTAGGAAACCTCTATTTTGCTATTCCATTGTGTTCATCCGAGAGCCTTTTCAGCATTTTTTTTTTTTTGAAGCAAGACTTCAGACTGAACTATTGATTTTTACAGTGTGTGGGAAGGAAGATTCAGAAATAATATTGATTATCTTTCAAAGATTATATACAGTACAGGTGAGCACAGTTTATTTACTTTAATTTGTCCTTGATTTTGCTGAAAGTATCTGTGCTGACTTTGTTTGTTTTCTGCTTTATTAAATTCAAAACTTTTTGCTCTTAGGTTGTGCAAGGTCATAGAAATGGCAGGTTGTGTTCTTTTTTTGTTTGTGGAATAATTTCAAGTTAGTTGCAGGATACGCTCAAGCTTAAAGGTTATATGACGGATTATGTACATATATTATTATCAGTTTTTAATGTCAGCATATTTTTCAGAGCTGTGTGATTGGAAGAAACATTGCCCCAGGGAACAGTGGTAGGAGGAAGAGAGGCTAAGAGGTTGAATGTTACATAATAAGGAAATACAACAGAGAAATGTTTTTCTGTATACTAAAATAAAAGGAAACAAGAACGTCATTTATACTTTACCTTGACCTTTGTGTAGGTGTATTGGTTTACTCTAGGCCTGCTGATAGCACAGTTGGGTTTGTGCGCACATCTGGTCTTTTACTCTGTCTAATATTTTCATTATAGATAGAGAGATGAAGAAATGTTGATGGCAATGCAATAACACAGTGCATCTACAACTGTTGGATGATTCAACTGCTGATGATTCATATCCTATAGATACTTGTTGTTCAGTCGCTTAGTCATGTCCAACTCTTCGTGACCTCATTAACCATGGCGTGCCAGGCTTTTGTGTCCTCCACTGCCTCCCGGAGCTTGCTCAACTTCATGTTCATTGTTTCGATGTTGCTTTCAATTCATCTTGTTTTCTGTCGTCCTCTTCTCCTTTTTCCTTCCATGTTTCCCAACATCAGGGTCTTTTCCAATTTGTCCTCTCTTCACATTAGGTGACCAAAGTATTGGAGTTTCAGTTTCAGGATCTGTCCTTCCAGTGAATATTCAAGGTTGATTTCCTTCAGGATTGACTGGTTTGATCTTTTTGCCCTCCAAGGGACTTTCAAGAGTCTTCTACAAAACCATAGTTCAAAAGCATCAACTCTTCGGCGTTCAGCCTTCCTTATGGTCCAACTTTCACAGCCATAGGTTACTACTGGGAATACCATAGCTTTGACTATACCACACTTTGTCGGTAGGGGGATGTTTCTGCTTTTTATAATATTGTCTAGGTTTGCCAGGGCCTTCCTCTCAAGAAGCAAGTGTCTCTTAATTTCATGGTTACAGTCACTGTCTGCCGTGATCTTGGAGCCTAGGAAGATAAAATCTGTTACTGTTTCCATTTCTTATCTTTCTATTTTCCAAGGAGTGATGGGACCGGTAGCCATGATTTTAGTTTCCTTAATGTTCAATTTCAGGCCAGCTTTTGCACTCTCCTCTTTTACTTATAGATACTAGCCGTCCTGAACAAAAAGCCTGTGACAAAAATGATCAAGCAGAGGTTATCATTAGGGATGATCGAACAGTTCGGGTCCACCATCGGTTCAACCCGAACATTGGGTGTTCGAGGTTCGGCCGAAATTTAGAACTTTTTGCCCAAAAAGTTCGGAATTCGGCAACCAGAACCGCCCAAAATGCAATGCTTCAGGAAATGGGCTTTAAAAGCCCGTGATTGGACCAGAACCATTAGCAAAAGCCAATTGAGGGGGCAGGAGAATGCTAGGAATGTGATTGGAGTGACTAGGGGGTCCCTAGACCAATCATTAGTGAATACGCCCCCCAGTATATAAGATCGCCCCCGCCATATTCCTAGCATTGTTATACTGGACATGGAAGAGAATGGAAGCAGTTCTGTTAATTTTACTTTAAAAGTGTCATTTAGCATTTATTAGTGTGAGGAAAGGGATATCTAGTGTAGTTAGAGTGCTCCTTTACACTTTAGTTAGCTTCAAAAATTGAGTTTCTGTAGGGAAAGTGTTAAGTGTAAGGGGACCGTAGTGTAGTGTAGGGTTAACTGGCAGTGACTGCTATGGCAGGGTGACCAAACCCTTCCATAACAGGGTGACCGCTATAGAGAAATGATCATTTCTCTGAATAGCTTCGTAACTGGAATATGGCTTCTCACCAGCCAAGCATTTTTTATGCTGCAGGGGCTGCCACTGCCAGTGCTTTTTTGAGGACATGTTTGATGTCAGACATGACATCTGAACATGTGTATAGGGGGTATATATAGACATATATGTCTGAATATATACCCCTAGACATATATAGGTGTGATAGTAGCAGAAATATATGCTTGCGCTAATGAAATCATTTACAGGAATATATTTCTGCTACTATCACACCTATATATGTCTAGGGGTATATATTCAGACATATATGTCTATATATACCCCCTATACACATGTTCAGATGTTTTGCCTGCCTCAAAAGAACCCAAAAAAATGCCAAAAAACGCTAGCGTAAAAAAAAAAAATGCCCAGGTGTGTTTTTGCTGGCATTTTTTGGGGGGTTTTGGAGGCAGGCAAAACATCTGAACATGTGTATAGGGGGTATATATAGACATATATGTCTGAATATATACCCCTAGACATATATAGGTGTGATAGTAGCAGAAATAAATGCTTGCGCTAATGAAATCATTTACAGTAATATATTTCTGCTACTATCACACCTATATATGTCTAGAGGTATATATTCAGACATATATGTCTATATATACCCCCTATACACATGTTCAGATGTTTTGCCTGCCTAAAAAGAACCCCAAAAAATGCCAAAAAAAAACGCTAGCGTCAAAAAAAAAATGCCCAGGTGTGTTTTTGCTGGCATTTTTTGGGGGGTTTTGGAGGCAGGCAAAACATCTGAACTTGTGCACAGTACCACCATACACAAGTTCAGATGTTTTTCCTGACTGCAAAGATCCCAAAAAAATGCCTTCTATTAAACCGGCAAGGTGATACAGGAGCGAAGCAAACCCCCGTCAGAAAGTTTTCTAATACAAACGATCTTTTTTTTTCTGGTTCTGGACATGCTACAGAGCTGAAACTTC
This sequence comes from Pelophylax lessonae, assembly GCF_965119305.1. Lineage (NCBI taxonomy): Eukaryota > Metazoa > Chordata > Amphibia > Anura > Ranidae > Pelophylax > Pelophylax lessonae. The sequence goes on along the minus strand of NC_138770.1, from coordinate 596,790,418 downwards.
ACATGTACACTTTTTAGACCCCCCAGATCTGAAATCCAAATCTCTTTTTTTTTTTTATTAATTTTTCAATAATTGGCTTTTTTATCAAAAATGACAATTTTTAAGAACTTTTTTTTGTGTGATTTTGTGTCTGGGGGGTCTAAAAGGTGTACCTGTGAAGTTTCAGCTCTGTAGCATGTCCAGAACCAGAAAAAAAGATCATATAGGTGTTAAAGTTAAAGGAGGGTCCCGACCCACATCCCTGTTCTACTGAAAAATTATCTTTTTTTTTTCATGGTTCTGGATATGCGACAGAGCTGAAACTTCACATGCACACCTTTTAGACCCCCAGATACGAAATCCAAAGTAAAAATAAAAAATCTCTTTTTTTTTTTTTTTAATTTTTCAATAATTGGCTTTTTTATCAAAAATGACAATTTTTAAGAACTTTTTTTGTGTGATTTTGTGTCTGGGGGGTCTAAAAGGTGTACCTGTGAAGTTTCAGCTCTGTAGCATGTCCAGAACCAGAAAAAAAGATCATATAGGTGTTAAAGTTAAAGGAGGGTCCCGACCCACATCCCTGTTCTACTGAAAAATTATCTTTTTTGTTTCATGGTTCTGGACATGCTACAGAGCTCAAACTTCACATGCACAACTTTTAGACCCCCCAGATACAAAATCCAAAGTAAAAATCAAAAAATCTCTCTTTTTTTTTTAAATTTTTTCAATAATTGGCTTTTTTTTATCAAAAATGACAATTTTTAAGAACTTTTTTTGTGTGATTATTAGTTAATGAGGCATGACCCAGAACCCTAGGTACTTTTTAGGGGCATTTTTTGGGTTTTAGGGCTTCAAAATGGTGTTTTTTGATTACCGAAGTTCGGGTCCCATTGATTTCAATGGGGTTCTGAAATCCGAACCGAACTTTTGGAAAATTCAGGTGTTCTGGTCGAACCAAACTTTTCAAAAGTTCGATCATCCTTAGTTATCATCAGTAAAAACGTTGTCGGAATGATTAGTCATTTTAGAGGCATAGGCAGTCAAAGATATTTGCAAATTGTGACTATTTTTGTAAAAGTCAATTATGTATTCACCCCAAACACCTTCACAGATCCCCCTACTGGTCAATGAGATGACATACCTAATTAAAAACTATTTCAGAAGTGTAAGATTTTTAGCTCCTCACACAAATTTGGCTGCCTATACTTAGAATTAACCTTTGCACTGAAGATAACCTCTGTTTATGCGCTTTTTTATTATATGCTTAGTTTTACATACAGTGCCTTGAAAAAGTATTCGGCCCCCTTGAACTTTGTGACCTTTTGCCACATTTCAGGCTTCAAACATAAAGATATAAAACTGTATTTTTTTGTGAAGAATCAACAACAAGTGGGACACAATCATGAAGTGGAAAGAAATTTATTGGATATTTCAAACTTTGTTAACAAATAAAAAAACTGAAAAATTGGGCGTGCAAAATTATTCAGCCCCTTTATTTTCAGTGCAGCAAACTCTCTCCAGAAGTTCAGTGAGGATCTCTGAATGATCCAATGTTGACCTAAATGACTAATGATGATAAATAGAATCCACCTGTGTGTAATCAAGTCTCCATATAAATGCACCTGCACTGTGATAGTCTCAGAGGTCCGTTTAAATCACAGAGAGCATCATGAAGAACAAGGAACACACCAGGCAGGTCCGAGATACTGTTGTGGAGAAGTTTAAAGCCGGATTTGGATACAAAAAGATTTCCCAAGCTTTAAACATCCCAAGGAGCACTGTGCAAGCGATAATATTGAAATGGAAGGAGTATCAGACCACTGGCCGTCCCTCTAAACTTTCAGCTCATACAAGGAGAAGACTGATCAGAGATACAGCCAAGAGGCCCATGATCATTTTGGATGAACTGCAGAGATCTACAGCTGAGGTGGGAGACTCTGTCCATAGGACAACAATCAGTCGTATACTGCACAAATCTGGCCTTTATGGAAGAGTGGCAAGAAGAAAGCCATTTCTTAAAGATATCCATAAAAAGTGTCGTTTAAAGTTTGCCACAAGCCACCTGGGAGACACACCAAACATGTGGAAGAAGGTTCTCTGGTCAGATGAAACCAAAATCAAATTTTTTGGCAACAATGCAAAACGTTATGTTTGGCGTAAAAGCAACACAGCTCATCACCCTGAACACACCATTCCCACTGTCAAACATGGTGGTGGCAGCATCATGGTTTGGGCCTGCTTTTCTTCAGCAGGGACAGGGAAGATGGTTAAAATTGATGGGAAGATGGATGGAGCCAAATACAGGACCATTCTGGAAGAAAACCTGATGGAGTCTGCAAAAGACCTGAGACTGGGACGGAGATTTGTCTTTCAACAAGACAATGATCCAAAACATAAAGCAAAATCTACAATGGAATGGTTCACAAATAAACATATCCAGGTGTTAGAATGGCCAAGTCAAAGACCAGACCTGAATCCAATCGAGAATCTGTGGAAAGAACTGAAAACTGCTGTTCACAAACGCTCTCCATCCAACCTCACTGAGCTCAAGCTGTTTTGCAAGGAGGAATGGGCAAAAATTTCAGTCTCTCGTTGTGCAAAACTGATAGAGACATACCCCAAGCGACTTACAGCTGTAATCGCAGCAAAAGGTGGCGCTACAAAGTATTAACTTAAGGGGGCTGAATAATTTTGCACGCCCAATTTTTCAGTTTTTTTATTTGTTAAAAAAGTTTGAAATATCCAATAAATTTCATTCCACTTCATGATTGTGTCCCACTTGTTGTTGATTCTTCACAAAAAATTACAGTTTTATATCTTTATGTTTGAAACCTGAAATGTGGCAAAAGGTCGCAAATTTCACGGGGGCCGAATACTTTCGCAAGGCACTGTATATATCAGTTACCATCCAATAATTTGAATTCATTTTTTTAAACTTTATAAAAGGGAAATACCCTCTTAGACAAATGTCACCTGAACTCGTTCCCCCATTGGAAGAATTCCTCTTTATTTTATTGCCAGTGGCAATATAAAAATTAGTTTTTGTTCCTCACTTTTAACCACTTCAGCTTCGAAAGATTTATCCTCCTTCATGACCAGGCCATTTTTTGTGATACGGCACTGTATTCATTTAACTGACAATTGCGCGACACTGTACCCAAATAAAATTTATATTACTTTAATTCCCTCAAATAGAGCTTTCTTTTGGTGGTATTTGATCACCTCTGTGGTTTTTATTTTTTGCACTATTAACAAAAAAAGACTGACAGTTAAAAAAAAAAAAAAAAAAACAATATTATTTACTTTCTGCTATAAAACATATCCAATAAAAAATTTAAAAAAATCTAAATTCTTTATACATGTAAGCCAATATGTATTCTGCTACATCATTTTGGTAAAAAAAAATTCCAATAAGCGCATATTGATTGGTTTGCACAAACATGATAGCGTCTACAAACTATCAGATATATTTATAGAATTTTTGTTTATTTTTTATTTTTTACTAGTAATTGCAGCGATCAGAAACTTATAGAAGAACTGCGATATTGCAGAGACTAATTTGAACACTAACTGACACTTTTGACACTTTGTGGGAACCATTGACACTAATACAGTGACCAGTCCTAATAATATGCAGTATAGCTGTACTAATGACACTGGCTGGGAAGGGGTTAACATCTAAGGCGATCAAAGGGTTAACTGTGTGCTTAGCCAGTGTTTGTGTACTGTGTGGGAGGGGCTTTTACTAAGGGAAGACATGGATTCATGTTCCTGCTTTGCAGGAACACAGGATCTATGCCTTCCCCACTGACAGAACGGCAATCTGCCCTTTTTAAATAGAAAGACTGGCGTTCTGCCTGTGTAATAAATGATCCGGGGGGTACTGGCGGACATCAGGTTCGTGGTACCCGCTAATCGGCTCCTGCTATGCATAATCAGATCTGGATCGAGCCACTGCCACCGCCCATTCACGCCCACTGCCCGAGAGTGTGGGATTACGTATATACTGTACACGTGATCCTGCGCACAGCTGCCACCCTGTAGCAGTACAATTGCTATAAGGCGGTCGGCAAGTGGTTAAAGACAAATAGAGGGATGAAGGGAAATTAAATACATACATACTTGAAACATATGCTGGTTTGCAAATAACTACTTAATTGTGAACTCCAAACAGATATAAAGCACACAAATAAATACATCTAGGTAAGTAGGTATTCATTAATCACTTCTGGACTGGAAGGTTTTGCCACCTTAATGACCAGGCCATTTTTTGCATTTTGGCACTACGTTACTTTAACTGACAATTGCGTGGTCGTGTGACACTGTACCCAAATAAAATTGATATCCTTTTTCTCCCTCAAATAGAGCTTTCTTTTGGTGGTATTTGAACACCTGTGTGATTTTTATTTTTTGCACTATAAACAAAAAAAGAGCGACAATTCTGAAAAAAAATATATCAATATTTTTTACATTCTGCTATATAACATTCCCCAAAAAAAAAATTAAAATCTATTTTTTTCATCCTTTTAGGCCAATTTGTATTCCGCTACATACTTTTGGTAAAAAAAATCCCAATGAGCGTATTTTGATTGGTTTGCGCAAAAGTTATCATGTCTGCAAACTAGAGGAAAGATTTATGTAATTTTTATTTTTTATTTATATTTTTTACTAGTAATGGCGCGATCTGCGTTTTTTAGCAGAACTTCGACATTGCGGCGGACAGATCAGACCCCTAACTGACATTTTTGACACTTTTGGGGGAACCAGTGAAATTACCACAGTAGTCAGTGCTAGAGATATGTACTGGTACTGTAATAATGACACTGGAAAGGAATGGGTTGACCCAGGGGTGATCAAAGGGTTAAGTGTGAGCTTAGGGGAGTGTTTTCTAACTGCGAGGGGGAGGGGCTTGTGGAATCAATACAGAGACCTGTGATCCTAAATAGAGAACAGAGAGAACAACGGTGTGAATACAAAAAGAAGAATGCCCAAGGGACTTTGTAAGACACAAACCACATGGTATAAAATGTACAAAATGTATTAAACGCTGTGTGATATGTATTCATACATATCGGGACTAAGACACTTTCATGTCCCTCATATGCCAGCTCTCCTCTGTATAGAACAACGGTCTGCTATGTTTACAACAGCAGACCATCGTTCTCTCTCAGCGGAGATATAGGGCTGGTTGGGGGAGTAAGGAATCTACAAGCGAGACCACATCCCTACTAATAGAAAAGGAGGGAAATCCCCCCAATGGTACTTTTAAGGTCTTCAAAAAGTAGTGTAATGCTAATAAGCAATAGAGTAAATTTGTAAAAAAGTATAATTTTATTACAAAATATATATATAGAAATCACATAAACAATACACACATCACAAGAAAAATGAGGGTGGCTGGCCCTAAAAAGACACATCATATGGTAACTAGGTACTAATGCAATAGTATAATATAAACCATGCGGTTTTTAGGGCCAGCCACCCTCATTTTTCTTGTGATGTGTGTATTGTTTATGTGATTTCTATATATATTTTTTTGTAATAAAATTATACTTTTTTACAAATTTACTCTGTAATGCTTATTAGCATTACACTACTTTTTGAAGACCCTAAAAGTCACATTGGGGGGATTTTCCTCCTTTTCTCTCTCAGCGGGGAGCGACCGTGGGTGCTCGGTGGCAATCGCTGCCACTGGTCATGTGGATCGGCTTCCCCGCTTCCTAATGTGGGCGGTTCGTGCAGCCGAGCCAGCCTGCCCCAGTATTAGTGGTTAATAAATCATAATGTTTTTTTATTACATCTAGTGTAAGTACATGAATTTGAATTTAAGAAGCCTCTTGCAAACCCTATACAGCATGCACATTTCTCAAAATATATAGTGGGACTTTCATAGCACTAAACTGAGTTGAGGACACATTCTATTTAAAGAGGAACTGCAGTCTGCTCACATAATTTGTAATAAAAACATATTTGCCATTCTGAAGCTTCCCTCCAAACACCTTGCATATTATTTTATATATATTCTGTGATTCTGTACTTGCCTACTTGCCAAATATGGAATGGATGATTTCCACACTAGGATATGTATAACAGGCTGCAGCCTACCTCACATATCCCAATAGAGGGATATGAAATGAAAAAGGAGAAGAAAGGTATTCTTAATAGACTTTAAAGTACATTTTGTCCATCCACAGCTGAGGATGGAGAAAGTGTACTTTAAAGTCTATTAAGAACACCTTTCTTCTTTTAAAGTTACTGCGAGAAAATGGTTATATTGAAGTGAAAAGTGAGATATCACTGCTTAGTCAGTGTCTGCGACCCCTGATAGGGGTTTTTACCTTCTGTTCTCCTGTAATCTTGCACGTAGAAGTGGAGAAAGAGATATACCACTGGTTGGTGTCAGTGACCCCTGCAGGGGTTCCATATTCTGGTGAGTGTAGACCTTGGAGAGAGGGGGAAACACCAGTGTACCCACTTTCATGGCTTTTCACCAGAGATCATGATCTACCTGCACTGGTTTTTGCACCTTGTCACTATTTATGAACTTATGAATAAACATATTGTTTTGAGATTAATTTATATATTGTGCGTTTTTGTATTTCTTCACGGTTTATCAACAGAGATTGTGATTTACCTGCACTGGCCTTCGAACTTGTCCCTTTATATGGATTGATCTATTTTTTAGAAATAATTTATATTTCACTTATTGTGTTTTTGCATTTCTTACACTGAGCGCACTTTATATAACACCACGTCCTGTCATATATTTATGAGACGTATTGTTCATTGAATTTTTGCACTTTATTTACAACCAGAGCACTTTATTTATACATTATAGATACTTATAGATACTTTTATTCAAATTAGGGCCTAAAACATTAGCACTTTATATCTGTTTATTACATATTATAGGCCTAAATGCAATAGTATTCTCTTTTGATTCCTCTCAGCTTCTCAGGCAGCGCCACCCATCCCTCCCTTTAACTACTAGTTGCCAAATATGCTGCAGAAATCTCCCTCCACTAAGTGTGGCTGCAGCCATTTTAACTTTGGGCAGCTGAAGCTGCTACCTGTTCACTTCCTTGATATATATATATATATATATATATATATATATATATATATATATATATATATATACAGTATCTCACAAAAGTAAGTGCACCCCTCACATTTTTGTAAATATTTTATTCTATCTTTTCATGTGACAACACTGAAGAAATGACACGTTGCTACAATATAAAGTAGTGAGTGTACAGCTTGTATAACAGTGTCAATTTTCTGTCCCCTCAAAATATTTCAACACACAGCTCACCGCTGTCATTTGACTCATAAGTGTTACAAGGTCTTAGGTGTGAATGGGAAGCAGGTGTGTTAAATTTGGTGTTATCGCTCTCACTCACTCATACTGGTCACTTGAAGTTCAACATGGCACCTCATGGCAAAGAACTCTCTGAGGATCTGAAAAAAAGAATTGTTGCTCTACATAAAGATGGCATAGGCTATAAGAAGATGACCAAGACCCTGAAACTGAGCTGTAGCATGGGGGCCAAGACCATACAGCATTTTAACAGGACAGCTTCCACTCAGAACAGGCCTTACCATGGTCCACCAAAGAAGTTGAGTGCACGTGCTCAGCATCATATCCAGAGGTTGTCTTTGGGAAATAGACATATGAGTGCTACCAGCATTGCTGCAGAGGTTGAAGGGGAGGGGGTTCAGCATGTCAGTGCTCAGACCATATGCCGCACACTGCATCAAATTGGTCTGTATGGCTGTCATTCCAGAAGGAAGCCTCTTCTAAAGATGATGCACAAGAAAGCCCGCAAACAGTTTGCTAAAGACAAGCAGACTAAGGGCATGGATTACTGGAACCATGTCCTGTGATCTGATGAGACCAAGATAAGCTTATCTGATTCAGATGGTGTCAAACATGTGTGGCAGCAACCAGGTGAGGAGTACAAAGACAAGTGTGTCTTGCCTACAGTCAAGCATGGTGGTGGGAGTGTCATGGTCTAGGGCTGCACGAGTGCTGCCGGCACTGGGGAGCTACACTTCATTGAGGGAACCATGAATGCCAACATGTACTGTGACATACTGAAGCAGAGCATGATCCGCTTCCTTCAAAGACTGGGCCACAGGGCAGTATTTCAACATGATAATGACCACAAACACACCTCCAAGATGACCACTGCTTTGCTAAAGAAGCTGAAGGTAAAGGTGATGGAATGGTCAAGCATGTCTCCAGACCTAAACCCTATTGGGCATCGGTGGGGCATCCTCAAACGGAAGGTGGAGGAGCACAAGGTGCCTAACATCCACCGGCTCCGTGATGTCATCTTGGAGGTGTGGAAGAGGACTCCAGTTGGAACCTGTGAAGCTCTGGTGAACTCCATGCCCAAGAGTTATAAGGAAGTGCTGAAATAAAATTGTGGCCACACAAAATATTGACTCTTTGGGCCCAATTGGGACATATTCCCTTAGGGGTGTACCCACTTTTGTTGCCAGCGGTTTAGACATTAATGGCTGTGTGTTGAGTTATTTCGAGGGGACAACAAATATACACTGTTATACAAGCTGTACACTCACTACTTTACATTGTAGCAAAGAGTCATTTCTTCAGTGTTGTCACATGAAAAGATATAATAAAATATTGACATAAATGTGAGGGTGTACTCACTTTTGTGAGATACTGTATATATATATATATATATATATATATATTTATATACAGACAGACACACTGCACTCTCCTGCTATCTCCTCCCTCATCCAGCCCCCTCCAGCTCTGCAGCTCTCTTTGGCTGTCCAATGACTTATCCCTCCACCCTTGCTGGCAAACTCTCAATAGAGTGAGAGAGATAGCTGTGGATGATGTCATTAGCCTCAGCTTTTCACCAGACAAGAAAGAGGAAGTGGGCTGTATAAGGTATTTACTGGCAGAAAAAAAATGTTTTACTATTCAAAGTTAAAACAACAAGGGCAGAGGATTTAATAGATGGAAACATGAAAAAAATGACCGAAGAGCCACTTTAAAGTCACAATTTTTATTTGTATATCATTAAAAGACCATATAAGAGAAAGAAAATGTAAACTTCCATTATATTCTTACTGCTGTATTTACTGCATATACGCCTCCCACTCATTCCCACCAACAATGTATTTCAATGTATTAATATATTCGACATTCAATTAAAAAAATAACACCAGTTATAATAAAAGTGGTAGTATAAACATCAGTGGTGGAAAGTGTTCTGTTCCTCTATGCATTTCGCAGAATGTATGTCCACTTCTGGACATGAGTAGACGCTATAATTTAAAATTTACAGTTACAATATATAAATAATCATGCCTGTGCATTTTACTATTTGCAATATTATGGAAGCCTAATGCAACTCATATCATGGTATTAATGCAATGCATGTTCCAATCAACTCAGAAGTGGCAGAGCTTGGCAGTCCACCTGGGGGTGCATGCAAATAGAGCTATTCCATATGAGGTTCTATGTATCCTAGACTGCAGGGGACTGAACTGATGGAAGATCACCAACGTATGTTATTGGAGGAAATGTTTGTGCTACTAATAAACTGGTACTTTTCCTGGCTTTCTTTATCCAAACTCAGACAATGGGGTTGATTTAGTAAAACTTGAGAGTGAAAAATCTGGTGCAGCTGTGCATGGTAGCCAATCAGCTCCTAACTTCAACTTGTTCATGTAAGCTTTGACAAAAAAAAAAAAAATGCAAGGTTCCTATGCAGAGCTGCATCAGATTTTGCACTCCTCAGTTTTAGTAAATCAACCCCAATAATCAAACATTATTTTTTAGAATTGACAATATTAATTAAAACACTGACATATGGGAATGAATACATTTTGTAAGCAGTGTTTATGTGAGTTTTGGATGGCGTTCAACTGTAAGTGTCCTATATATGACATTTTCAATGGGGATCTCTAGGTATATTTAACTTCTAGATAGTTAAACAATGGATTTTTATTCAGTATGTGGATGTGGAATGTCATTGGGTATCTGCATTAGACCTATATAATCTTTTATTTCTGGTTTGATTCTTTATTTTCATGATGGGCTTCTTGTCTACATATAAAGTATGGTTGGGTATAGATAGTGTGAAATATGGAGCACTTTGCTTTTATGCACCTTATATTCATCTTATCTAGTTATGACTAACTGTATAGATCTTTGTGATTGTCTACAATAATAAATAGCAGTTATTCTTGATATGCCTTATGTGATCCCCCTTTCTTGCAACTGGATTGTCCATGAATATACAGTGGGTACGGAAAGTATTCAGACCCCCTTAAATTTTTCACTCTTTGTTATATTGCAGCCATTTGCTAAAATCATTTAAGTTCATTCTTCTTCCTCATGAATGTACACATAGCACCCCATACTGACAGAAAAACACAGAATTGTTGACATTGTTGCAGATTTATTAAAAAAGAAAAACTGAAATATCACATGGTCCTAAGTATTCAGACCCTTTGCTGTGACACTCATATATTTAACTCAGGTGCTTTCCATTTCTTCTGATCATCCTTGAGATGGTTCTACACCTTCATTTGAGTCCAGCTGTGTTTGATTATACTGATTGGACTTGATTAGGAAAGCCACACACCTCTCTATATAAGACCTTCCAGATCACAATGCATGTCAGAGCAAATGAGAATCATGAGGTCAAAGGAACTGCCTGAAGAGCTCAGAGACAGAATTGTGGCAAGGCACAGATCTGGCCAAGGTTAAAAAAAGATTTCTGCTGCACTTAAGGTTCCTAAGAGCACAGTGGCCTCCATAATCCTCAAATGGAAGACGTTTGGGACGACCAGAACCCTTCCTAGAGCTGGCCGTCCGGCCAAACTGAGCTATCGGGGGAGAAGAGCCTTGGTGAGAGAGGTAAAGAAGAACCCAAAGATCACTGTGGCTGAGCTCCAGAGATGCAGTCAGGAGATGGGAGAAAGTTGTAGAAAGTCAACCATCACTGCAGCCCTCCACCAGTCGGGGCTTTATGGCAGAGTGGCCCGACGGAAGCCTCTCCTCAGTGTAAGACACATGAAAGCCCGCATGGAGTTTGCTAAAAAACACCTGAAGGACTCCAAGATGGTGAGAAATAAGATTCTCTGGTCTGATGAGACCAAAATAGAACTTTTTGGCTTTAATTCTAAGCGGTATGTGTGGAGAAAACCAGGCACTGCTCATCACCTGTCCAATACAGTCCCAACAGTGAAGCATGGTGGTGGCAGCATCATGCTGTGGGGGTGTTTTTCAGCTGCAGGGACAGGACGACTGGTTGCAATTGAGGGAAAGATGAATGCGGCCAAGTACAGGGAAATCCTGGACAAAAACCTTCTCCAGAGTGCTCTGGACCTCAGACTGGGCCGAAGGTTTACCTTCCAACAAGACAATGACCCTAAGCACACAGCTAAAATAACGAAGGAGTGGCTTCACAACAACTCTGTGACTGTTCTTGAATGGCCCAGCCAGAGCCCTGACTTAAACCCAATTGAGCATCTCTGGAGAGACCTAAAAATGGCTGTCCACCAACGTTTACCATCCAACCTGACAGAACTGGAGAGGATCTGCAAGGAGGAATGGCAGAGGATCCCCAAATCCAGGTGTGAAAGACTTGTTGCATCTTTCCCAAAAAGACTCCTGGCTGTATTAGATCAAAAGGGGGCTTCTACTAAATACTGAGCAAAGGGTCTGAATACTTAGGACCATGTGATATTTCAGTTTTTCTTTTTTAATAAATGTGCAACAATGTCAACAATTCTGTGTTTTTCTGTCAGTATGGGGTGCTATGTGTACATTCATGAGGAAGAAGAATGAACTTAAATGATTTTAGCAAATGGCTGCAATATAACAAAGAGTGAAAAATTTAAGGGGGTCTGAATACTTTCCGTACCCACTGTACAAGACTGAGTTTTTGAATTGATTGGAACACATGTTGCGTTACTACTATGAAGGATGCATTTGATTATATTGTTAAATTGTACACTGCACAAGCTTTTTTTATGTACATATTTTAACTGTATAATTTTATAATCCTAGATCAGGGTGTCTCAACCATGGTTCCATGGACCCCTAGGGTTCCTCCTGAGGTTGCTAGGGGTTCCTTGAGGAATGGGCAATTTCTGCCTCTCAGATAAGTTTCCAATGTCACCATTGTTCCTTTTGGCTATCTGTAAGGGGGTAATTCTTTCCAATGATGACAAGAGTAAGGAGCATTCTTCCCACTGACTGTCACACTAATGTGTCATGAGTTGTAGATTTTTAGTTTTTAGCAGGGGTTCCCCGAGACCAGGAATGTATTTTAAGGGTTCCTCTGTGTTGAAATGGTTGAGAAAAGCTGTCCTAGATAATAGAAGCGGCAACAGGTTGCCTGTAATTCATAGAGAATCTGAGCTCTTTCCACCTTTGCTCCTTTGGATATAACAGGAGTTTATAAGTCAAAATATACTATTTGAAGGACATGGTTGTTGGGTCAGTGAAGAAAGTCTATTTAAATGCAGCAGAAGGACAACAATGGATGTTTTCTTTTTCTCTCTCTTTTATGGTCTTTTATTAATATACAAATAAATAAATATTGTGACTTTTAAAAAAATGTGTTCCCAACTCAGTTTAGCCCTATAAAAGTTCAGGTGTAGTATTTTAAAAATGTATATATTTTTTTTTTCCAAAAAGTATATTTTAACCACTTTAAGACCGGAAGGATTTGCCCCCTTAATGACCAGGCCCTATTTTGTGATTTGGCACTGGGTTATTTTAACGGACAATTGTGCAGGCGTGCGACCCTGTACACAAACAAAATTTATGTCCATTTTTTCCACAAATAGAGCTTTCTTTTGGTGGTATTTGATCACATGTGTGATTTTTATTTTTTGCGCTATAAACAAAAAAAAGCGACAATTTTTTAAAAAAAAAACAATATTTTCACATTCTGCTATACGACCTTCTCAAAAAAGAAAAATTTAAAACTCTAAATTTGTTAACATTTTAGGCCAATTTGCTTTCTGCTACATATTTTTCGCAATAAACATATTTTGATTGGTTTGCGCAAAAGTTATCGCGTCTACTAACTACGGGAAAGATTTATGTCATTTTTATTGTTTTTTTTTACTAGTAATGGCGGCGATCTGCGATTTGTTGCGTGACTGCGACATTGTGGCAGACAGATCGGACCCCTAACTGACATTTTTTACACTTTTGGGGGTACCAGTGACATCACTATAGTAATCAGTGCTGAAAATATGCACTGTTACTGTAAAAATGCCATTGGCCGGGAAGGGGTTAACCCTGTGGGTGATCAAGGGGTTAAATGTGAGCCTAGGGGAGTGATTCTAACTGTGGGGGGTGTGGCTTCTGAGATGGCCATAGAGACATGTGATCCTATATAGAAGGATCACATGAGCTCTCTGATCATCACAGGGAGAAGGACGGTCGTCCGTGTTTACAACAGCTGACTGTCCTTCTCTCTTAGCGGGGAATTATCACAGGTGTCAGGCTGCAATTGGAGCCGCCTGACACCCGCATCGGCTTCCCCGCTGACGATCGCTCGCCTCCTAGCTGCCCCCAGGCGAGCGACGTAGACCTACGTCGTGTAGCCTGCCGCAGTAAATATAACGTAAGTGGTCCTGAAGTGGTTAATATGGAGCAATTTTTATGATGTTGGTACTTTCTTGACCTGCAGAATTCCACACATACACCACTGGAAATCCTTATACAACAGCACTCAGACTGGAAGCGTGGGGGGGGGGGGGCAGGACTCTGAGCCAATCAGAAATGCAGTATGAAAATGTGCTGACTAGGAACATAATGATTGGAGGGGAAGGCAGAGTGAGGAGAGAAATGATCTCATCAGTTTTCTGCTGCTCTGCCTACAACTGTAAAAGAGAACAATATGGCCATCCACCTGGCTGTGCAGTCTTCAGGGTTTTGTAAATCTAAAATCTGAATGGACAGAAAGTCAAAACAATTCCGGTAAATGTATTTCATCTGGGTATTTAATTATTTGTCCGGTGTTCAGCTTGAAATCATTACATGTAACTTGTTACTGAGATAATATTGATGCAAAATCATGCGGCTTTCACTGAAATCTAGTTAGTGGCTCAATTAATAGAAGCTATTGTGAAGTATTCCTAATGTATGTACTATGTGTATTTATTTATTTATATTGCCAAACAGCACGGGGAATGCCCTGAAGAATACATGAAAATCTAGGAGGAACAGCAAGATACCACACATAATTATTTCCAAGGATCCTTGAATTTAATTAAGAATTCCAAGGAAATCCTCTATACTGTTATGGCTGGGGGATGATGAAAGCTATTTTATATAGCCTCAGAGAACTCTATTCACGAAGAGGAAAATATAAATTAGTCTCCAGGGTGCCAGATGGCTACAGGACTTGTGATGTTGATGTCTAATTTGGGATTTTTTACCCCAGCTTTCTCAACAGTGTTAAACAGCTCAAAACATCATTTTTAAGAAACTGTCTGCTAAGTTCTTTTGTCTAAGGGCAAAATCACACCAGGGCATATGTATAAACTGATGTTACTACAACTGCTATGTGCCACTTATGTCACAGTTCAAACTACTATTCGGGAATGCAAAGTATCATCAAACTATGCAACGGTACTACAGCCAGCCATGCATGCATCAATTTTGCATTGATTTTTTTAGACTGGTTCAGAATTGGTAAACGTATTTGGAAGCAATTTCTTTCAGTTTGCCATACATGTTTTCTTTAAATTCAGTCATAACCGTTCGCAAGAGAAAGGGATTTCTGGGAAAAACTATATGAAACTAAAATTTACCTAAAGCATTATAGCCCTCCATTAAGATGGGATGAGCGAAACCAAGGTTTTATTTACCGAAATATTTTGTGACTACCTGGAGTTTTCAAAATTTTGACAAAAATATATGGGAGTCATAGGTGCTATTGAAGTGTTTTTGGTTGGTTTTCAAGCCCTTTTGTCCATGGGAGAGAAGAAAAAGTTTTACTTATCAGATCTTCAGCTCCCCCAGCAACTGGCATTTCCCAAATTCCAATGGTGGACTATCCCTCCGCGTCTTCACATCCAAAGCAAGGCTATGGACCTCAGGACGCTAGACCAGTCGAACAAGGGGGCAAAATACTGTGGTCACCTGATCTTGGGCCAAATTGACCCCTCATTAGCCTCAGTATACAACAAAAGTAAAAAAATAACAAATACCTCTAAATTATACAAAACTGGAAAAAACAAACACTAAATTATATAAACTGAATAAACCTAAATACAGCTTTCCCCTCACTCAAAAAACTCCCGAAAAAATGTCCACAAAAATCCATACTTATTCAATTCTAATACAGTATTATTAAAGTGGTTTAAAGCAGAGTTCCACCCGAAATTTTACTTCCTCTTCCTCCCCTCGGCGGCCACGGCGATTCGTCACTTCCTGGCTTGCAATGATTCCTAGGAGCTGAACGTCATCGCTCCCAGGAATCAATGCGCCTGCACCGGCCCCGACGTCAGTTCCGGTGCAGGCGCCGTCATACCTTGCTAAACAGCTTCTGGGCATGCCCAGAAGCTGTGCAGGGATGACGCTGCAGACCCAGAAGTGACGGCGGGGCCGGCGCAGTGCATCGTGGGACCGAAGAGGACGGAAGAGGATGCAGAAGAGGATCGCGCTGGTTTCAGCTGCCCAAACCTGAGATGGCAGCGCTGGAGAAGACATTTTCAAGGTAAGTATTTCTTCTTGCAGGTAAGTGCAACCCGGGACAGTTCAGAGGCTATCCATTGTGGAATGCACTAGCCCTGACTGTCCCGGGGGTATTTTTATGTATGTTTTTGTTTTTTAGGTGGAACTCCGCTTTAATGATAGTGCTGCACTGTCTATAGTGTTATTAACCACTTTCAGACCGGAAGGATTTGCCCCCTTAATGACCAGGCCCTATTTTGCGATTCGGCACTGTGTTACTTTAATGGACAATTGCACGGTCGTGTAAAGCTGCACCCAAAAAATATTGATGTCCTTTTTTTTCCCTACAAATAGAGATTTCTTTTGGTGGTATTTGATCACCTGTGCGATTTTTATTTTTTGCGCTATAAACAAAAAAAATAGCGTCAATTTTGAAAAGAAAAACAATATTTTTCACATTCTGCTATATGACATTCTCAAAAAAAAATTTAAATCAAAAATTTTTAACATTTTAGGCCAATTTGTAATTTGCAATTCTGCTACATATTTTTGGTAAAAAAAATTGCAATAAGCGTATTTTGATTGGTTTGCGCAAAAGTTATTGTGTCTACTAACTACAGGAAAGATTTATGTTATTTTTATTGTTTATTTTTTTATTTCTACTAGTAATGGCGGAAATCTGCAATTTTTTGCGGGACTGCCACATTGCGGCAGACAGATCGGACCCCCTAACTGACATTTTTTACACTTTTGGGGGTACCAGTGACATTACTACAGTAATCAGTGCTAAAAATATGCACTGTTACTGTAAAAATGCCATTGGCCGGGAAGGGATTAACCCTGTGGGTGATCAAGGGGTTAAATGTGAGCCTAGGGAAGTGATTCTAACTGTGGGGGGCGTGGCTTCTGAGATGGCCATAGAGACATGTGATCCTATATAGAAGGATCACATGAGCTCTCTGATCATTTCAGGGAGAAGAACGGTCAGCTGTGTTTACAACAGCCGACCTTTCTTCTCTCTCAGCAGGGAACGGGCAATCTGAGCCGTCTGACCCGTGCATCGTCTTCCCTGCTGCCGAGTAGGGGCAGGAACGCGCCGGCGCTTGCTCGCCCCCTAGCTTCCCACGCGCGACCGACGTATGTCTACGTCGGTTTGTGCAGGAGAGCCACCCTGCCGAAGTAATAAGGCGGTGGGTGGTCAGGAAGTGGTTCAAATTATACCACAATTCACTTATTTGCGGGAATTCCTATAAATAATCATCACTCTATTTAGAGATACAATAAATGTGCAAAAGACTATCATCAGATATCCTTCAAAGTGCCTTGTGCATTAGTGTAAAATTGCAAAAAAACAATATGTCACCACTGTGAACAAGCATATAGTATTAAATCACCAATGGAACTGCTACACGTCTTGTTCCCCACTAGATGTCCTCTGTATTTACATACTTTCCCAATGCTTAGCCAGCATTCATGGATGATTCATAATCTCAGGAGTTTCCACAGATCCTCTTGCCATTTATAAAGTGGGGCTATATGAAGAATACTCTCATAGTGTAGAATGTAAATGACTTATTTAGAAAAAAAGCTGCTAAAAACTTACATATAAGAACAGAGTATTAAGCATTTGTTTGTGAGTGTCAAGCTCGATCCCGTATTTGCGTCACTTCCAGTAACCTCCGTTTACGCCCTACGCGTTTCGTCACGTCTACGTGACTTCTTCAGGGCATAACGGAGGATACTGTTGGTCAGCTTTTATAGTCTATCTTATTAGTAGAAGCATCGGCCATTTTAAAGAAGCCAGATGGGAGACTGATAAGATCTATACTGACGCTATTTTTCCATACCCAAACAGGGAATCTACATAGAGTAATCCATTAACTGTGTCTGTTTGTGTCTCCATAATTTGACAGCTCATAACCCATGGAGGCTTATTCAAAAGCTCTATATTTATGTATCATGATCAAAACCTAAATGGTTATAGTAACGAAAATCCCTGTCTGGATCTATTTGTATTATATTTTCTAAGTTGTTTTAATAAAAAAAGTTCCCCCCCACCCCCCAAAAAAAATAACAAGGTAAAATTAAAATGCCTGACAAAAGTTATATAAAATATCTCCTGGAAGTTCTAATGGTTTAAGTTTCCCCAGTCACAAGGTCCTTCCCTATGCCTTCCTCTTATACCCTTGACCTGCCCTTTTCATTAACTCCTGTATACCTTTACTTTCTTTTATGTCCTATAACTCATACAATTTTAGAAATGTTGCATTACATGAATGACTATTAGTGGGAATCTACAAATATAACAGGGGTACTGCATTCCGTCAATGTACCCTGAAAATGTTAGCCAATTGGACATTCTGGGTACCTCAAAAGTCCATTGACTACAATGTTCAGGGTTCTATACCTTTTGGTACCTTTCAAGATGACAATGACTTGGCAGCTGGGTCGTCCCAATGCTGCTAATAATAATGCATTAATAGATTACATGCATGATTGATCAAACAGCTGTGGTCATAATGTCATTTTTGATACTGTTGTTTTTAGCCTGTAACTGTACCCTTGGCCAATATTAGGTCTTTTGCTGTCGTTAAATTCAGCTTTTCCTTTGTAGCTTCAATAAAAGTTTAATGATACAAAAAGACAAAATAAAGAAGCAGCTTTAGCTGCAATAATCACCTTCAATCTTGAGCTGTTCCCTGCAGTACTTACTTTCTGCCACTAGTTGTTCTTAGATTGGTAGCTAGCATAATTTATCCCATCTCCTCTAAGCTCAGGGTGTCATGAACCTGTCCTAGTCTTTAACTCAACAGGGAAATGCAGGGCTTTTTTTCTCAGAAAATAGGTGCAGGAACTCCCCCTTTTCCGAGTCACCCCTCGTCTCTGCCCCTACCCACCCCCTGCACCATCCTCCCAGTTCCACCCCCTACCCTCCTCCCAGTACTGGCCCTTTTAGAGAATACAAAACCAAGTAACATTTATGATATTAAGTAATTTGTATGGAATTTGTTGATAACAAGAAAATCAGTAATATAGATCCTCTGCAGCCAGCAACAATAGATCCCCCCCAAGCAACAATGGACCACCGCCAACAAAATACCCCTCCCCGCCAGCAAAAATAGACCCCCCCCAGCAGCAACAGATTTCTCTGCAGCCAGCATCACTAGATCCCTCCCAGCAACAACTGACCCCCAGCAACAGTAGATCCCCCCACCAGCAACAATAGACCTCCTTAGCAACAATAAACACCCCCACCCCATAAAAAATACATCCCCTCAAGCAACAATAGATCCCCCAGCATCTAGCATCAATGGACCCTGAACCCCTTCCTATTACATACATTCAGTGCTGGAGGTGCTGGAACTGTGTTCCCCCGCGTTCCCGCTGAAATAAAGCCCTGGTGAAATGACAAGTAGCCCAGTGATCAGCTCATCTCTCTGTTTTCTTTTTTAGTCAATGTGTTCTTTGTGCTGCTTCTCCACTTACACTCAAGCTCTGCTTTACAGGGGCTGCATGAGGCTGACACTAAGGCTGGCCATACATTGTACAATTTTCTTATTCAAATTTCTTTAGATTTACTTTCAACTATGGAGTACAAGAGCCTGCCTGATTGCATATAAATTGAAAGTGTTTAGGTTTGACCTCTTATTATTATATGGTTTTGTTAAATCTAAAGGAAAATTGTATAATATATGGCCAACGTACGTCAAACTCAAATGCTGACCCTGGCTTCATTTAAAACAATGCATTTAATGATGCATTAAATAATACAAAGCTGAGTTCATATGTTTTTTATATCTGCCTGTAGTTCAGTTGTAAAGTAAAATTAACCACTTCCCCCTAGGACGACGTCATATGACGTCGTAAACTTTGCGGGGGTATACCGGGATGATGCCTTTAGCTAGAGGCATCATCCCGGTACCGTTGTTTGAAGCCGACGGTCGGCTTTCCGTCGGTACTGATCGATGCGGCTCGGGAGCCGCTCGATCGTTACCCTGGGGGGCGGGAGGGGACGTCCCCCCCTCCCGCCGCCTTCCGTGGCTTTTACCGGGGCTCCCGTCCCACCGGGAGCCCCGAGCACCCAGCCGGCGCATCCGCCGGCTGGATGGAGTCCCGATGAATGCCGGAAACGGCATCGATCGGGTCTCCGATGACGTAACCCGGAGGCGGCGTCAATGACGTCACTTCCGGGTTAGTGTGCTGCAAAACGGCGCCAAATTTGAAAAACGGCTGTATGCAAAAACGTCGTTTTCGGCGTTTTGCATACAGGGAAGTGTAGTGGAGGGGTCGAGGGTCTTTT
>NC_138770.1:596760445-596762945 GCF_965119305.1 Pelophylax lessonae | reverse complement strand
GTATTTGCGCAGCGGTCTTTCAATTGCCATTTTCTTGGAAAAAATATATATCACTGCATTTAAAGAGGTTGTAAACCTCCGAATTTTTTTTTTTTCAAAAAACCACCTGAAAGACAAACACATAATGAGCTAGTATGCATCGCATACTAGCTCATTATGAAATACTTACCTTAAAACAAAGCCCCGAAGTGCCGACCGCTCACCTCTCTCAAGGGCGACATGTTCTGTCGCCCTTCTTCTGGGTTTGCGGCATTCCGCCATCTGATTGGCTGGAGCCGCGATTAAGTCACACTCGCACATGCGCGTGGGAGCCGACGGTCATGGCACGGGACTCTGAAGGAACGGCACCAGCGGCCGTTCCTTCAGAGCGCATGTGCCAGTGATGTCACTGGCTGCATTTAAGGTAAATATCTCCTAAACGGTACATGTTTAGGAGATATTTACAGTACCCATAGGTAAGCTTTATCATAGGCTTACCTATAGGTACAACTTGCAGGGGAGGGTTTAATTCCTCTTTAAAAAAAAATAAACAGTAAAGTGACGTGTTACAGTTTAAAATTGTGCACACCCGCGCAATGGCGTCAAACTACGGTACTTAAAAATCTCCATAGGCAACGCTTTAAAAAATTTAACCGTTACCAGTTTACAGTTAAAGAGTAGTTATTTTTTTTAATTATTGCTCTCACTCTGGTGACATGGCGATACCTCACATGTGTGGTTTGAACACCGCTTTCATTTGCGGGCGCAACTTACTTATGCGTTTTCTTTTGTGCGTAAGCTCTTGGCAATGGGGACGCTTTAACATTTTTTTTTTTTAAAAATTCTTATTTATTTTAATAAATTTTTTAATTTTAGCACAGTTTAAAAAAAAAATAAATCTGATCACTTTTATTGCTGTCACAAGCAATGTAAACATCCCTTGTGACTGTAATAGGCAGTGACAGGTACACTTTATGGAGGGATCGGGGGTCTAAAAGACCCCAGACCCCTCCACTGCACTTCATTGTATTCAAAATGCCAAAATCGTCTTTTTTGAATACTTACAGTTTTTTAAATTTGGCGCCTTTAGCCGCCGAGTAATCCGGCTTTGTTCGGGACTTCAACCAGTGGGTGGAGGTGCTGGCTGGTTGCTCAGGTCTCCCGGTGGGACGGGAGTCCCGGGCAGAGCTGCGGAAAGCAGCGGGAGGGGGCCGAGTGACTCCCAAACCGCATCAACTGTTAGCATCTGAAAGCCGACTGCCGGCTCAAAAAATGGTACCGGGTTGATGCCTCTAGCTGCAGGCATTGTCCGAGTACAACCACTTATCTGAGCCGACATAGGGCTACGTCGATTCGCGAGAAGTGGTTATAAATGGAGAAGACAATTTTTTGCTGAAGCAGAAGTGTTAAAAAGTACTTTATTGGTGGGGTAAACTACCATGATGTTTGCGCACTCTATTGTTTTCCAACTGCTGGTATCACTGCTAGGGATAAGAAGGCAATCTCACTTGGTTTTGCAGCAGAATCACAAATTGTGCCTTCATCCAGTCTTTTTCCACTTTCTTTTTTTTTGTACATAGATCGCATTAAAAAATATTTTTTTGCAGAAACAATTTTCCCAAAGGAAAGCCTTGTTTGTCCTGAAAAAAATAATTACAAAGTTATCACTGCATAAACAAGCCCATAGCAGAAATGTAATAATTGATCTGTTCCATAAGGTATGTAAGGTGCACAAACTTTTTCTTGCACCTGAATCGCATCGCATGGGTGTACATATGCCAGGAATAGCAATTGCTCTGCATTTTGCGAGTTGTTTTGGGGTATCAACAACCTAACATTAACACCAACAGCAGATTACATGGACACTGTGCGATTGCAATGCAGTGTGGGAAATGCATAGGAATCACTGCATTTCCAGAATCGCATCAGTGTGAACCTAGGCTTAGTTTGATAAAGCACTCTGTATTATGAACAGTTGCTTTTTTTAAAAAAGAAAAAAAAAAACTTTTCACCTTTTTTTTTTAATTCTTTACTGCATCTCAGTGCTGCTGATCTCTTGCCCTCATGACCTTCACTGATGGCTTTATTGCATTTCCTGATGGTAACAGTGGACAATGCATAAATAGTTTGCATTGAAATGACCAGTTGTAGTCTCACATTAAAAGCCCATGTGACCGGGTGGCAATGCAGGAGCACAGCTGTAAGACTGAACAAACTATTGTCATTCTATAAAAACTACAGTGCCCTAAAAAAGTATTCCTACCCCTTGAAATTTTCCAAATTTGCCATGTTACAACCAAAAATGTATTTTGTTTGGGATTTTATGTGATAGACCAACATAAACTGGCATATAATTGTGAAGTGGAAGGAAAATGATAAATGGTTTTAATTTTTTTTTACAAAAAAAAATCTGAAAAGGGTGGCATGCATTTGTATTCAGCCCCCTTTACTCTGATACCCCTAACTAAAGTGGACCCAATTGTCTTCAGAAGTCAGCTAATTAATAAATAGAATCCACCTG